>NC_043709.1:133087541-133117625 GCF_006229205.1 Suricata suricatta | reverse complement strand
TATATAATCTTACCTTGACTCTTCTGCCTTCCGCTCCCCCTTTCTGGTTCTGCACCTACTCGGGGGTGATATGCCTCACTGCTTTCTCCTCCCACCGTCGAGGGCAAGGAACAAAATGCACTTCCAGGGACATCTAGGCCTTGGGGGCCAGAGGGACACTCTTGTCTTTCCAGCCACCCTGAAAACGGCACCAGTAATCTGTGAGTCACCTGTCTAAACCCCCGGAGGGAAGTTTTCTCGTCTTCTTCAGACCGAGATGGACTGCCTAATTCTACTGGTTAAAATAAAACAAAAGAAACCCGAAGTGTGCGCCTGTCTGAGCTGACAAAACTTTAACCTGGAAATTCTCTGCCTCCTGCTGGCACCGCCTGGGAGGGGAAGGGGGAACCTGGGTACCCCTCAGAGCCTCAGGCAACAGCAGCTCCTCCCCCTGCCCTCAGTGTTACAGCCAAGGACCACAGCAGCCAGATTTTCTCCCCAAATTTCCAGTCAAAATGAACTATGGAAAACAAAGGGTCTTATGTGGACTCGAGTAAAACTTATTTAGTATTTAAATTAGTATGTCTGTTGGTTTGAGATAAAAACAGAAAAACTTGTATTCTACCCGGTTTTGCTAACAGTCAAATAAGTTCCTGTTATTTCTGCTCCAATTTGTTAACAAATATGACTTAAAGTGATGGTTAATTTGGTCTGTTTCAGGTTTCATGGGTAATTGTAAAGATAGTTTTAAAAGTTCTTGATAACCTATAATGTTAAAGTTTTGCTTACATGATAAATTTAGATTAAACTCATTGTCTATCTAACGAGATTAAAAAGCTAAAGCACTAATTACTAGATGTAGGTTCTGCTTTTGAGTTGTTATAAAAAAAAATAGGGTATTTAAACTGTTAAAAACCGGCTTTGTACTTAATTGGTTCATAAATTTACCATCTAAGAATAAAGGTTCTGATGTAAATACCTTTCAGTTAGTTACTAAGTCCTCAATTGGAGACTAAGGTTTCCTAAAAGTTAAAATTCTGCCAAGCATACTTAAGACTGCTGGAAATAGGAAAACCAACCCTGTATGTAGAAAAGTGGGAGTATGTAAAAAAGGATATAAGGAATGGAAACACATTTTTGTTAAGGGCAAAAGAAAGTAATTTTGTCCTAAATGAGATTGGTTGTTTGGAGAGAAATAGCTTTGGGACAAAGTTTAAGGGCAAAGGAAAGTTGTAGAAGGTTCGTGAAGGGGAATCATTAAAAAGGATTTTTATGTGTGCTCAAGATAGTCTAAGGTTAAAATAAATGAAATTTTAAAGGTACACTGGTATAGGGTTAAAATTCTGCTTTTCTCTCTGTTCAAAAGACAAAGTTTTCCTAGATTGTTGATCTGCTCTTGATATAACTATGTAAACGAGGTTTCTCTTCTGTCTGCCAAGAAGGCCAAAGCTTTAGGTGTCATGTTTGTCAGGTCTCTGATTGCTTAGTTAAAACTTCTCGATGTTAGGGGCGCCTGGGTGGCTCAGTCGGTTGAGCAGCCGGCTTCGGCTCAGGTCAGATCTCACATTCGTGGGTTCGAGCCCCGCGTCAGGCTCTGTGCAGACAGCTAGCTCAGAGCCTGGAGCCTGCTTCAGATTCTGTGTCTCCCTCTCTCTCTGCCCCTCCCCCTCTCATGCTCTGTCTCTCTCTGTATCAAAAATAAATAAAACATTAAAAAAATTAAAAAAAAAAAACAAAAAAACTTCTCGATGTTAAAAGCACTAGGTTTTGCTATAACAACTATATAATGCTATGCATTTGCCTTTGGGATCTTTTATTGCCCCTTTGGTTTAGTAAATGGAGTTTTAAATTTTGTAACAACCTGCAATTCTAATTAGGATATGTTTTATAATTTCCTAAGGTTTTAACAAATTTCCCAGCATTTAAGTGGTAAAAAGGAGTTTTGACCAATTAGGCCCTTTTATTTAGGATGCCAGGTTACTTTAAAAAACACTGTCATACAATAATAATCTTTGGGCTGTACATGGGTAAATACTGCAACTGCTCAAATATATATGCAATTCCAAAAGTCTCAATGTTTTGGTACAAGGTCATTACTTAATATTCTGATTACTTAAAGTGTTATGGGTCACAGATATAACTAAATTGCTTTGTCAATTGCATCATGATGAACTCTAGTCAGATCTTTAACAATGTCCATTTCTGAGATTTTGTCACAAAACGTCTTTAAGAAGAAACAGAAACAAACTTGTATTCCACCTGGATTTGCTAAAGGTCAAATAAGTTCCTGTTATCTCTGCTCCAATTTGTTAAGTCCACACAAGACCCTTTGTTTTCCTTGGTTCGTTTTGACCTGGAAATTTGGGGAGAAAATCTGACTTCTGTGGTCCTTGGCTGTAACACTGAGGGCACATCTCCTTCTTCAAGGAGAGGTGTAAAAAGGACTTTTGGGACAAATACAGGTATTTGACATCTTTAAGGTTAATACCAAAATAGGCAGAAATTTTCAGAACTAAAAGCTACATTCACACTGAATAAGAATTTGAAACATGGGACTAAATAAACTGAGAAAAGTGATAGTTTTACAACTCTTGTTAAGAATATTGCTGGTTCTTTAATGGTTGCTTATCCAGATTAATCAAACTTTCTCTTGGGACATCTGTAATATACAAAAATGTCATAATGGCAGGCCCGTCCCCCTGGGTCTCTCATAGTGTCCCACGCCACAGCGAAGGTGGCCCCGAACCATGGCCTGGCCTCCACGCCGTAGACTGCAGGCACTGAAGGCGGTCGCACACTGAGAAAAAATGTCATAAAAGTATTTGTTTGTAACCTGAGACATTTATCTTTTCTCTCTACCTAAACCATCTAAAATTCAAAACTCAGAGTGAGTAGTCTTTCTTTCATGGCAATTACAATTGTTGGCAGAAGTTCAATAAGAATCTGTTTATTTTGTAGCAGGACACCATTGGAGATACTGGTTCTTTTACCAAGGCGTTGACTGGAATGTCATATTTGAGAGTCATGCATAGACTCTCATATGACCAAACAGCTTTAAGGAACTAAGGTTGACTTCATGGAACATGGAGCCATAAAGCCTCTTTAAAATGTTGGCTGGATACCTTGCTCACAGAGTTCCCAGAAGCCTCCCCAGGTGAGTCAAGAAGGTCACTTCCTGGAAGGTGCGAGAACCTTAGCACATCTTGGGGACCTCATGAAGAGAAATTTGCCCAATTCTACAGTACTTGACTTGGCTTCTGGCCTGGAAAGGCTACTAGAAGTTCAATCTGGAGATTCTTTATAAAAGGTCCCAGCAAAGCAAACTTTAAAAAATCCTCATGAACAATCCTTATTCTTGCTGAGCTTATGGAAATAATTAGGCCAGGATTGTTAACACTGGACTTGTTCTACAAATGCATTGGTCTTGATTTGGCTATCTCTAAAAATGGAGGTTTTTTTAAGAGAAGAAAAACTATCTTTCAGCAATGTACCACACTGGTTATCTTTAAATGTTTGTTGCTTAATACACGATCTTCTGTGCTTGTTATTCTGTGAAAATTATATTTAAAAAATAGGAGTCACCCCTTTTCGAAGATTTAGAGATGGACTTCACAGATATACAACCAAAGAATTCAGCCCTTATTAAAATTTCAGGCATCACTCTGGAGGTAAGTAGGCCAACTCAGAGAAACCCTCAACCTGGTGAGGTGATCCAGATCCAGGCAACCATCTTAAACTGACCCTCAAAAAGACTCTGGCTCCTGAGATCTCCAGCCCTGCTTCAGCCACACCCTGGAAGCTGGCTGGTCTACACACAGCAGAAGCTTGAGGAATCACCAATCCAGTAAGATAAACTGTCCTTCCTCTTTGCCACCGGACTGGCAAATGTTGCACCAAAAAGCTGAGAAAACAGCAAAGAGTTCCTGTTTACGTTCACCTTCCTCTTGTAGATAAAATGTTCTGTTGGTATTGATTGCCTCTGATCTGGGCCCCATTTATAAAAACAGGCCACCTTCCATCAAAGGTTCTGTTAAACCAGCCCTTCCCTGGTATAATGATTACAAGTAGTACAGGGGAGCAGGCATTATGTCTCGGGAATCCTGTTTTTAAAGGTCGCTTTTGTAGGGATCTACCTAAAGTTTTATAAAAAATACATGCCCATCCCATATGATAGCATGGGTGCCCGTAGCCAAGTTTCTTTTTTATCAATTACATGATAAGTGTTTGATTCAATTCATAAATCAAAACATCAGGACTATAAAACTCATGGTATTGCGTGACCAATATGTCCCACTGTCTCAAATACCGGACTAAAGTGTTCAAAGATTTGAATTACTAACAAACAGGAGTGGGGAATGTTAGAGACCACCCTATCCAGGGAACTAGGACAATAGGCAGTGGAGAGTGAAGCCGCAGAAAAATTTCCACTGTTTATGAATGCTAGCAATAACAAAAAACTAGCAGAAGGTGGGAGAAGACACGTAACAGCTCTGTGTAACCTCGAGTCTTGAACAAACAAGACTAACACACTGTTTTCGCGATCTGCTAACCTCAATATTCGCTTCTGTGCGTGCTTGCTGGCTCGCCTTCACCAGACGACGAGGGTACACAGGCGCCCCCACCCTGGGCTCGGCGGCTGCTCTCTCCTCCGTGTAGGATGAAGCAGTCCCTGCACAGGTAGTAACGCTCTTAAAACGTTTTTAATTCCGGAGGCTGAGCGCGTTGAATCCCGCTGTGGTGTAACATTTGTTATGGTATAACAAGAAACAAAGGCAACTGGATTTCACTATAATTTATCTCTTTTGCAGTCCTATACATTTACTTTATTTTCTGGATATAAAAACCTTTCTATGATAAGGGCCCATGGGCTTCACCCTTCCCCTGGAAAGTAAAGAACGGAGGAGATAGAATAGGATAACAGTGGCAGTCAGAAATACAGTGAGAATTTAAGTTGTATAATTTTCTGGGTTTCTTTAAACTTGAAAGTGTAAGGGGCACCTGGGTGGCTCAGTTGGTCTGAGTCTTGATTTCAGCTGAGGTCATGATCTCAGTTTGTGGGTTCAAGCCCCACCCTGAGTTAGGTGCTGACAGTGCAGGGCCTGTTTGGGATTCTCTCTCTCCGCCCCTCCCCGCCCTCCCTCAAAATAAATAAATATTTAAAAAATAAATTTCAAAGTGTAATAGTATAAATAGCACTCACGTGTTAACTTGGTTATTATTGTCTCTCTGAAATATTCAACTTTAGGAGTCCCAGTGACTCCACCTGCAAAGAGCCTGGAATTGCTAATGGAAAAGTAAAAGGATTAGAAAAAATCCAAAGCTCCTGAACGTGTGTGAGCCTGGTAATGATTATTCTTCACTGGAGCGCAGTGGTAGCCGTCAGGGGTTCTCCACAAGAACTGAAAGGCCCTGGGGCGCCTGGGTGGCTCAGCCTGTTGAGCGTCTGACTTCAGCTCAGGTCATGATCTCACAGTTCTTGGGATCAAGCCCCGTGCCAGGCTCTGTGCTGACAGTTCAGAGCCTGGAGCCTGCCTCAGGTTCTGTGTCTCCCTCTCTCTCTGCCCCTCCCCTGCTCATGCTCTGTCTCTCCCTCTCTCTCAAAAATAAATATTTTTTAAAAATTAAAAAATAAACACGGTGAAGAGCATACATCGTTTCGAAGGTGTTTCCCCCAAGGCCCTAGAAAGTCAAATGAGCAGAGCTGCCCACTAGCCTGTCTCTCCATGCGGATGAGAATTCAGGTAATCTAATGAGATCTCAGAAGATCTAATGCTTCACCTGAGAGTGTAATTACCCAGAACACTATTGCCTCAGTAAGTCTCTGTGACCATTAACAGCAAAGCAAATACACAGCTGGGCAAGCCAAAGGCAATCTAGCCATTTGCAGGGTTGAAGACGGAGCCCTCATTGCCAGCAAGAGGTAGACACCTGGGCACAGGTTCTAGGCTAATCCTACCCGGTGAGCACGGTGCACAGGGCCTCTGTGTCTCCAAGCAGGAGTCCGCGAAAGGGGAGCCAGAAGATTAAGCTGTTTAAATAGCTAAACCTCTCAATGGTACCCACCAAATGCTTCCTTTCCTTTTTTTTTTTTTAAGTTTATTTATTTTGAGAGAGAGAGCGCGTACAAGCAGAGGTGGGGAGAGGAAGATTCTGAAGCAGTCTCCGTGCTGTCACGGAGCCCAATGTGGAGCTCGAACTCACAAGCCATGAATCATGACCTGAGCCTAAACCAAGAGTCGGACGCTCAACCGACTGAACCGCCCGGGCGCCCCCAAATGCTTCCTTTCTTTGTTCTGCAGAGGGGCGATCTCACAATGTTGCCTCTGAGAATATTATGGCACATACGGCCATCATGTGGGGGTACAGAAGGGGGAGGGGTTGTTTTCCTTGGACGTACACGTTGGGGTGGAAGGCTAAGCCACGTGACTGAGCAAGCCGTCGTGTGAAGGAGCAGAAGTGAGGCCGGAAGTCAGGAGCTGTCTCCTCCCTCCCTCATTTTGTAGGGGAAAAAACTAAAACTCAGAGGGGTGGGAAGACTTGCCCAAGGTCCCACAGCTGGCTCCTGACTGAGCTCAAATTCCAGCTCTGCTTTCCTGACTCCCATTTGAGGTCTCTGCTCACGTCCCCAGAGAGAGTGAAGGAAAAGGAGAAAAGTGGGTGATGAAGCACGTGAAGATGGAAAACTAGGGGGAAGATGTAAGATTAAACTTGGAAATGGAAAAGAAGCAAGCAGAGGACCCACAATCCTCAGAACAGATGCGGATTCTAAAACCCCTGTGCACGAGAGCCAGGAAAGTTCTGGAGACCCTATGTGAACCAGTCCTAGGATTTCAAATCTTCTAGAGCTCCTGTGAAGGCAGCGTTACCAGGACAGCGATCAGCAGACATCCCTGGGGCAGAATGAAGTATAAGTGGAAGGTGGCACGTAGTGCAGGCACCACTTCTGCCAGTGGTGGTGGGTGTGGGGAGGTGTTTCCTGCTGCTGGCATCACCATGCAGGCTCTGCCTCTGCGGGAGGAATTAAGTTAAATCCCTGCCTCCCAACATGTCAACAAAAAGATGGAAAACCTCAATAAAAATGGCAGTACATTTTTAAATTTTTTTGAGAGACACTGAGAGACAGAGCATGAGCAGGGGAGGAACAGAGAGAGAGGAAACACAGAATCCGAAGCAGGCTCCAGGCTCTGAGCTGTCAGCACTGAGCCCAATGCAGGGCTTGAACTCATGACCCACGAGATCATGACCTGAGCTGAAGTCAGACGCTCAACCAACTGAGGCGCTTCAAAAGTGGCAACATTTTAAAAGTCAGGACAAGGAGATGTAGGGAAATATCTGTGGGATGACAGAAGGTCTCGTAACCAAGGCACAAGAAAGCAAAAGTCAAAGGGTAAAGATTGATTAAATTTGACCACATCAGAATTTAAAACTCCTGTTTTATAGTAGGAAGTTAAAATCCATGGACAAACCAGGAGAAATAGTGCAAATACCTAGCAAAGGACTTAGAGCCAAAAAAGATAAAGAGTTCCTAAACAATACAAAAGGATATAAAAAATGGGAAAAAATGAGCAAAGGATATGAGCCAACAATTCAAAGAAGTGGAAACAAAAATGTCCAAATCAAATAGGAAAACTTGATCAACTTTGCCTGTGATCAGGAGAATGCCAGTTAAGGCAAAACAAAGTATTGCTTTATGCACAGCAGCCTGGCAAAAATGTGCATGGGTGTGGAACTGGTACATTTACAACCAACTGGCAAACACAAAACTGTTACAATCACACTGACAAGACCATTGGTCAAATCTATTGAAGGTAAATTTCCAAAGTTTCATTTTCATGCTTAAGCAAATGAACACATGCTGCTCTCATAGAAGACAGGGTCCCTTTGGCCAAAACTTAGAGCCCAATGTCAGCCTGGGATCTTGTGCAGGGAAGGATGTTTGCATCCGCCCCCACCTCAACCCACAGGTAGGGCCAGGCTAAGGCACAGTCCCAGCATGAACCAGAGCTGGGGAAGGAAGAGAGGCCAACCCAAGGCTCAGGATTTCATCCTTCTTCCATGGCATCTAATGCCCGGGCTCTCCACGGGCTGTCCCAGGCAGGGAAAATGGCTTTGGGTCATCTCATTTTCCAAACATCAGCGATGAATCTACTTCAGGTTGGCAAAGTGATGCACTTACACTTCCTGAGTGGTGGGGCCACTTAGTGCTAAATGAAAAATTTCACTCTGCCAGGCAACGAGACATGCTATTGGTCCTGGAAAGGTCCCCACGTCCCCGCTACTGAATTCATCATGACCTCCTTTCCTTGGAGGACTCCTCCTCCATCTCCTTTCTCTGGGCAGAATGTCCAGAATGGTGCATTGGGGTCCAGATAGGAAGAAAAGTCATTCAGTGCTGATGACCCAGGAAATCGAAGATTTGTCATGGTACCCGGTAATGCCTGGATCTCAAATTTTCTGGGGAAATAATGTCAGAACCAGATGGGGGAACTAGTAAGAGCGAGTGAACAAGGCAGGGAGAGGTGGTCAGCATTTGATAGACTCCGCGGCCCAAGCATCCCTTGTGAATCTCTCTCTACCTTTCTAGATTTTCCAACCTTAAATATCTGAATCCCAGTGTCTCTGCTGTTCTGCCTGACTCTGACTCTTGCTGTCCTCGCCTTGATGGTCTGGTCCTCCACGTTCAGGCTCTACTTCCTGTTTGTGTCCCAGGAGTACCCTCCTGGCTCCTGACCCCGTAGCAGCAATCACTGCTGTTCAGTCAGCACTAGGCGTGATTTGATAAACTCTGGATCTCTGACATCAGGAGTGAATGACCAGAGACCCGAAGGTCTGATTTTTCTGGGCAGTTGTGGCTGGTGCACCCAAAGGGTATGGCCTTGAACCACCAGGGGCATTTTGTCAAATATACATTCCAGGACTCCTCAGAATTTTCTGTAGATGGGGAACCTAGGAGTTCCCCAGAGGGTCAGAAGGTAACCCTGGGTTAAGAGCTACCGATCTGGGCTCTGGAGTTGATCCCTCTGTACCAGAAAGACCTCCCCCTCCAGCCACCGAGCATCTAGCTGGGTACCTGGTGAAAATAACTTCTTCTTCAGACCTTCTCGCGTAGACTCCATTCCAACCTTTTTTAGAAAAGTGGTTTGAGGGCTAAGCACTGGTCCAGATGAGCCACATCTCTTCACTTTCTTAGAGTGTGCCCAGAAACTCTGTTGGCAGGGAGCACTGAATCCCTAGGATGCACACCCGTCACTCAAAAGGTCTTCAAAATAGAAATGCTAATGGCAACCAGAAATAGGACTGTTCTGCCCCCAGGTTTCATGGTAATAAGGAGACAGCCTATGAATCAGCTAATGGAAAGGGCAAGGGGTGGGGAAGGTTGAGCAAAAGCGAGCACAGAATCCATCGCCTGATAATACCACCCAACCCACCGGTCTCTTTCATCACTAAATAGGAAAGTAATTAAAAATAATAATAATAGCTGGGCTATTGTGCTGGGAAGAATGTACGGGAGATGAGGAGGTGGTGCCCTTGACCTAACACACTGAAAGAATATAAAGGATTTTTCTAAATGAGGGAGCCACCCACTGAGCAAAGTTTTGAGGGGCAGCAGAGAAAGGAAACTACTCCCATTCTTGTCCAAGACAAATGCAGTCAAGGTTTCAAAGACAGGCGTGCATCCAAATCCCAATTTCGCCACTTTCCACGTATGTCATCTCAGGAGAAGACCCCGCCACTTCATGGTGATGTGGGGAAAATCACTATACCGATGTCACAGGGAAATTGTGTGTTAATAACCAGAAAACTTAGCTTCCCAAGAAACTTTAGCACGTAAAACATTTCTCCATGCCCAGCACTGGGCGAGTGTTCATCAGATGGTTGGTAATCACCATGACAATTCAGATGCCCTTATGCATTTCTGCCTCTGGTCTCTGGAGGATTGCTAGACAGGTGTTTCCTGACTCAGAGCCACATTCTCTCCATGCCTTCTGACCCCAATCCTATATAAGTCTTGATTTTCCCAAAGGGTTAAGGTATGTATGGTAATGTCCAAGAAAAAAATACATCATTGATATTCAGCCTTAAAAAAGGTGATTCTGCCATTTGGGACAACACAGATGAATCCAGAAGATAGTATGCTCCATGAAATAAGCCAAAAACAAACCCTGCATGATCTTACTCATATGTGGAACCTAAACTAGTTGAACTCATAGTAGCAAAGAGTAGATTGATGGCTGCCAGGGGCTGGGGCTGGGGCAGAGGGAGATGTTGGTCAAAGGATAAAAAGTTCCATTATGCAAGATGGATACATTCATCTGAAGATTTGCTAAGAGGGTAGATTCTGTGTTACCACCACCACCACCACCACAAAAAAAAAAAAAAGCAACTATTGAGGTGATACATTAATTAGCTTGATTGTGGTGATCATTCCACAATGCATATCAAATAACCCAATTTATAAATATACCCAATTTTACTCACCAATGACACCTCAATAAAAAAAAGATCCTGATCTAGTGTGAAATGATATGAGCATGCCTACCTTTATGTGGCTTATAGCAATAGGATGTGAACGCCAGGGCGCTGACACGGCAAGAGGTGTACACATCTAAAGGACCCAGCAGCCAGAGAGAGGGGGAGCTGGGGAATGTGGGGAATGTGTCCCCGATGAAGCAGACTGCTGGAAGAGATGGACGCCCGTGGTAAAAGGTGACAGGGCACCTAAGGGTACTGAGGGAGATCACAAGAAGACTGCCAGGGGCTTTGCCCAAAAACATGGTTTGAATTTTATTTTACTTCTTTTAATGTGTATTTATTTTGGTGGGGGGAGAATGAGTAAGGGAAGGAGGGAGGGAGGGAGAGCAGGCTTTGTACTGTCAGCACAGAGCCAAATGCAGGGCTCGAACTCACCAACCGCGACATCATGACCTGAGCTGAAATCTAAAGTCAGATGCTTAGCCAACTGCGCCACCCAGGCACCCCACGAATTTTAACATCTCCTATGTGGATTATGGAACCAGATGGTCATCCACTGTTGGGACCAAGTATAAGAAATATGTCAAAGTACAAGGGAAAAAATCAGAGGGAAAGAGAAGAGACTGCATGGATAGATCTAGGAGACATAATTTTTGATGAAGAGGATTTCCAGAAGAGAGAACACAGCCTATTATGAGAGAATAACGGGCATCGCATTCCCCCTCAAGCAATTAGAAAACCAGACAAATACATGATGCGTGTTTTAGACATCGGATAATGGCTCGGGACTGCCAGTTTCGTCTCAACCCTTTCACCTCTAGTATATGCATCTTTTAGGATTTTGTGGGACAAAATGGGAAGTGCTCCCTGCTGCGTCCCACAGTGCAATGGTTGTTTCCAGAAAAAGCACTCGTACAGCCATTTGAATTGCAGACTGAACAAGTCATCTTCCCACTGAGCATTATTTTTACTTCAAAGAACAAATGACAAACTCGGTTGGTTATTCAGACATAGACATATGGTCGGTGTTTCCTTATTACCTAATTCTCAAAACTAACGGTGTCTGTTGCCAAGGATAAAAATTGAGTTTTCAAGAGAAAATTATATTTCGGGAAAACTTGTATCAGCCACTCCGACCTCCCTCAACAAGAAACAGATAATATAACCAGTCCTATATTTATCAATGAAATTCAATTTGTAGGTAAAAATGTTCATTTTCTGAGCCAGTTATTCTCCTGATAACAAAGCCAGACAAAGACCTAACACACACAAAAAAACTTTTTCAGGATAATATCCTCATGAACATGGATACAAGAATCCTTAGCAGAATATTAGCTAACCAAATCCAGCAATAGGTAAAAACAATAATACATCATGATCAAATGGTATTATATCCCAGAAATAAAGAAAGCACAAAAAATTTAAAATACCATTGATTCTCATTCTTTGTAGTATTTATGTTTGATAAAGTTGCTGCCGACCCTGATGAAGCAAATACTGAACCATTGTTCTCAAGGGAAATAACATGGCTAGTTTCCTGCCAGCTTCTGGCCACATTGTTCTCCTCAACTAATCAATATATAACCCTGTTTGTGGGTGATTCCGTTTGAGGAAACCTCATTTTACATATATTGTTGACTCCCTCGCCTTGGACTCATGACCAACAGCACCACAGGTCATGCCTAAATGAAACTTTAACACAGATATTTCCTCTATAAAACTGATCACAGTGCTCTTGCACTTAGGAATGCTAGACAGCAGGTCAGCATCGTGTCTGGGGGTCATTTTAAACAGAAGCACCAACAACAAGTAACAACAACAACAAAGCCCAGAGGACATGTGTCTACACAAGAAGGCAGAAAGTCACTTTGTTCAACCTTGGTTGGAAACATGTACATCAGGTGACAATTTTTGACCACTGTGAACGTGTCTATGAATGAGTATTGATTTTGAGGTTAGCCATAATTGTAGCATTTAAGAAAATTCACAGATGCAGAATGTGGAAATAATGAGTACTGACTGCAATAGTAGAGGAAAATGTCCATGAGTCCAAGAAACATTTGAGTCTGCAACTTAAAGAGCTCTCCCTGGGGGCGCCTGGGGGGCTCCGTCCCTTGAGTGTCCAACTTCAGCCCAGGTCATGATCCCACAGATTCCTGGGTTTGAGCCTGTGCCGGGCTCTGGGCTGACAGCTCAGAGCCTGGAGCCTGTTTCAGATTCTGTGACTCTCTCTCTCTCCCTGCCCCTCCCCTACTCATGCTCTGTCTCTCTCTGTCTCTCAAAAATAAACATTTAAAAAATTAAAAAATAATGGCTCACTGAATCCTAGTCTAGATTGATGAGAAAAGATGCATTTATGAGCATATCCTAACAACGTTCTTGAATTATAATGATCAAGAGGGAAATTTGCAAACTTCCTGGGAAAAATCAAGTTACCCATAAAGAGCAGAATCTGAGTTGCCTTGGACTTCTCATCTGCTACACTGTAAGCTGGAAGATTGCCACCCAAATTGTTGTCTGCTGGCTGGCAGCAGGGACATCAGCAGGGAGCTCCCTAGAAGCGCGGAATCTCAGGCCCGCTCTAGGCCTTCCACATTAGAATCTGCATCTCAACAAGGTCTCCAGTGAGCAGTGGGCACATCAGGTAGAAGACAGCAGGAGCATCTACAGACTTTTGAGAAAGAAGCTGCCACCCAGGTATTCTCTGAGCTACCCAGACCCTGTCTCCTATCAGGATAAAAGAAAGTTACTTAGTGAGAGACTCAGACTGAGAGAATACCACCTCTGGATCCCATCTAAAAAAATACATGAGAAACAAAACTAGTCAAATCATGGGTGAACTAAAGAGAAAGTCCTCAAGGTGGGGGAGGATGAAGAGGAGAGAACACAGTGGGAGCAAAGAATCTTGCAGCATATAGTTAAATATGAACGGGTAAGAAGAGATTCTCTGGGAACGTATAAATAAGGAGCTTTGTACCAGAAGAGACATAGTATAAGGAACATTCTAATAACGAGATTATTTCGCGGCACTTACACGACAGAGAAAGAGAGATAAAAGTATTGCAAAGACTTGCTAGCTCCTGGTGGTGGGGTGGGAGAGGAGGGTACAGGAAT
This sequence comes from Suricata suricatta, assembly GCF_006229205.1. Taxonomy (NCBI): domain Eukaryota; kingdom Metazoa; phylum Chordata; class Mammalia; order Carnivora; family Herpestidae; genus Suricata; species Suricata suricatta. Next base: position 133,104,059 of record NC_043709.1, on the reverse strand, counting down.
TTTTAAACTAAAGGTCGAAGGTGAAGCTTTGAATGGGTTATACTCTGCGCCTCAATGCATGGAGTTTGCCCCCACTCCCTATGGATGGCTGACTCTGGAATGGTAACACCCCTTTTTCCCACTGAGGTCAGAGATGGAGCCCCAGAGGAGAGCTGGGAAAGTCCCATGCCTCTTGGTTATTCAGAGGAGGGGAGGAGGGAGCATGAAGAATACCGGCTCTTCACTGGACACCCACTATGGAGGAGTCCCTTATTTCTCCAGCCTTATTTAATCTTCCCAGAAATCCTGCAAAACAGACATTTTCTCTCCTCTCCTGATGAACAAACCAGAAGCTTAGAGAAGATAACTTGTCACAGGCAAGCTAGTAAATAAGAGAACTGGAGCTCAGATATGTTTGCTTCCAAAGTCCTTGCTAATTGGGTAAGAAAGAGAGGTTCAGAGTTAACAATGAACAGCAACTTCCTGGCGGTGTCCACCGTTGCCTCTTCCCTCCCTTACATTGGTTAGTCCTCACTACCTGCTGATTCCTCCCCTTAGATCCTACTACAATGTGTGGGTGCTGAAAGAAAAGCACAAGAAGTAAACCAAAGTCCACGTGAGCCAACTGCCTACCCAACTTAGAGATGCAGATTTTCCTAGTTGACAACTTTAGGAGAAGGAAGTTTCCAAGACAAATGAAATCAAAGAATAACTAAATATATGAAGGTGTAATCCATGTTCGTGGATAAGAAGACATAATATTATCAAGACATCAGTTATTCCCAACTTGATCTTTGGATTCAATGCAACTGCAATCAAAGTATAAGCAACTTATTTCGTGAATATTACAAATTGACTCAATTTATATAGGGAGACAAAAGACCCAGGAGAGCTGAGATGTTATTTAAAAAGAACAAAGTGGAAGACTGACATGACCTGACTGCAAGGCTCACAGCAAACTACCGCAGTCAAGACAGTGTGGTATCGATGGGAAAGCAGACCATAAACCAATGGGACAGAAGAGACGAATAAACAGGCCAGAAATAGACCCATACAAATACAGTCAGCCAATTTTTGACAAATAGCAGAGGCAATATTAAAATTTTTAATTTCTGCTCTGCAAAAGACGATGTCAAGAGAATGAAAAGACAAGTCACAGACTCGGAGAAAAGATTTGTAAAAACATCTGACAAAAGGACTGCAAAATGCAAAAAGAAAACAAACCAACCAACTAAAAATTAGTCAAAAGACCTGGACAACCACCTCACAAAAGAAGAAATACAAGTGACAAATAAGGATATGAAAAGATGTTCAACATGACGTTACTCAGAAGCTACAAATCAAGGTAACAGAGATGCCACCACACACGTATTAGAGCAAGAAAAATCCAGAACACCAGCCGTAGAAGTGCTGGCGAGGACGTGGAGGCACGGGAACTCTGGTTCATCGCTGGTGGGAATGCAATGCGCGGGAGCCATTTTGGAAGGTAGGTTGGCGGTTTCTTAGAAAACTAAACATTCGGGTCAGACAGTCCTTCAGTCATGCTCCTTGATACTACACACTTAAACTGATAACTTATGCCCACACAAAAGTCTGCACATAGATATTTAGAGCAGTTTTATTCACAACTGCCAAAACTTGGAAACCACCATGATGTCCTTTAGAGAGTGGGTGGATAAGTATACATCCGGATAAGTGTATGTGCCGACAATGGAATTGTCTTCTTCATTACGAAAATGAAATGAGATATCAAGCCTGAAAGGACATGGAGGGACCTTAAATGCATATTACTAAGTGGAAGAAAGCCAGATGAAATGGCTACATACTGTATGATTCCAACTCCATGACATCCCGGAAAAGGCAAAACTCTAAAGACCGTAAAAGAACAGAGGGTGAGCAGAGAGGACACGTGCCATACGCCCGCCCACGCCCCCAGAAGGTCCCACATCAAGAGTGACGCTACTGTAAACTACGGACCCTGGCGATGATGCGTGCAGGCTCATCAATCAGGATAAATGCCCTCCTCTGGAGGGAGGTTGATAGAAGCCTGGATATGTCAGGGCACTTATGCGAACTCTCTGTACTTCCTGTTCAACTTTGTCGTGACCCTAAAACTGCTCTAAAAACTAATTATTCGGGGGGGCACCTGGGTGGCTCAGTCAGTTACACATCTGACTCTTGATTTCAGCTCGGGTCATGATCTCATGGTTCATGAGTTCAAACCCCACATGGGGCTCTGCGCTGACAGTGTGGCTCCTGCTTGGGATTCTCCCTCTCTCCCTCTCTCTGCCCCTCCCCTGCCTGTGCTCTTACTCCCTCTCAAAAATAAATAAATAAACTTTAAGAATTTGTTTTCATAAATAAATAAGTATTTTTTTTAAGTTTTCAGGAGTGACAATTGATTTTTAAAAAATATTCGGTTTGCAAGATCGCTTTAACTTTCGTAAACTCAAATTTCCCACCTAGGTGGCAGTTTATGTTCGGAGCCCATCAGCATTTTCTGTGCCCTCCCCCCAAAACCGTGTCAATTATTTACTGATGCAAAACTTTCACCCATAAAATGACTGAGAATTGAGCCTTAACTGCGGGTTAACTTGTGTGAATCCGGAAAATTCCATAAACTGCATTGCATCCTCTTGGACCGAGGCTAGAGAAGGGGGATGTCAGGTTTGTCTGAGCTTCCCCAGTTACCCCTAAAATAGAACTTTGTAAAACTGTGTCACCACCACTTCTAAAAATTTAGCAATATTAGAAGAAAACACTAATGAAGTTTCCACCCTTTGGAAGAGTTCTGCTAGTGAATCTTACTTCGCATGTACGTTTTGGCTTGTGAAGGCCCAGGGCACAAGGACAGCCGTGGGGACATACATGTAAATCCGTCTCTCTGAGTGCCACCCTGCAGCTGAACCTTGTGTCGTATTTTCCAGTCAGCTTTGTCATACTGACGTCAATCGTTTGAGGGAAATTATTCAGATTTTATTTTTGAATCTGTGGTGACAAAACATTAACCGAAAGATCTGTTTGGACGCTTCCTCTGACCACCCCCCACCCCAAGCTGTTAGCTCACGTTAACAAATTAAAGTGCCTGAAGGATGATGATTCATTCACCTGTATTTACCTGAACACTGAAAAATCCCTGTTGTATTGATTTTCTTATAATAAGCCTTTTTACCTCTGTGTAAAAAATACATATACAAGTGTATGATGTACATTTTAGTTCTTAACTTTTTTTATGGTTTCTAATATGTATACCAAGAATGTATACATAAAGAAATGTAGCCATTTCTTTAAGATGTACCATGTAAATGTAAACACAAATAAAATAAGCACTACCAAAAATAAAATAAAATAAAATAAAAATAATAAAATAAAAAATACTCGGTTTCTACCCATTCCAGAAAGTTGGTCATGTCAAGTTAAATAAGCAATCAGATAAAACAACTATGAATTATATCTTTTCTTTTTTTTTTAAGTTGGATTTGACTCTAACTGGAAAAAATTTTGAAATGAAGTTAACTGAATTTCAGGTCACTTCAGAATCCTGTAAATCTCTCTCCTCTTTTTTTTTGATGTTTTTTATTTTATTTTTGAGAGACAGAGAGAGACAGCACAAGCAGGGGAGGGACAGAGAGAGAGGGAGACACAGAATCCGAAATAGGCTCTGGGCTCTGAGCTGTCAGCACAGAGCCCATCACGGGGCTCAAACCCACAAACCGTGAGATCATGACCTGAGCTGAAGCTGGACACAACCAACTGAGCCACCCAGGCGCCCCTAAATCTCCCTCCTAAATAGAGATGAAGCACTAAAAAAAAATGAGCTTGGATAAAAAAGAAGCATTTCCTAACAGAGATGAGGGTAAAATTCTGAAATGGGTGAAGGAAGGAACACGTGCACTCTGCCTTCTCGACACTGACAGGTGTGCGTGAAGTAAACCTCGGGCAGAGGGTGCTGGAGTTGGAAGGTCTGGGGCACTGAGGTTCCGGGACCTTCCGAGCTGCCTTACGGAGTAAACGGGGAGGAGGTCTGGCCGCACGAGGAACTCAGGCAGCCTGATTTATGTACGCTTTATATATTAAAGTTCCAAGTAACTTGCATTTGATAAAATACTTTCACTGCTTTGAACAAACAGAACAGGAAAGGGAGAAATTGAAAACCACTTACAATCTGATGCCCTAGCCTTTGGAACAGGAAATACCGATTTCTTTTTTAAGAACAAGGCAAAGCAAGTGTTGCTTTACACGGCAGGCAGCCAATTGGTGGAACTTGTTTCCCTCGGAGGTGTCAGAGATTGGAAAACACCGCAGTCCGTGTCCCTGGCTCACCAGTTTCCTGAGTGCCTACTCCGTGCCCGGGTCACAATGTCAATAAACTATGCACAACCTGTCCTGCACGGAGCTTATAGTTTTAAACAAAGCTGAAGGCAAACCATGAATAAAGCCCACGATTAGCCAAAAAAAGAAGGGGGATGTCTTCCCACAACACATCCTAGTCTAGAGTGTGGGCTTCAGGATGCCGGAGGTTACCACAGTCTGGCTCACTGTTCTTACGGCTGAAGCACTGAACACTCCAGAAGAAGAAAGTTCTGGCAGTGTTGGAACTGGAGCCAGCCCTGGACAAGCGTGTTAGGCTGATCTGGTTCATCTTGAGTTTACTCAGCTCTTCTTCTTCCTCCCAGATGGGCTTCTGTCCCATTCCTCCTGGCTTGGCCGGTCAAGGCCCCTGCAGGTGAGGATTTCTGAGATCTTACTCACCAGGGCATTTGCATCTCGGTCTGGGGTTCTGGAAGCTTGCTTGACAAGCTTCAAGCCTCAGCAGAAAATCTCTCTGCTTTGCTTCCAGATGCCATGACCGTCCGAGGGGTCATCCCGTTCTGAGCAATGTTCTCGAAGCTGCCCTGCAGCTGCATCAAGTCCCCTGTGATGGGGGCGCTGAACAGAGACCCGGGTCCTTATGGGAACCAAACACACAGCGTCGCTTGTGAACCCCTTGTGGGGGGAGAAGCAGCCATCCCAGGGCCCCATCCTCACTTTAAGCTCTGTCTTAGTCCTTCCCAAGAAGTCTTGTCCCGTCTCCAGCCCTGGACCAGCTCCAGTACCGCTTCCTCTCCCTACTGAAGGGGATGGAAATGCCCGGCCAAGTCCATGACTTAAACCAGTTTCTCTGTTCCCCAGCGATCAGATTGGACTCTGATTCGATTTCCAGAGGCAGAGAACATAGCACAGTCAGCGCTGTGCTTCATACAGTTCCGTGTCTGCCGGCCAAGTGCGGAGAGGAGAGAAGCTGGGGGGTTGAAGGGGGCGCGGGGCTGTGGAGAGAGAACTCTGTCATCCCGGAAGGGGACCTGTGTGCCTTCACTTAAAGCCGCAGCCACCGCAGACTGAGGGCTGCCTTCCCCGGAGACTAAGGCGCTGAGGCCCTCTCGCAGGTCCCTGGTGGCAGCTGTCCCCTGACCCACACCACCACACCTGCCAGCTCTCCTCGGCCATGCACATCTGTCCCCCTGGTCAAGGATGTAGCCGCCTGTCTCGCTCCTCTCCCACGGCTGACACCTTTCCAGTCTGACAGTTGGCCTGTGGTTCCTGCTTCTCAATCCCTTCCACCCCGACAGTAGCCGGCCCGCGAGCCCCGGAGCCAGTGCCTGCCCGGCCCGCTGTCGGGCCTCGGCGGGCTCCCTCCGGCTCAGGCGCTGTCTGCGCCTCCCCTCACCCTCTTCCACCCACAGGCTGGCCAAACCCCGCAGCTCAGGTGGGTCCTCACGTGGACAGGGCTGCCGCACTGGCTTCCTCACTCTCTCTTGCGTTTTCTCTATAACGTAAGAATATGCTGGAGAGGTTCGAGGGACACGGGGGAGGGCTAGCTCGCCCTGGCCAACAGCCAGCTGACCCCAGGCTTGTAGCTGAGCCAGTCAGGACCAGCAAACGGTCAGCCTCAACCGCTGACCCCAGAACTGAGCGAAATACATGGTAAGGATTTTAAACCAACTGGAGTTTTGGGTGTGGCATAACACTATTTGTGCAATCAGGAACTGCTAATATTCACCAACATTGTGTTCAGTATTTAAATTAAATTTTCTTCCATCTATATGCTCCTTGACAGTTTTCTGTTTTTATCATTATTTAAAAAATTTTTTTACATTTATTTATTATTGAGAGACAGAGAGAGACAGAGCATGAATGGGGTATAGGCAGAGAGAGAAGGAGATGCAGAATCCGAAGCAGGCAGGCTCCAGGATCCGAGCAAGCTGTCAGCAAAGAGCCCAATGCGGGGCTGAACCCACGAACTGCGAGATCATGACCTGAGCCAAAGTCGGTCGCTCAACTGACTGAGCCACTCAGGCGTCCCTCTGTTTTTATTATTGACCTCTGTGCATTTCATCTCCTTCAGAGCAAGTAAGCCACATCCTCAAAATCCTACCCCTTCCCTACCATCCATCAGCATTAAAAAAAAAAATGCCTAATGCAAAGCTTTGAAAGAATAGCTCAAAAACTATTGGAAGAAATAGCTCGTAAGTAAAAACTACTTACTGAGGATCAGTAAGTACTTATTGAGTTTGAAAAGGAGGCCTGACATTTCTGGTAGAAACATATACCTGATGTAGAAATATATAAGGGGATAGAAATATATAACCTACAGCCTTTGCTCTCCAATAGCTGAAAATGTTACACTAAGGAGAATAAAACCCGGTCATGTGGAATTATCAGGAAAGAATGCCATGCGGGTCTGTGTGATGAAAGCTAGATACAAAATACGAGTTTCAGGAGGAGCACGGGGCTCGGGCAAGGAGGAGGCTGTTTTCTCAGCAGTGATAAGGAGAGAGGACGTGGTTCGGGAAGGGCAGGAACAGTGAGATCAAAGATGTAGAAGCCGGAGTAAGTTCCCGGACATTGAACATGGCGTGAGAGACTGGGTCTGTTCCGGAGACCATCGCGTTAATGCAGAAGTGCGTGTTGGTGACTGGGAGGGAGAGAAACTGAGTTTGAGGGTCAGAGTTCCTTAGGGAGTTTGTAGCGTGCACAGTAGCCAATGAGAGGGCTACTTTTGACTGTGAGCTGTCAAAATGCTATACCTTTGAGTAACTAAACCCAATCTTGGGTACTTATTCCCAAGCCAATAATTCAAAAGCGGAAAACGGCTATACACATAAAGATACTTTGTGACAAGGCAGTCACAGGAGAGAAAAAACTTTCAATACAAAATGTCTCCCAACTGACAATTGACGAAGCATAGCAACTTCAGGGAACATTCCACAGCTATTTTAATAAGATACATGAAGAGAACAGACACCCAACAATGTGCTTGTAATGCAATGTTAACAAACTAAATTATATATGCTTTGTAATTATAGTAAAAGTATTCATATGGGAATATAATAAAAGGACACTTAACTAATGGAAATAGCCATATCCAAGTTTGAGACAAATATTTAATCTTTGAAAACACTGTATGATTTAAAAATGATACTAGCCATTTTTTCGAAACTAAAATGAGTTCTTCAGAAGAGATGACATAACAAAGATGGAAAAATTTGGTCAAACTGGCCTGGACAGCTCTATATTCATATTTTTTGAGTGGTACATAATCAGACTAGATTGTGATTTGACCTTCCACCTCTGTGCCTTTCCTTTTAATTACTTGTTGCCTTTAATTAGTCCCGTAAACACCCCTAAGATACGCTGATGGCACAAGACACCCCAGAACTATACCCCGGAACTGCCATTCCTGGTGATGAGTTCAGAGGCGCTGGTCCTACCCTTCTTGCTCATTTACAGGATTTAATTTAGATCCTTTCCTCCATTTAGACAGTTAGGATTCGCCTGGCCATTAAATGGGCTTTAATTCTGTGTCTACAGCACAGACCCACAAATCTGATGGTTACTGATAACAAATTTACCTACAAATATGTACTGAACTAGACTGTAACTCGATACTTCTCTCTCAACAAGCCTTCGATCCATGTAACTTACAGCCCGTCTTACTAACTCATCCTCCCCACTTGCTTAGAATCCGGACACGGTCACCAGGTCCCGGTTTACACCGAAGGCTCCCTGCCTCACCATGTATTTGAGTCAAGGCGTTTGCCCACTGAACGCACACTTCTATCTGTGATATTTCTAATTCATCTTTAATGTGTAAGATGACAGTTTTTATCACTTGTCCCTCGGATCAGCCTTTTCGTGCTGATTTCAGGTAACGCTGAGGACTGAATCACACTCCTGTCAGTCAGTGGGACCAGCAGAGGGAACCAAATGTCACAAAAGATTCAAAACAGCATTCTTCCCCAGACAGTCCTCTTAAAGCTGGGTTGGTTTTGTTTTGTTTTGTTTTTTTCATTTTTTTCCCTTTTTGGCCGTTACAATATCATGATTTATGGTAAAATCAAAATTTATGTTAAGTAGTATAAATACATTTCCCATACCTATTGAGAGATTTAAGTAATCTCTACACCCCATGTGGGACTTGAACTCAAAACCTCAAGATCAAGAGGCACATGCTCTTCCATCTGAGCCAGTGAGCCAGTCAGTCAGAAGACTCTTAAGAACATACACATGCAAGAGTAAATATGTCTCTGGAAGACTTGCAACATGCTGCTCCTTCTCTTGTTTCGGAGAAAGCAAAGACAGGACATTTGTCGTGTGTTATTATCCAGCACATCCTGTGGCTTGGGGCTTCAGAATGTCCCTTACCACTTGTGTAAGTCTTCTCTGCAGTAGTTATTTTGTCTGATAGGCTGCCTTCAAGAGTCTATTAACCTGTAGGATGATATGGAAATTCTGCTGTTTGTCGAGCAAACCTAAAACAGACCCCCCCACACACACACACCCCAGTTACACTAAATGTAAATTTAAAAATATTTTTGGATAAGTCAGGCAGAGAAGGACAGATACCATATGTTTGCACTCCTAGGTCTAACAGGAGAAACTTAACAGAGGACCATGCGGGGGAAGGGGGGAAAAGAGCTAGTGGGAGGGAGGAAGGTCATGAGAGACTCTTGAATACTGAAAACAAACTAAGGGCTGAAGGGGGAGGGGAGAGGTGAAGGGGGTGATGGTCATGGTGGGGGGCACTTGTGGGGAAGAGCACTGGGTGTTATATGGAAACCCAACTTGACAATAAACTATAAAAAAATAAAAAAATAAAAATAAAAATGCTTTAGCCTCACAAGTTCTCCTTTGAGGTTTTCCAAAGCTACCAATCAGGGTAAAGGGAAGGAATGAGCTCTTCAGATAAATGGAAGGTGCTGGTGTTGATAAACAGGATGGTGAGCTTCTCCTTCTTAAACTATGTGAAGTCTGATTGAGCCAGAGACAAAGTCCTCTCATTCCATTGGTTCTTGGATCTAAGTTTATAGCATCAAAACTGAAGACCGGAAGTGGCCTTCAAGGACTGCACAGTTACCTAGAAGCCCATTCACTGTCCTGCCCCCAGGCCACACAGCAAGTGTCACTCCAGAATGAACTGTCTTGACTATCTCCTAGGATTGTTGCAAGAAATCAAGTAAGATGGGCAATGCAAGGAACACTTAAGAACGGAAAGCATTCTTCACATCTTTCTCAGTGAATCCGAACTTACCGTTTCTATCCTACAGGTAAGGAGCCCAAGATCGTATAGAAGTTATTAGGAATTAACACATACTTCTTTAATATTTAGCAAATTCCTTTCAACATATCCACAGTAGCCCTTCATTCCGGACTTCCACATCACTTTGCTTCCTCTCCAAAACCTGGCAAATTTATTGGATTCCTGATGAGATGACTCTTTGACTCCTAAACTCTCCCTCTGCCCATCCCATCCCTGACTGACGTGTGACCTTCTTTGACTGAATTATTGAAATCCAGTAATGGGTTTATTGCCTCTGATTGCTGACATTTGCCAATTGCGCTGTAGCATTTATCAAGTTCTTGTTAGCCTGGGCAAGGATACTTCTGGCATTGAGGTAAGCTCCACAAACTCATTTTCCTTAACTAGCATCAGCTCATCTCCAACAGTCCTGGCTAATAAGCTCCTAATGAGTTTGCCCTGGAGTCCGTAACAAAAAGAAATACACAGAATTAGTGAGTATTTAGCGAAGTTGCAAGGTGTTGAACTTTCAGAAAAGGATGTCATAGAGCCCCATTTCCTACAGAAAAGAATGGAGTGTGGGGGGGTTGCTTTACCCCTAGGGGTCTCCTTCCCCCTTCCCTTAACCCCAACCACCTGTCATGTCTGCATCTAAGATGACTTCTGATAAATGTGGAGCCCGAAAGAAGAAAGGCATTCATGTCCGTCGGTGTGAAATGCTTGGGGAGTTGACTGACACCCCAGAGAAATCTCAAGCTGTTCTTTTTACTTTACTGTTCAGGTAGCTTTAGAGAGTTTGAGAAAAGAGGCTTGCCTTACAAGTCAGAAGGTGTCATATTTTACTAGCTGCCGGGAAAATCACATAACCTCTTAACCTTGTGTTTAGGTACATCTTCAGTAAAATAAGGATGATAAAACTTTACCTGCTCCCAAGAACAAGGTATGGACAGATGAATTCTGCCCAACATCTCCTCCAAGATTGAAAGGTGGGAGCCCCCTGGATTTTACTTGGTTGCTGTCCTGACTGAAGTACTCCCCTCTCTCATTTTCTAGACTGGAAGATCTAAAACTCCCTTTGACCACGGCCGGAGGAGTTTGGCTGCATTGCGGCAAAATGTACCATTTTCATGCACAACTAGCCCATCTCCTCCAGTTTCGAAAGGAAAATGCCTCCATGATGAACCCAAAACTCAACCCTCCTCTAGGTTTGAACAGAAAAGTGGTAGCTAAAGAAGGACGCTGTAGGTGACAGGAAAGTGGCAGCTAAGAGAAGCTGTAAGTGACAGAATGGATTGCATGTGCACGTGGGGGCCAGTGCCTTCTTCCAGAAGCTCTGCCTTCCTCCACAGGGCTCCTCTGACTTTTAACTTGTTACGCCATCAAAGTTGGAAAGTTAGCCCCCAAACATCCTGTGTTCCTCCTAATATCCACTCAGTCTCATTCAATTAGAACTTACTAAGAGCTTCTACCTCCTAAAGGCTGAGCTTTGGGATAAAGGCCCCGGGGTAAATGGGGCTCAGTCCCTGCTCTTCGGAAACTTGCAGCTTAGCAGAGGAGTAAGCTGGGAAGAGATTACAGTAAAAATGTGATCCGTGACATCCTGATCGTACACAAGGTGATGTGGGAACATCAGTCCTGTGGAAAACTTTCATGGAGGAAATTTTCTGCCGTGTTTTGAAGGGTGCCATTTACCCCCTGAGAACCTGAGTGTCTCTGGTGTCGCACTTACCATCCTGTGTGTGGTTGTGAATCTTCTGGTCTCTTCCACCAGACTGTGAGCTCCTGGAAGGTAGTCTTATTCATCTTCATGTTCCCTGCACTTTGCCCAGTTCCTGGAATGTGGGAGGCCCTCACCCAAGGGCTGATGGATGACTAAATGTGTCAGGAAAAATGCACTAAATTTCTCTTTTGAACAGCGTGGGCTAATAAAGTTAGAGAATGATAGAAAAGCAACGAAAGGAAGACACAGTGTCCAGGGGAGGCTTCAATTGTTTGAGTAAGCTTGGAAGTCTTGCTTGTAACCATAGATTGAGGGGCAGGAGCTTGGGTGAAGGGAAAGTACAAAGGGAAAGGGACCCTGGGGGAGGTGAAGTAATCAGCACAGAGGAGAAGAGGCCCCTGAATACCACGAGGTCCCATAAGAGCAAAGAGGGTAGGAAACGGGAAGCATGTTGATAACTATTTAAGACTACTCGGGCATGCTGGCGTGCAAGGAAGTAGGAAGGAGGAAGCCTCCATGTTACTCTCTGAGGTAGAAGTGCCAACACTTGCTGTGGCAGGAAGGCGGAAGTTGGGATTTGATAGACCCTCCCCAATCTGGGTTCTCAGAATCAGCCCTTCTCCTCTGGACAGCTTGAAAAGTATACCTGTTTGAGGAATCAGGTTGACAGAATGCTTTCCTTCAAAGCAAGTCCTTCGAAGGTGGCATCTGAAAGAGTTTAAGTGCCCAAAATATGACCGGGCCTCAACCACAAAAGCTGGTCTCTCCACCTTAGCTGGAAAGAAGCTCTGTGTTCCTCTCATTTCCCTTACAGATAAAGCCCTTCCTGGTTTCCCTGTGGGCTGCCGGCCACATTTATCCACTACCCACAACCAGAACAGTCCTTTGGCAATATATCGTATCGTGTGTGTGTGTGTGTGTGTGTGTGTGTGTGTGCACAATGCTCTTTCATGGTCATTTATGATCCGCCTGATGCCAGATCAATTCTGAACATGGGCCATATGGCAAAGCCCTCAGACTGGGCACTGGGTGACAAAAAGGCTTGTCTTAACTTTCCATTGACCCTTTTTCTGATCCACTTCAGCTTTAAAGAGTGAGCATCTTTTTCTGCCCGAGTCATGCTCTGTAGGACATCAATGAGCTTCTGACAGAGCGGGTCATGAAGCATCCCTGAGAAGGAGGGGCTGGAAATGTTGAAGCCCCAGGAAGGAATGAAAAGTTTCAGGGCAGTCGCAAGGTGGGCAAACATTCAGTCCACATGAGCCCAAGTCAAGTATGGCTACTTTTAGGCTGAGAAGGGTACAGGATCTCTCTCTTTGCCCTCAAATCCCACAAATTCTTTGCCTCTGTGGATAATAAGCCAGAGGTATTTTTGTTTTGTTTTGTTTTTTTGCAAAATTCTGTAAGTTTTGTAAAATTCCTTTGTTGACTCTTCATCAGTAAGTCTCTTCAGTGTAAGGGAACTAGATATCCTAGTTCTTTCTTTCCTTTGATTTAAATGTATTTTGTGCCCACTCTGGGCCAGGTGCCTTGTCACATTCTCCAGATCACTCGTCTCCACCCATCTGAAGGTAAGTCACCACGGATTCATGGCACACATATTGAGCACTTGGATAAACACGGCTCTGTGCTCTGTCCCGGAAGTGTGTTCACCCTTCATCCTTATTGAAACGAGGATCGTACTCCATTCCCTTCCAGCAGCCTCCCTTCTGCCACTGCTGTTGTCTTCATCTGGTAATCCATGTCTCTAAGCACTTTCTAGATAGTCTGTGATCACAGGTTTTAACCCCACATAATTATGGCTTCTTTCATTGCTAGACATTTGCTCCTGGGAAGCTTGCATTTTGCACTGAGTTGACAATCTCAATGTTTGAAATATCATCCCCAAACTCTCTCTTTAAGACCACAGTTTAGAGAACGGGAACCATATTTAGGCTTTTATAAAGCTAGTTAACATAAACAGTTCTTACCACTATTGGAGATTTGACACTATCACCTTAATATTAAAATAGCAGTCATACATAATAATGACAAAACCACACAATTGTTGGACACGTCAATGTGTCTACCTTATAAGGCAGTTATGGGATTAAAGAAACAGGTCTTGTAGGAGAGGTGGAAATGGAGTAGGCGGTGCCGTATGAAATAAATATTGAGGCGGTGGTGTTACTAATCCCATTACAGGAGAGGAACTGAAAACGGACCCATCTTTCCAAACCTGTGCAGGCATCGGGACCAGAGCCAGCACCTGAACTTGCCTGTCAGGCTCCCCACTTACGCACCCAACCTCCCCACCACCCTACTCCCTGCTTCCGTTTGGGGGCAATTTGTCCACGCCAGGACTCATGTCCCTGGCCTCACTCCCTACCCCTACCCCCACCAAAATAACAGGTACAGGAGCTGCTAGAAACTATCGGTATATATAATTTTTAGATGATTAGTAGGACCATATTTTTTTTATATTTTTAAAAATATTTTTTAATGTTTATTTAGTTTTAAGAGAGAGAGAATGAGTGAGGGAGGGGCAGAGAGAGAGAGGGAGACACAGAATCCAAAGCAGGCTTCAGGCTCCGAGCTGTCAGCACAGAGCCCAACAGAGGGCTCAGACTCACGAGCCATGAGATCAAGACCTGAGCCGAAGTCGATGCTTAACCGACTGAGCCACCCAGGTGACCCAGTGGGACCATATTTTCAATCCAAGTATTAATAGTATCGGTTTACTTGGCAAAAATGGGCACAGTTTGTTCCTTAGGGATCCTGAAACAAAATAAGCCACATGCTCATCTGACAGGATGCGATGCGTTCGCTCCCGGTGCTGCTGCCCTAGTTAAGACTCTCATTACCTTCATGAAATCCTTGTGGTCCTAATGGGTCTCACTGCTTCCTGGGCTCCTGTCCTCCAATATTAATCCTGACAGAGTCATCTTCCTGAAGCACAGCTCCGAGCCCTCCACAAACCCTGCTTCTCTGCCCTTAATACCCCTACCCCGTAGACACCCCTCAGCGGTCATTTAAAACAATGCCCTCCTGGAAAAGCTTCTGTCCTTCCGGTCTTCTCTATGTAAACACCCCAACACGTCGGCCAACATGCACTGTGCTGTTGCATGAACACCCTGGGCCTTTGCTTGTGTTCTTCTCTCTCCCGAGATTACTTCCCACACGTAGAATCTTTGCCTTTCAAAATTCTGCCCAGATGGCAAGGTCTTGCCAAAAACCCCCTCTGTGATGAAGATTTGATATCTTCTTATTCAAATATGCTACTTCCCCCTTTGAGCTCCCATATCACTTTGTTTTGAAATTCTCTTGTGATCCTTCTCTTCCTAGCTTTGTGACCTGGGAAAGTCACTTAACCATGAAGCAAGACTGATACCTACCTTACATGGTTACTGAGAGGATTAGATGAGGTTAGAAAAACTTTGAGTAGTGCCCGGCATATAGGAAGTGCACAGTCTGTGGTAGCTTTCCTGGTAATCCTTTGTCCCATATCTCTCTCTCTCTCTCTGTCTCTCTCTCTGTCTCTCTCTCTGTCTCTCTCTCTGTCTCTGTCTGTCTCTCTGTCTCTCTCTCTCTCTCTCTCACACACACACACACACACACACACACACACACACACACACACACATGACTATAAGCCTTTGAGGACAAGTGCTGAGCCCTAGTAATCTTCATATCCCTTGCAGAAAATTTCACATGGTATGTCCTCAAAAAACATTTGTTGAATTGAAAAATGCCAATGTCCCAAACTGAGACACCATTTTTAAATGTTTTTTTATTTTGAGAGAGAGAGAGTGTGTGCACACCAGCAGGGGAAAGACAGAGAGAAGGAGAGAGAGAATCCCAACCAGGCTCCACGCTATGTGCAGAGCCCAACATGGGGCTCGATCTCATGAACCGTGAGATCATGACCTGAGTCAAAATCAAGAGTCAAGATACTCAACTGACTGAGCTACCCAGGTGCCCCGAGACACCAGTTCTTCATGCCCAGGTGGGAAGATGTTTCAAGAAGAGGAATTACTCACCTATGTTGCTGATACACCTAGCCTTTGTAAATACACTTACCTGTTTCCTCCTGAGAGGTTTGTCGGTGAGAGAGCAGCTATGGCCTTTGCAAACAAAGACTCTGGCATATACCTAAATGACAGAATAACTGCTCCATTTCAATAGCATTTAAAAATTTTGATGGTATTTTTTCTTAAGGAGTGGATTACATTCTTTCTATTTTCCTCATTTGTGTGTGGCTCATGGAAGACAGTGGAGTGGCCATATCAGAGCTGTTTTGGTATCTACAGACCCTGAAATAGAACCTGGTACAAAACTGAGTTCCAGAAAATGCTTCTGCCTATGGTGAAACCATATTCTCAGGGTCTTAGTGGAGCTACTAAGGAAGCTTGGCGTACAGGGCTCAGCTAACCCTTAACCAGTTCTCTCTCACTTCAATCTTGTTATTACTTCATTATCCTCAGGACAATTGGCTCCGGTTTCCCCCCACCCCTGCCCAGGCCAGTTAGGGGCAAGGGCTCCGGTATGTCCCAAAGATATGAGGGCTACATTAAGATTTGTAGTTAAGGCTTAACAGAGCATATTTAGAAGCAGTCCTATTGCTTTTGTGTTCACAAAGCTCTTCTGTTTTGTTCATCAATATATCCGAAGCTGACGCAAGAAGAGAATATTAAACAATCCATCAAAAATCTTTGCTCAAGGGAAACCCAATCATAGTGAGTGTGTGTCTGTCTCCCCTCTTCTGTCTCCTGAAATTCATGCCCGCAGGTTCTCATATGTGGTCTGAAACTTCAAAGGATTTTTCTAAACCAAGACAGATTCAGCTCTAAGAGAAATTCCAATCTCTGCTACTGAGTTTGTTTTTTTTCCAACCAAGCCCCTAAGAAAGAATTTTAGGGCCAAAAAAAGACTTGCATTTCAGCAACAATGCTTTGCCCCTTGTGTAGAGGTTTGAGGGGAGAAGTCATGTTAGAGGACAGGATACAACTAGCATGGACAAGACTGGTAAGGAGTAAATTCATCCTATCTTGTAGCTGCTTGGTTGAGAGCTGAGAATAGAAGGGTGGAATCAAGATCTGTCTCTGCATCTGGCCAAGCAGTAGAGCCAGGAATAGAGCTGGACAACACCAAATAGGGAAGACAATGAGCTTAGCTTTGGAAATGTTGACATTCATGTGCTTCTAGAACATTCAAGTGGAGAACCCACTGGACAGGTGGATGTGCAGTCTGGGGCCCTGGATGGAAAACTGTTTGGGCTGTA
>NC_043709.1:133086188-133087441 GCF_006229205.1 Suricata suricatta | reverse complement strand
GCAGGGTTAGGAATTCCATTTAGGGGTTCAGGGCTCATGCTTGGGTTAGTCAGGACAAACCCGGCCTTTTCCCAGAGTGTCCTCTGCACGTGTCTTCTTTGAGACTCTAGTGGATCCCAGGTCTCATCTCAACTCAGTTCTTCCAGACTTTTCCTCCAGGAAAGATCATTTCAGAAGCAAGTTCATAAGTAAACGGTGTATCAAATAGTCATGGGGCAGTGAATGAGAGCGGTGGAGCTTCGGAGGCCGACAAGGGGTTTCAAATCCCAGCTCTGACACTCACTAGCTGGAATGAGGAATAGCTTCTAGAATCAAGAATAAGAATCAAGAATTTCCTTCTCCAATTCTTCATCCATTAGATGGGAATAATAGTTTCTGTCTCATGGGATTGTTGAAAAGGTCAGGCATGTAAATTCTTAGCGGAGCACGTGGCAGAAAGAACTCAATATATGCTTGTGATATTCCTAACAGCACAAGGAAAGATTATTTGGTGTTATCTGTGTTGATGGCAATTTCTGTTCCTGCTACTGCTCATTTCTGCGAGTTAAATACACTCTGTCAACTTGATGTGGAGAACAAAGGGGAAAGAAATGCAGATAAAATGAAATCTTACAACCTGCAGCCAAATTCTTGAGGCTGGCAGAGCGTGACTTTCCCCCAGGAATTCCCAACTGTCTTACTGTTAATGCTTTGCTAGAGAAAAAAAAAACAAAAAACAACGAACAAACAAACAAAAAAGCGAACAACAACCTTAACTTGACAATTGCCAGGCCTCCAGGATTGTGTTAAGTCTTCTTTCATGTATGAAAATCCTTTTAGAAACTTCCTTTGTCTCCCCTCCACCCCCACCCTTAACTTAAAAGTGTAGAATCAGCCACTCCTCAAAGTCCTGGGGCAGCTCATTCTGTCCAGGGTCCTGTCCCTGAACTTCAATAAACCACCAATTTTTGCACTGAAAACATCTCGAGAATTCTTTCTTGACTGTTTCCTTCGAGATCCCACATCAAATCACATCCAGCTCTCTGGCAGATCTTTCCCTCGGTGCCTTCTCTATGCCCTTGGCTTGGTTCAAACCTCTCTACTTGTTATCTGGATAAAGGCGATTGCTTCCAGTTTGGCCTCCCTGACTTAAAGTCTCAGCTTCCTCTAATACCAGAGTTTTTCCAACTTCGAAGTGCATCTGACCCACATGAGTGCTCATTAAGTCACCCCGTGGGGGGCATGGAGAAGCAGAGAATGTGCATTTCCAAGTT
>NC_043709.1:133055076-133086088 GCF_006229205.1 Suricata suricatta | reverse complement strand
GGGCAGAAGGGACAGTGTCCACCATGACACCGGAGCATCATTCCATCCTCGGAGCAGCAAAGCCCCCTGTGAATTATATGGGCTGGGGGCCACAGAGCCTTCCCCGGGCAAGCCAAACGGTGAATAATGGCCAGGAATGATTTGGTAGCTCATGTACACGCCTCCAAGGAAGCTCAGAAATATTTAGGGAGTAGGTTAATAACGGGCTGACTTTTTACAGTCATCTGGGGCTCGCTGTCAATGAGAATGCGTATTATTAATGGGAATGATTCTAAACTGCAGTTAATGAGCCTGAGACCTTCGGTATAATAACATAACACATAACTTTACTATAAAACTCACGTTGTGTTTGTTCTCTGTTCTCTGGGTCTCAAGATAACATTTGTCCTCCTTCATAATGGCACTCAGCGTTGGCGCTCAGGTGAAAATTCAGTGGCTGGCCGTCACAGCCACAGTAAACCGTTTGGCAGGCACCTCTCCGGTCCAACCACGTGGGAACTGTTGGCCCCCACGGTGTCACACTTATCAGAAACTCAAGGGTCTGCTGCTGTTGTGTGACCATGTCTTCCCGTTCCTATCCCCAAAGCTCGACTCAGACTGCCTTCTTGTATCTTCCTACTGGGAGCGCAAATTGATGTAGACTCTCTGGGGGGAAATTGAGCAGTTTTTTTCCCAAATGATAAAAGTATAGATTCTGTGATCCAGCAACTCCACTTCTAGGGATTTATTGTACAGATACACACATGCAGAGGCACGTTTTTAATAGCAAAAGATCGAAAACAACTCAAATGGCCATCGATAGGGAACTGATTTGATTACGATACATCCTAAATTAGAATATGAAAGAATGAGAAAGAGCTATAGTTCTTTAACATTTATGGGAAAGAGAAGCAAAAATTGTATATAACATAAAATTATATAGAGAGAAACCATACTATACATTGACATATAGTTATATACCTCATACATATACACTGACATATAGCTCTATACTTTATATATATATATATATATAAATTTGCTTGTTTTATGCATGAAATACTTCTGGAAGGAAGCACAAGGAACGTGTCAGTTTGGTTTCTTCCAGATGGAAAGCTCAGTGCCTAGGGGACAGGGTAGAAGGGGTAGTTTTCACTGTGTGCCTTTGCGCACCTCTTCAATTTGAGTTACTTACTGAAATAAACAAATAGTTTTAAAATTGCATGTTTTCTTTGCTCGTGATGCAATGAGCAATGCGCCTTAAGGTTTACGAAGAACGTTCCCAGGACCTGCCCCCTTCCCACCCCGCCTCCGCTTTCCTTCTCATGGGTAGCTCCAGATACAGAAGCCCCTCGTGCAGAAAGGAGCATTAGAGACAGAGCAAGACCACGCCATCCCTAAGACTCAACTCTGACCTCATTCCCTGTTGGGGATGAATACTTCCTGCTCCTCCTTCACCTGTCCTGTGAAGCGTGAGCTCTGATGTCTGGGAATCTTCCGGGGCCCCAAGACTGCACACGGGACCGCTGGGGAAGACCTCCCAGCACCCCGGCTGTCCCTCCTGCAGCAACGGGTCACCTCCATGTCCTGCCGCCACCCCTTCCCCCATCTTGACAGCAGCTCAGCTCACCAGGCATGTGTTTCAGACTCAGTGGACCTTAACTTCCATTCACCTCTAAAGCTATTAAGAGTACAAATTGGTGCAATCCCTGTAGAGGAAAACTGGAAAGGTTTCTCAGGTATTATGATATCTGTTAAAGTGGTAAAAGTACAGCCCCTCTGAGCTAGCAGGTCTTAGACACCGGACCTAACAACGTGAGCACTGAACAATGAGCAGGAAGGATCCATTCTCGACAGGAGATGAGTTCATTGCTTATTCAGAGAGGCGCCGCTCTGAGAGATGAGCTCTGAGGGCGAGAATCATGACTGTCCTGTTCCATGTTTAATCTCCAGGCGTCAAGACTGTCCCTCACCCCCACAGGCATTCAATGAATATTTAAGTGAATAAATGACTGTGCCCAAACCTCAGATTTTCTTCATTATGTAAAATTTATTTTTAAAAGCCCAGCGTGTTCTTCTTCCAAATGGGACGATTAACCTGTCCTGTAATTTTGGAGTGGTGAAGCAGAGCATCTCTGAAGCCTTCCTTTGTTGAGAACTGAAACATATTTATTACTGACATTTAACTTCTTCTCCCAACTACTGTCCCCTTCCCAATATTTCTGAAGAAATCCTTTTCAGGATGGATTTATCGTCATTTACATCAAATGAGCGTTAGAACAGGTCAGGGCAGGAGCGCCTGGGTGGCTCAGTCAGTGAGTGTCTGACTTTGGCCCAGGGCATGATTTCATGGTGTGTGAGTTCGAGCCCCACATCAGGCTTGCTGCTGTCGGTGTGGAGCCCGCTCTGGATCCTCTGTCCCTCTCTCGCTGCCCCTCCCCTGCTGGCACTCTCTCTCTCAAAAACAAATAAAACACTAAAAATTTACTTATAAAAAATAATAAAATAAAAATCATCTTAAATAAAAGAAAAGGTTAGGGCAGTGCAAAAAGACAACAATCAAAGAATCAAGTCAATGCAGAGCTTTAATCAACAGTTAGAATGAAAGGAGAGACAAAGGCCGAGGCCTGCTCTAACACGTGGCAAACAGCCGTCCGCTGTTACTGGCAGACGCAAAGTACACAGAAAAAGCGTTTCTTGGCCTTTCAGACTTGGCCTTCCAAGACTGCACACCCACGGACACACCCTGGACCAGAGAAGTCTCAAGGCGGCACCTGAACAGGTGAGCACGACAGGAAGACCAGCACCACTACGGTCAGAAGCAGAGCATTCCCAGCATTCCTGACCATCTGGGAGGCTACGTCTTCCTTTCACTTCGCATCACTCTAGAATAAAGTGCTTCTACAGCACCTGTTGCATAAGTGGTACTGCCTATGAATCTAATAAATAACAATTGTGACAAACTGTCACTTAAGGGCCATTAGAGAGCTAGAGCCAACCCAGGCATTTAATGAAAACCAAACTGATCATAAAACCAAAGAGCCTTTCCCAACAGAACCCTTGGCTGCAACAATTTTAGAAAATGCCAGCTCTGAACTCCCATAACGTCTACTGTCTATAACAGCAAATCTCAACCTTTTTGGTCTCGGGACACATTCACACTCTAAAAGGACTGCCGAAGAGCTATTGTTTGTGTTGAGATATATTTATCGATATGTATCATAACATTAGAACAGGGAAATTTTTTAAATATGTATTAATCCATTTAAAAATAACAATAGTAGGGGCGTTTGGTAGCTCAGTCAGTGAGGCATCCAACTTCATCTCAGGTCATGACCTCACAGCTCATGAGTTCAAGCCCCATGTTGGGCTCTGTGCTGATAGCTTGGAGCCTTGAACCTGCTTTGGGATCTGTATCTCCTTCTCTCTCTGCCCCATCCCTGCTCATGCTCTCTCTCTCTCTCTCTCTTTCTCAAAAATAAACATCTAAAAATTAAAAAAATAAAAATAACAAAAGTAAACCTGTCACCTGTTAACATAAATAATAGTATCTTATGAAATATAACTAGATAATACAAAACAAAATCTAAATTTAGCAAAAAGAGTTGCATTGTTCTATAGTGTTCCAAATCTTTTTAATATCTGAGAGATTTCTTTTATAAATACCAAATCCAAATTCTTTTGCATAAATGTGATTTACAAATATTTTTCCTAGTCTGTTTTCATTTTTTTATTAGTGATCTTGAAGATCAGAAGATCTTAGTCTTACTAAAGTTCAACTTAGCATTTTTTTTTTCCATTGGATCATGATTTTGGCATTGTATCTCGGAATTTTTGTTTAACCCAAACTCATAGGAAATTCTTTCCTATGTTTTCTTCTGGAGTTTTATAGTTTTAGGTTTTACATTTAGGTCTATGATAAATTCTGAGCTAATTTTTATATGTTATGTAATGGAAGAATAATTTTGTTGCATATGGATATCCAACTTTTTCATCAGCATTTGTTGAAAAGACTGGCAATTCTCCATTGAATTGCATTTACTCCTTTACCGAAAATCCATCAACGCATGTATGGGTTGATTTCTGGGCTCAATTCCATTAACCTATATGTCTCTTTTCTCTAAAGTCATGTTCCTTTGATTACTGTAGGTAATGCTTGAAATCAAGAACAGTGAGTCTTCCAATCTTGTTCTTCATTTTCAAATTCAGTTTTCTCAATACTAACTTCTTAACATTCCAAATATGTTAGGATTGGCTCATCAATTTCCTTTAAAAAAAATCCTGCTGGGATTTTAGTAGGTATGTTGTTGATTCTACAGGTCAGTATGGGAAAAATTGATATTTTACTATATGTAGTCTTCCAATCCATGAACATTGTATATATCTACATTTATTTAGCCATTCTTTGAGTTCTTTTATCAATGTTTTGTAAAGTTATCAGCATACATATTTTACACTTAACTAGTTTTATGTCTAAGTAGTTTTTCAAAAAATTTTTGTTGCTATTATAAGTGGTACTTTTACTTTGATTTCTAATTGTTCATTGCTAATATACAGAAATATAATTGATTTTGTATGTTGACCTTGTATTTTGCAGTTTTACTAAACTCACTTACTGGTTTTCATGTAGATTCTTTGGGATTTTTAGTATAGAAATCATGTCATTTGTGAATATTGTTTTAGTTCTTCCTTTATAATCTGTATGTTTTTATCTCTTTTCCTTGAACTATGGCTCTGCTTAAGGCTTCTAGTACAATGTTGAAGAAGAAGAGTGCCAGCAGACATCCTTACTTTGTTCACCATCTTAAAGGAAAGTGTTCAAGATTTCACTATGAAATAGATTGACAAAATTCCCTTCTATTACTAGTTTGCTAAGAGTTTTTTTTATTTTGAAGAAATGCTTAATTTTACCAAAGGCTTTTTCTGCATCTATTGACATGATTTGATGGTTTTTCTTCTTTAGTCTGTTCATATAGTAAATTAAATTGATCGATTTTCAAATGTTGAATATCTTGCATTGCTAGGGTAAATTCTACTTGGTAATGATGTAGTACTCTTTACATACACATATATATAGTCAGATTTGATTTGCTAGCATTTAAAGATTTTTGCATCTATGTTCCTGAGGCATAATAGTCTGTGGTTGTCTTTTCTTATAGGATATACAGCATGAGTTGAGAGGTACGTTCCATACAGGACCGGGACCAGGGTGAGGCACCCAAGGTACAAAATTTATGGCAGCAGTCACTCACAGGCACTGATCCTGCACTTGTGTTACTGTCTCTCTCACCTTACCGTAGTCCCTGGCCTGTTTCTATATGCCAGAATGGTGTGTAGGACTCTTTTTATTTCTTTTTTACATGAGCATTTGCCTGTGAAGCCATTTAGTCCTGGAGTTTTCTTTGTTGGAAATGTTTTAACTGAAAGTTCAAATTTTTAAATATTTTAAATGCTTATTTATTTTTTTGAGAGAGACAGAGCACAAGCAAGGGAGGGGAGGAGAGAGAGGGAGACACAGAATCTGAAGCAGGCTCCATCCAGGCTCTGAACTGTCAGCACAGAGTGTGATGAGGGGCTCATATCCATGAACCGAGAGATCATGACCTGAGCTGAAGTCCAATGCTTAACCGACTAGCCACTCAGGTGCCCCCAATTTCTTTAATAAATATCATACTATTATAGTTATCTCTTCTTGAGTGACTTTAAGATTCTGTGTTTTTTAAAAAAATTTCTATTTCATCTAAGACATTGAATTTATAGGCATAGGTTGTTTGTAATATTCATTATTATCCTGAAGGGTCAGTAGTGATGCCCTGTTTTAATTTGATATTGGTAAGTTGTATCTTCTCTTTCTTCATGGTCATTCTAGCTGGAGGTTTATCAGTTGTGTTGATCTTTTAAAAATGCCATCTTCCATTTTTATTGGTTCTCTCTTTTATTCTGTTTCATTGATGAATGCTCTTATATTTACTACCTAATTGCTTTTACTTAATTTGAGCTTAATTTGCTTTTCTTCTTCTAGTTTTGTTAGGTGATAGCTTAGATGATTGGGTGTGCAATACACCAAAGGATTTGTGTTTTTCTTACAGTGGCTTCTCCAAGCCTGCACCATGAGATAGGCTTTCTCCAGATCTCACTTTGCCTGCTCTTTCTCATGACCACCCACTGAGGTTTGAGGAAGAATCTATAATCATCTCTCCTTGGAGGTTGCTATGGCCTAAATTTTCATGGCCCCCTCGAAATCATATGTTGAAATCCTAACTCCCATGGTTAGGCACTAGTAAGTTGGGCTTTGGGCTGGTGTTTAAGTCATGAGGCTGAGGCCCCCATGTATGGGATTCGTGTCCTGATAAAAGAGACCCCATGAGCTCCTCACTCTTTCCACCAAGTGAAGATGAAGATATCAGCTAGAAACCAGAAAAAGGGGTCTCACAAGAGTGTGGCCATATTGGCACCTTGATCTGGAACTTTCCAGACTCTGGAACTGTGAGAAATAGATGTTTGTTGTTTATAAGTAGTCCAGTCTGTGGTATCCTGTTATAGCAGCCCAAATAGACTAAGACAGAGATACCTTTTTTTGTTAGATTAGACCTCTGCATCCTAAGCAGAAAATGGAAGTCTGTCAATTTGGTTTTAATTTGCATTTTTCTGATGATTGATACTGATGACAACTTGGCCAGCTGCACATTACCACTTTTATATCTTATTTTGTGAAATGTCTGTTGAGGTCTTTTACCAGTTTTTATTGGGTTTTGTCTTCCCTATAGAGTTGTAGGCATTATTTATATTCTGGATACATTTCCTTTGTCAGATATATATTTTGTGAATATCTTTTTGAGTCTATGGTTTACCTTTTCATTTCCTTAACAATGTCTTTGATAAGCAAAAGATTATTTTCAATTTACCAATTTTTCTATTGTGGTTTACGCTTTTTGGTTTGAGAAATCCTTGCCCAATATAAGTTCATAAGGATGGTCTTCCATGCTTTTTTTTGTAATTAAAAATTTTATGGCTTTTTTAAAATTTATTTTTGAGAGGTAGAAAGAGACAGTACAAGCAGGGGAGATACAAAATCTGAAGACAGGTGCCAGGCTCTGAGCTAGCTGTCAGCACAGAACCTGACGCAGGGCTCGAACTCACGAACTATGAGATCATGACCTGAGCCGAAGCCAGACGCTTAACTGACTGAGCCACCCAGGCACCCCATGGTCTTCCATGTTTATTTATAGAAGCTTCATACTATAAACTTTGATGTTTAGGTTTATGATCCAAATAAAGTTCATTTTTCTCCATTTATCTAGTTGTCCCAGACCATCTGTTGAGATTTGCTTTCCCATTGAACTAACTTTGTGTTTGTCAAAAATCAATTAGCCATGTAGGTGTGGGTCTATTTCTAAACTCTCTATACTGTGCCATTGATCTATTTATTGATTCCTACAATCTAGTATTATAGCTTTATAGTACATCTTAAACCTAGTAACCTAAGAACTTTGTTCTTTTTTTCAGGATTGTTTTAACTACTCTAGACCCTTTGCCTTTTCAAAGAAAATCCTTGCTGGGATTTTTATTGAGATTGCATTGAAGGACTTGTTACTCCTTAAAGTCTATTTCCTAGTTTGCTCTATAGAAAGGGGCTAAAAACAATGATACCCTAGCAAGGAGCATATGTGGAATTCTCCACAAAATATTTCTTTTTTTTAATTTTTTAATGTTTATTTACTTTTGAGAGAGAAACAGAGTGAGAGCGGGAGAGGTGCAGAGAGAGGAGACACAGAATCTGAAGCAGGTCCAGGCTCTGAGCTGCCAGCACAGAGCCAAACACGGGGCTTGAACTCACAGACCACAAGATCATGATTGAGCCTAAGTAGGACACTTGATCAACTGGGTGACCCAGGCGCCCCTAAATATCATTTCTAAACACTATTCCCCACTCAAAAGTACTAGAGCTTCTTGGAGCGATGTTTGATCCTAGCTCTTCAATAGTGGAATTATAAGGTAAACCTATAACATGTCTTACCAAAAAATAAGGATGTATTAAAAAAGAAAGAAAAAAAGAAAGGAAGAAAGAAAGAAAAGGAAAGCAAGCAAACAACTAGTGGAGACATGCCAAAAAACCCAGGAGCTAGCCTGAAGGATCACTATTAGACATTAATTGAATAATTTGAGAAAAAAAATCATAATAATGGATAATAATGCTGGAATTTTAAAAATAATCTATAAGTCTGTGGTGATACTTATAAAAGAGAGAGAGAGAGAGGAAGGGAGAGAATGAGGAAAGGTGATGGTGGGAGTTCTTCTCTACCAATAAATGCCAGCAAATAAATGTGGAAGGAATTACAGATTTAGAAAGTCACTGTTTGCAATCCTCTATGTTATGATTTAGTCCATCAAATGTTGTCAGTAATGCTACAACCACTGGCTAAAAGGTTACAGGGAAACAAGATATTCACATGTCCTCAAAATACCAACACAGATTACTTATTGACTAGAAAGGGGGAAAGGTGCCTTAAGTGGAGAGTGCTAGCAAAACCACATTACTGAAGCCATCAGAAGTAACCTAAGCAGTGATGGGGCAGCCTGTGACCACACTTCCTGAGGGGATGCGGCGGGAAGCGCACAACGTCATCGATGTGGTCTTCTCATCGAGAGCACCTAACTGAAATCTAAACATGAGGAAACAGACAAATCCGGAATGTGGGGCATTTTACAAGATACGTGACTTGAATTCCATACACACGCAATCCCAATGTTAACAACTGGTTAATTTAGGTAATTGTACTCGGGTGTTCATTATGCTCTTATTTCTACTTCTCTGGAGGTTGGGAAAACTTCAAAATAAAAGGTTTGGGTTAAAAAAAGAGTGCCTAGGAAGTTATTTGGGCAACTCCTTATTTTACACAAGGGGTGGTGGTGTTCACCTCACGGCAGAGCACAGACATGCCGGCCGTCTCTTCAGTGACAAGTGTGGAGGTTTGAAAACAGATGAGCAGTTGACACACGGTGACTCACTGCTTGGGGAAATGTCATTTTCACGTCTGAGCTGGGGCAGAAAGACTCTGGAGAGAAGTGATGTTCTCATTAGCAGGCGCCCAGGTTGAGCCCAGATTCCCGCCATGGCATCAGCCT
The DNA here is from genome assembly GCF_006229205.1 of Suricata suricatta. NCBI lineage: Eukaryota > Metazoa > Chordata > Mammalia > Carnivora > Herpestidae > Suricata > Suricata suricatta. The sequence goes on along the minus strand of NC_043709.1, from coordinate 133,076,983 downwards.
CCTGCCCTGCGCACACGGCTCCTGAGTGAGCGCCTGCTGCATGCCCAGATGACTGTTCAGACCCCCCCACACCTGGGGAGGCGGGGCCATGCTGAGAAGCCGGGGAGCCATCCGCCTGATACTCAGAGTGTGAAATGAGAACAGGAATGTCGTTACCCAAGGGGTCTGGGTGACTCAGTTGGCTAAGCATCTGCTTCCGCTCAGGTCATGCATGATTTTGTGGTTTGTGAGTTCAAGCCCTGTGTCCAGCTCTATGCTGACTCTCTTTCTCTCTCTCTCTCCCCCTCCCCTATGCATGCTCTCTCTCTCTCTCTCTCTCTCTCTCTCTCTCTCAAGAATAAATAAACATTAAAAAAAATTTTTTTAATAAAAAAAAAGGAATGTCGTTATCCCTGAAACAAAGAGTGGGAAAATAAGTCTTGGATGAGCATAAAGGGAAGCAGACTTTTCAATGTTTGGAAAGGTGATTGGTAAGGGGGAAAATGGGAGAATATAAATTAATATCTATGCTATGGCCACAAAGACACAAAACCCATTTCCTCAGACTACAAATCTAGTCGCTCAGGCCCATGTGTGAAGAACAAGGGACCCTCAGTGTCACACTACCTCCAAGATCCAAGCAGTTATTTCTGGGGATGCATTACACAAACCACTGAGAAGTGTTTTTGTTCTTCCACTGTCAGCCCCCCACCCCAATAGCACACATGTCATTCCCTCGGCTACCGACCTCATGGGACCAAAGTGCGGTGAGTCCCCTCAGCCGTCACTGGGGTAAAGGCAAGCTGTGTTCCAGAAAGAATTAACAAGCAAGTCATTTAAAGTCTTCTTGGGAGTCTCCCATCCCCTGATTCCTCCCAACTTATCTATGAAAATACTCCCACCACCTGCTGGTGCTCCCCATAGCGGCTCTTCTTACCCAAGATTCTTTGCAGGTTGTGAGTTCCTAGGTCTGGGGTGGGAACTGGGATCCTGCATCTCTCTAGCAAGCTCCCTGGGGCGCTGAGGCTGCTGGTCCATGGCACACACCTTGCGAAGCAGGCTCCTATAGTACTTAGTGCTAAGTCCTGGTGTACTCAGCCCCTGTGCCCTGCATACTCAGTAGGCGTCCAGTACACGTGTTCCGGGGGATGACTGAATTTATGGAAGGTTTCCGCCGGAGCAGAATACAGTAGGAAAGCCTTATCAGCACATCTGCCCTTCCTCCCACGCAGGCACCTCTTTTGTCCTGGAGTAAGGAAGCTGGAGCGTTGCTGGACCGACATAAAACTGGCAAAGGGGTGCTGACCTTTCGGCCGGTGGAGCGGGCAGAGCCTCCGCTCCCCCTTCTAGCAGCTTCCATCCCCACCCTCACAACAATGACTGGTCCAAGCTGCAGATCCATCCATTGTTGACTCTCCCCTACTTTCCCTATCTTGAATACCTATGGACAAGCACACTCCTTTAGTGTAAATGGCTCCGTCTGTGTCTGTGATGAAAACGGGTTGTTTGATTTGATGTTATCAGAAGCAAACTTTTCATGGTATTCTCGCCTTCTAACCCAGGAAGCTGGTTCCTTCGAACTCAGGAAACAAAAAGCGCAAGTTCTTCATCCTCCCTTAATTATGAGAGATGAAATGTGATCTCAATGTTATCTGACTCCCTACACTTGTCTTTCTGAAGAAATATCTAATAATCTCTCATTTTTATTTCATTTCAATAATATGATCTTCAATTAGGGGCTCCCTGTCTGGATCAATCACTCACCCTCAAGGCAAAGCTCTGTTCCCTCCTGGTGGCTAGAAATGCAGTATCACCAGCCTTGGCTACAGAGATGCACCTCGAAAATATTCTGTCAGGAGGCTGAGCCCTCATGCTAACCCGCGTGTGACCCCATCTAAGTGACTGAGCTAGACTGAGGCCCAACAGCCTGTGGTTGGAGAAAAGTTCACAGAAACAAAAGCACTTAAAATACCAAAGGAACAGAATATGTGTTCTCATACATGTGATTGGCTGCAACTGTGTGTGTGTGTGTGTGTGTATGTGTGTGTGTGTGTGTGCATGCTCCAGTGTTCAGCTTCATGTGTATATATATATATGATATATTAAATATATATGTATAACATTTCATTAATATTATAAATATAAATGATAATTTATTAATATTAAATATGTAATTTATAGAGATTATATACACATAAATTTTTACTACATATATGTGTATTTCATTTTTGTTATAGATATATATATACACACATCATTTTGCTAATTCTACCATGTTCTAGATTTCACAGATTAAACATTAAAATATGCTCCACAGAGGCCTGCAGTCTCTCCTCACTCTGCCGCGGATTTCCAGCGTGCTGTCCAATACGAGTTACGCACACCGCCCCCCAGAGGCCACGCCCACACTGTCAGCACCACGGAGCCCACCGGCTCCACCGCTAACAGTGCCTTTAGGCCCTACCAGCATCCGCCATATTTTTGCTTCCTTTGACCCCGTCCTGTCTTCAGCAGGGGCACTTCTAGACTTGTGGCGTGGGATGGGATGGGATTTATTTCATTTTACTTGTTATAATAAGACAAAATTTGTTTCAAACAGAATTTTGTGCAGAACCCCGGTATACAAAACAAAGGTGGACCTTCTGCCTAAAGCATGGGAAGCCCTCTGAAACTCCACTTCCGGGTCTGTCCCTCACTCCCTGGCCGATGCCCTCCAACCTTCATCAGTGTTCACCTCCACTTGCAGGAACCTTTTGTGTGTGGGGAGAGGGGGGATGTCTAATAGCTTCAAGACTAAGAAACATCTGTCCCTTAGTAAATCTTAGTCATGAAACCTAGTTCTATCAGCTGGAATCACATTTTAAAAAATCTCCCTCCTCCACAGGAAGCCTTTCCAATAGGAGTTAACATTTCCTTCCTCTTTCTTTGCTTCTTCAGGTGAAATTTCCCCCATTTATTTGGCTGTTGTGTTACAGTTTCAGGTCTTTCATCTTCTTACTCAGGCTCCTCATTCAAATTCAGTGTATCATCATGGCTTTACATATGAAACACAGGAAACCAGTGATGTTCTCAGCGGACCTGTGTCCCGGCCGCATTCTCAAGTCAAACGAGTTTTGTAGTTGTCATTATCCTGTGACCTCGAGCTTTCCTCTCTCAATGAGGACCCCAGAATCCGAAGCATTTGGAATTGTACAACTTGACGAGGAAAAACGCCCTCGCCACTGGGGAGCTGGGGGTCACCTTTGCAAACATCCATTTTTATATGTGTCATACAATTCGGGGACCGTTTTAAAGATGGAAACGGTGCTCTATTTTGTTCCTTCGTTCATTGTAGAAATGGATTTGTAATCCTTAGATTTCAGTTTTCTTTTTAAGATTTTTTTAAATGTTTATTCATTTTTGAGAGAGAGAGACAAAGACAGAGCATGAGCAGGGGAGGGTCAGAGAGAGAGGGAGACACAGAATCCGAAGCAGGATCCAGGCTCCAAGCTGTCAGCACAGAGCCCGAAGCAGGACTCGAACTCACAAACTGTGAGATCATGACCCGAACAAAAGTCGGATGCTTAACTGAGCCCCCCAGGCACCCCTGGTTTTGGTGTTCAATCTGTGGAAAGCAGACAGCCGTGAGTCCTGTTCCACTAGGACCACCCCTTCTTAGAGGACAGGCATGAAGATGTTCTATGAAAAGATTTTCCCTCCACAACAGAGAATTCCCTCCATATTATTTCTACTCTATGTCCAGACACTCAATATATGTGGTGTGGAGCTCAGTACATATTCTTTACCACAGCTACAGGAAGGAAATAAATTACCCTGTAGCCAATGGGATCTTTCTTTCTTTCTGTCTAGTTTTGTTGTTTGATTTTTGCAACAGATAATTCCTACCAACATACATCTGAACGCCCAGTACATTTGGCTTCTGCTGTCCTGTTGGACTCAGGAGGAGTAACAGGGTAAGACTGATTTAAGGGACAATGGTACCTTCACTTTAAGAAGCACAGACCATTACCAGTAAAACAGTATCTAGACATGACTACTAATATACGTATACTTGTATATTAATTGCCTATCTGAATCATTTAATTAATGTACCACACAGTATCATAAGCCATACAAGAGAAAATAAAAAGTGAATAAATGGAATACCATACACCGAATGGGATTTCTAAGGCAAAGAGGGAGAGTTGACGGAGCGAGTCTGTCCCGCTCCCACCCATCTAGGTAATATGTGCGGTGGGATAACCCCTTGACACATTAAAGATACTTCCCCCTCCTGATAGCATGTTGTTCTTTCTCTGTCTCCTGTTCAGTCGGTTGGGCTGGCCCATCGTCCACTACGCAGGGGAGGCAGGGAACGAGCAGATTAGTGAGAAGTCTTCTTGGCTTTGATTTTCAAAGAACCAAGCATAAAAGATAGCAGAGGGGATCCCTGGCCTGAAACAAGTGTTTGGGGGAATAGCAAATAGTCCCGGTAAGGGTCTCCCTTGCAGAAATGTCACCAGGTTAAGGGTAGGTGACAGTGGGAGGCACAGTGGGTAAAGAGGAGAAGGGGGGTGAGAATAGAAAGGTCAGTGGGACCTACATGAGAGGGAAGGACACGGAGGCGAAAACCCGCAGCCAGCCGGCCTCGCTCACAGGGGCACCAGCACCCCCCCACCCCCCACCCCTGGTGTGGGTGCTGGTGCTGCTCCCACTCCCACGTCTCCGCCCCCTCGTCTGCTGGTAGAAACACACTGCGGTTTAACTGAGACTTAACCATTGCAACGGGATCTTAGTTGATGAGTGGATCAAGAAGATGTGGTTTATCTACACAATGGAGTACTACATGGCAATGAGAAAGAATGAAATCTGGCCATTCGTGGCAACATGGATGGACCTCGAGGGTGTCATGCTAAGTGAAATAAGTCAGGCAGAGAGGACAGATACCATATGTTTGCACTCATAGGTCTAACAGGAGAGACCTGGCAGGGGACCATGGGGAGAGGAAGGGGGAAAGAGAGCGGGGGAGAGTGAGGGACACAGATCAAGGGAGACTACTGAATACTGAAGACGAACCATGGACTGAAGGGGAGGGGGAGGGAGGGAGAGGGTGATGGTCATGGTGGGGGGCACTTGTGGGGAGAAGCACTGGGTGTTCTATGGAAACCAATTTGACAATAAACTATTTAAAAAAAAGTGAAGATTCTTGGGCCTACCCCAGATTCTTAAACACACATCTCACTCCTTATCGCTATTATTTTGGAAAAAAGCATTTGGAGAAAAGAAATTACTGCATAAAAGTGTAAATAAACTTCCTAAAGGTTCTTGATAAAATCATTTCAGAAAACGTTTCCACTACCACCAACGGTGTTGGGAAAAGGTTCAGCCTCATTAATATGAAGAAAAGCACATTAAAACAAACAGAAAAAACATTTTTAGAAGATTAATATTCAAAGCTGACAAGGGTATGAAGAGATTTGTTTCCTCATGCATGGTGACATTATTGGCTTAAGTTAATAGGATTTTTATTTCAGTTGCCAAGAAGAAATGGAGGAAATTTACATCTTATAAGGACCTTTCTTAGGCTAGGTGAGTTAGGTGTTAACATGCTTACCTCATGTAATTATCACTATACCCGACGTGGTGGGTATGATCAGCAATCAAATTTTAAAGGAAAAAAGAACTAAGAACTAAGTGAAATTAATTTGAATAATATACTTTACTTAACCCAATATATCAAAGTATTATCATTTCAACATACAGGTACATAAAAAAACTAGTAAGGAGATCTTGACACCTTTCTATACTAAGTGGTTGAAAAATAGTGTGTAGTTTATACTCTGAGCCCACCCCAATGGAGACTAATCCTATTTCAAGAGCTTCCTAGCCACACGTGGCTAGTGGCTCCCATAAGGGATAGTACAGAGCTAGAGAGGACAAGTTTTCTCAGAAAGACTGTGCTAAAACTCTCATTATACACCCTCAGAGGTGTTGACTATTTAGCACAGTCTTTCAAATCCCAGGGGGAGAATTCTACCGTTATAACCAAATACCTTAATTTCACCAAGCCATTCCGTTCTCACAAGGAGCCAATTTTATACTTGAGACATTTTAAAGTTCATTCCACTTCCACATTGATTTATCTTTGGCTCCCATAGACAGCTTTCGGGCGGGGGAAGGGGGTGGGGTCTCAGTTCTAACCACTAACCTTGCAAGCGTCCAAGACGCTCTCTCCTGATCCCGTGTAGACGTTAAACCAGAGTTCCTGATTCCCACAGCCAGCAGCCTTCCCCCAGGGCAAACGTGGCTTCAGTTTCTGTGTTTGTAACTTTGATTTTTAGTCCCTTTGCACTCTGGTTCCAGAGGACCCGTGCCCACTCCCTTCCCCCTTGTGAGCTCAGAGAGAGAGAGCACATGCAAGTGGGGAAGGGGGTAGAGAGAGCACGAGAATCTCAAGCAGGTTCCAGGCTCAGTGGAGAGGCTGCCTTGGGGCTGGGTCCCACGGCCCTGGGATCATGACCTGAGCCGAAATCAAGAGTCAGACACTCAACTGACTCCTAAGTGCACCCAGAAATGCATTTTTAGATGATTTATTTTTTTCTTCAAAAAAATTTAAGTTTATTTATTTTGAGACAGAGAGAACATGCCGTAATGGGGTAGGGACAGAGAGAGGGAGAGAGAGGGAATCCCATGCAGGCTCCATGCTGTTGGCACAGAGCTCGACTTGGGGCTTGAACCCACAAACCATGAGATCATAACCTGAGCTGAAACCAAGAGTTAGATGCTTAACTGACTGAGCCACCCAGGTGCCCCTCAAATGATGTTTTTTTTTTCCAGAATTTCTACTTGGTCATAGTTGGAAGTTTCAGGGTCTTGCAGTCTATCATCTTGCCCAAGTCAGAAGTTCTTATTTCTTGTATTCTTTGTTATGCCAGGAGAGAAGCAAAAACGTAAAGGGAACTTGTTACAAAAGAGAAACTCTAATAAGTCATGCTCCTGGCTTCCTGTTTTCATTCGTTCATTCACCACACGCTGTGGATTCTTGCTATTCGCAGATTCTATTCTGCAGTTTGCTTACTGTATTACATATGTTTTATATATTGTACAATAGGATACTATATATAAAAGAATAGGGGTGACTAAGCGGCTGAGTTGGTTGAGCACCCAAGTCTTGATTTCGGCTCAGGTCATAGTCCCAGGGTCATGGGATCAAGTCCCACACTGGACTCTACACTGAGTATGGAGTCTGCTTGGGATTCTCTCTCTTCCTCTCTGTCCCTCTCCCCTGCTCGCACTCTTTCTCTCTCTAAAAAAATAAAAAATAAACAAGAATGTGTGTGTGTGTGTGTGTGTGTGTGTGTGTGTGTGATTTTCTGTGTCTTATGATGCTTTGACCTTCCATCTGGGTGACGCTGCCTTCCCAGGGGGCTGGCCAGTTCTTACAGACGGCAAAGGGCCCAGCCCGCTGCACACCTGCTATCCGCAAACGGCCCAGTCCTGAGCCGGACCCCGTATGTGGCCTGTGCGCCCCAGGGGCGATGTCCCTCTGCTCTCATCATCTCAGGGTCAGGAGCCGGGCGTTCAGGGACAGCCCTACCGCCCGGAGCCCGCGGAAGTGTTCACAGGAGCCTGTCCTAAATCGCTTACCCTGCCCTGTCTTTCCTTTCCTGCAGAAACCACAAAAAAGTCCGTGGCTCAGTGCTCTCCTTGCTCCTGCCTTCTGTCTCCTGACTGCCCTGGTGCTCCCCAAGTGGCCCCGCGTGGCGGCCGTGCCTCATGTCTCCAGGAACTTGGAGTATCATAAACTTTGTTTTCCGGAGTCTTTCCCGTGCCTCCTTGTAGAGCTGCACCTGGCTGACCAGCTCATAAAAGAATACAAAACACTTACTGCTACTTATAACTCCGGAAATAGTGCTCGCGGCCTCCCAGGACCATTCAGGTGAGAAATTAGTCCCCAAGGCACACGCTCCGTCGGAGCTCGAGCAAGGCGACACTGCCCTCTGCGTTCAGCTCCCATGCTGCCAAGGAGCGCCCCTTTGACAACGTATTTACTGCTGCGTGTCAGCATTTCTGTGCTTTCTGGTGGCGGTTTAGCTGTCTAAAATGGCCCCCAGCGTAGATCTGAAGCGCTATCTCATGTTCCTCAGAGCAAGAAGGCGGTGACGGGCCTGACAGAGAAAACACGTCTGAGAAGCTCCATTCAAGCAGGAGTCAGGGCACCGTCAGCGGCGAGCTCAGTGCGGACCAAGCCGAGGCTTGCCAAGGGAAAGGGATTCAAATCCACAGCAGATGGGAATCGGCTGGTTTTATTTCTCATTGATTGATTGGCTAACTGATGGAGCATTGCACCTGCTTAGCCTGCAGGCGGGTAGATGGAGGCTCCAGGTGGTGTCTAGGGGCAGGGGCGGGGGCGAGAAGGGAGAAGTGGCAAGGGGGCATGTACCGCACCTGAGGACGGTGTCCGCCTGGCCACCCTTTACTGCTGCCTGCGCTTCCACGGAGAGGGAGGGCCCGCAGACCCGGCCTCTGGGAGCATGCCGCCCACTGGACTGCTGTGTGTATAAGTTTGGGAGGGCTCTCGTTTCCCTCGTCATGAGAGAAAACTTAAATCCCCTCCGTGGACCTGGTGGCGTTGATCACTTCGTCTGCCCACCGAGTCAACAGACCACTGAGTTTGGGGAGACAGCAGCAGAACGGGCACACAAGCCTACCCAAGAAGGCGCGTGTCCTCTCCTTCCCTGGGGAAACAGAAAGCTTTCGATCCTTTGTTCCACGTGGCCTTGACAGAGTCACATCTTGCCCGTGGGCCCCAGGCGCTTTGCTCTATGACTCAATCAGCTCCCAAAAGTCCGGTAGAGAGGACCATGAAATGTCTGACAAATCACCGCAGTGCCGGGATATGGAGACGAACTAGAACTTTCCCCACCTGCTTCCACTGCCGCTGGTTTCAAGATGGATACAAAATGAAAAGAATTTGTGATAGGTGCACGGAAGAGGCGTCGCAAAACCCCCATCAGAAAAGACCGGAAATGACCGCCATGTAATGGGTCAGCCATTGTTGCAGAAATACTCCTTGCAATTAAGTCAGTCCCCCGTGTAGCAAGAAACGTGGGTCAAAGCAAGGGTCTCCCCTCCTCAACAGAATGATTTCACCAGATTAAAGGTGGGCTGTTCATTTTTTGTGGGACGTGGGGAAAGTAGTGCTTTGAGGAAACATTGTGGCTTTGAATGCTTACCTTATACACTAATAGAGGGAAAAATGAAAATGAAGAATTAATCAATCAAGTAGAACACAGATAAGGAAAAACAGAAATGAACAGGAGAAAAAGGGGAAAAGCCAGGGCAAACAGAAAACCCCATGTATGACAGCATAAAAGAATCCAAGTATACCCGCAATCACTAGTCATGTGTGTTAAATATCTTGTTATTACACAGGTGATGAGTTTAAAACTTAAATATATACCATTTACAAAAAGTAGTGTTGATGCAGAAAAGTCTGGAAAGCATGCACCAAGCAAAGTCAACCTACAGAAAACTGGAGTAGCTATGTTGATACCAAGCAGAGCACACTTCAAGACAAGAGGCATTCTTTGGCATGAAGAGGTTGACAGTAAAATGATGAAAGGGACCACTTATATGTACCCAACACTCCAAAAGGAAACAGCAAAGAAGAAGCAGAAGCAGAAGCAGAAGCAGAAGAAGAAGAAGAAGAAGAAGAAGAAGAAGAAATTGGCAAACTCACAAACACAAAGGGAGATTAACACGCTCCTGCCAGACACTAGGATGTCAAGGAAAACTAAGAATCAGGGGAAAATAAGGGGAGATTTGGAAAGTCAGAATGACAATAATATTCTGCATTCCTGTAAAACGTCATCAAGTTCTTAGGAATGCTCTCTTGCAGTTAACCTTATTAGAAAAACAGGGAAGGCACACTAACCATCTTTCATAAAACGGGAAACAAAGGAGCAGAGAATGAGACAGTCCCGATGAAATAGCCATGCGGTGGCCAAGGCAGAGAGGAAAACACGCTTTCCTGACCCCAGGGTAAAACTTCTCCCTGTAAATCAAGTGTTCTTGAAATTCCCTAATTCCTCTTCCTGCCTCTTCTTGTACTGCCTGGCGCAGACGCTAAGAAACTAATTACACCATCATGTGTAACCGCTCTAAGCACCTTGGAGAAATGAGCTTTATAAACGTAAGGCTTTTCTATCCGAATATGAAACCGATCAGCATTTTCTTCCCACACGGGCCTCCACATGCTCTCGACACAGGGTTTGCATCCCTAAACAACATTCTATTGCTGAATTCACGGGGGATACTAATAGCTTGCCGAGGCCAGGGAAGAACCCAGGAGTGGCGCAGCGGGCTCTCGTCAAGGGACCAAAGGAAACCACCGTTTATTAAAAATGACACCCTGGGGGCTTTTGCTCAGCATTGGCTTCTTTCTGTCCAAGGCTCTCTCCAAGCCCCCAGCAGATGCAGCCAGAAGCAGTGTTGCAGTTTTAAAGCAAAGGTTAATTTAATCTCTCAGAAAAGCAATTTTGGTGGTACAATGCACCACCACTCAGGGCTCTGCGGACCTCAGGTGGGACCCTCCTGGTCCCAGGCTGAGAGCTCACGGTAGCCATCAGCCCACCCCAAAGCCAACCCAGATGGGCCGGGGGGTGCCTACAGGCCCACCTGTTTGGAGAAGGGATGTGCGCTCAAGGACGGCCACTAGCCACCGACACAAAGAGGCTCCACAGGCCTCTGGGGCTTTGGTCTCAGGTGGAAGGATTTTGCAGGGAGTTGAGAGGAGACAGGGCAGATGGGAGGGGGGGAGGAAGAAGAGGAGGAGGGAAAAGAGAGGAAGGAGGAGGAGAAGGAGCCGATGTTTATGGCGTCTCCTAACAAACCCTTGTGCAGCGGTTCTCGGCTGGGGGCCGTTTTGCCCTCAGGGACAGAGCTGGGGCAGGTATATGGTCGTCAACACTGAGCCAGGAAGGGGATGCTCTGGAGTCTTGTAAGTACAGGGATGCTGCGAACATCCTACAAGGCTCAGGACAGCCCCCACGACATCAGCTGGCTCAAAACGCCAATAGCGCCACGGTTGAGAATCCCCCCGGCCCTCAGGGTAGCACTGTTTGGTATCTTCCTCCAAGATGGCCTCCCTGGTGTCCCAGGGCTCAGAAGGGCAGAAAGGGGGTGAAGCCCAGGCTTCTAGCTCTCTACCCCTCAGCCTACACAAGCTCCGTTACCGCCTAGCGATCTGAAACGGGGAGAAAGAAAATCTCTCCCAAAGACAAATATCTGAATGAACGAACAAGCGAATGGATGAGTTGGGTTCGGATCTCTGGCTTCATATGGCTGCTAATCTCAGGAGAAGCCCGGCCAGGCAGCTCCGGAAGCAGGAACGGAGTGAGGTCTGATCCTACGTGTCTACAATGCAGGGTCAGGCTGCAGAGGGTTTGGCTTCCTTCCCCACAAGGGCTTTCCTTTTGTGCCACAAAATACCCAAGAGCATTAACACGTTTGGATAGTTCCAGAAGTCCCCTTACCTTTCATCTAGAGGAGTTTCAGGAGGTGGGAACGCCCATCCACGATGGGGAGATGCGGTCCGGACACCACCTGGGGGTTGCATGGCCCTTCCAAATGGTTCAACCTGCAAGAGACCTAGACGCTCACCCTGACTCTGTCCTCAGCGTCCGCATCTGTGAAACAAGGAGGTCATCTGCCTACATGTCCCTCAGTCTTCTCCGGTACCTTTGGAATGAAATCGAAAGCCTCTCGCCTGGGTGTTCTTACCTTGCAGGGTGCAGCCAGCCTCCTGACTCAGCCCCTGCCCGCCGGCCTCCCATCTCCTCAATCCTGCTCCTCGAAGGTTCTCTCCCTCCCCAACCTCCATCCCGTCTGAAGGTCTGCGCTCCTGTCCCGATGCGCACTGCGGGACAGGCACGCTCCCTTCGGTACTCTGGTACTGGCCACGCTGACAGGGGGCTGTTTGTACCTATGTCTCTACTGGGATGCCTGTAAGGACGGGGTTCTCGGCCTCTTCCAGGTCCCCAGGACCCCGCCAACACCTGGCGGGCAGCAGGTGCTCAAAACATATCGGATGAACAGATAGGAAAAAAAATAGGTAAAATTCAAATGATTTCCCGTCAGAAGCTCTAGGTACACTGTGCCTGCCTCTCTGCGTGCCCCTGGAGGGAGAGAGCCCTGCGAGTGGCCAGAGACCACAGTGCACGTCAGAACCCCCCCAGCACTACAAGAAAACGGATGAATTTAAGTCGCCTTCTCTACTTTCAAAGCAGGTCTTGGGTCCTGATTTCCTAAAGGAAGGGCAGCCTGGCAAGGATGTGGCAAGGCTGAAATCAGGAAGAACCAGGATCCCTAATAAAACTCTTCAAAGGAGCTGCTTCTCAATTTAACAGCGGTTTTTTTTCTTTTTCCCTTTTATCAATGAGCACGTTGCTAGGGCAGGAGGGGAAGTGGGAGGGGAAGGGCGGGCCGGGTGGGAAGGTGTGTAGGAGGGGTCAGGGATACGGAGCGCCTGTCATCTCCATGACGCGGACGGCTGGCTCGGTTGGGTGTATTTTAAATGAGACTGGGTCCTGGTGTAGACACCACGTCTGGGATTACCATCCACCCCGTGACCTGTCACTTTTATATATATGCACGAGGGCGTGGAGTGGTTTCCATAGAGAGGGAAGGTCACGGCCCCCTCGGGGCACCACAAGGGAAGCAGCAGCAGGGGGCGTGCCCCGGGGCAGACCTCCTGGGCGGGCAGCCGCTGCCCGCCCCACTGAGCACTTCCACTGCTGAGGGAAGGCCACCGACAGGTAAGATTTCAGCCGGGGACGTGGGCATGAGGGACAAGCGTGTCGGCCGGGCATTAGGCAGCAGGTGCTGGGGACCGGACAGGGGCGAGAGACCGAGGCTGCGGGCGCCCCACGCAGCCCGGCGCTGAACGGGACAGTCTGCGCTGTAGGTGAGGAGACATCCGCCCTCCCTTTTTGGCACAGAGGGCCCTGCTTTGCAAAGCCAGTAGATTGGAGGGAGAAGGGGCTCCTGCAAGTGTATTTTCCTGAACAGGGGTCAGTGGTAGACAAGACAATCGTGCTTGCAGATGGGGAGGAGGTTGGGAGTGGCACCTACCGACGAGGCTGTGAGTCCCCACGGGAGCAAGGGCGCTGCCGGGCGGGCGAGGTCTCCTCCTCCAGACCTGGACACCGAGATGCAAAGTGATTCACCCAGGGCAAGTGAGAGCGGGAGGGCGGCTTCAAACCCGGGTTCCCTGCCTTCAAAGCCTGGAGTCCTTTCTCCCTTGACAAGCAGGGGACACTAGAGGAAGGGGACAGATAGTCTGTAATGACTTGGTGCCACCTGGGAGGGGGAGGGAACGTGAGGATGGATGTTGGAGGTCCCCGTTTGATGTCCAAGTTCTCTGAGAAATGCTGTCTGTGGTTTTCTCCTCAAACACGGCAATCTAGCATGCACAAACACACACACGCACAGTTCTGAGAACGGATTAAACAAGATGAATGAGCATCCTGTTAGGGACGCATGACCTGTCACCACTCTCCTCCCGCCTGACCCCGTCAAAGCCCTCACGGCCCCTCTAGGGGTGACCTGCTTGGACGCCTGTGGGAGTCGGTGTGACCCACACTTGCAGGGGTCCTGCCAGAGGAGGGCTCATTTCCATAATACCGGCTGGAATGCGTGAAGCCCCCCCCAGATCCCACAGCCACAATTTTATACAGTGTTTCTTAGACGGACGGGGCAGGACAGGGCAGGACGGAGCAGGACGGGTGTCCTTCTGCCTTCCGGCCGGCTCTGGGCAAAGCTGTGCAGCCCCTGCGTTTGCCTCTGGCCTCAGCTTTCGTCTTTGTTCCCCTGGGGTCCCCTCTCCCTGTGGGTGCTCTGCTCTCACAGGTCCCTCGCTGCCCCCACATCCCCGGTGTGACTCTGGGACAGCTCTGAGAAACACCTAGGAGAGTACTGCTAGGTCCTGACAGAATGGTCCAGAAAACCACAGAGGGAGAGCTTTGCCCCCTAGAATCCAACTACAGGGGCAGTGCTGGGTTTCATAGCAAGTGGCAGGGAAACCTTGAACCTGAGTGTCTCCCCAGGGGTGGTGGCAACGGACTCCAAAGAATGTAAGAGGGGACGCTTGCTCAGGAATCAGACTTCACTGAGGAGAAAGGAGGGCTTTTCCTAGTGGACAGCTTCTCCCCTGCAAACCCTAGACAAAGCTCTCTCTACGGCTTCCCTCCAGCGTTAACCCTGTCTCTGTGAGCTGGGTTCTGAGTCTCTAAATCCTGTCAGCCTCACAAGCCCTCAGAAGCTGCTCAGACGCCTGCAGGGGGCTCCCGGGCACAGGGCAGCCAAAGCCACAATTCCCTACGGTGTTTACACAGAAGAACTCACTGGACCCTGAGTAACTGACAAAGCCGAACGTCTGGGCATTGAACACAGCACGTTCCTGGAAAATGGTCTCTGGCCATTTGGTGCGCAATTCTAAGGGGTGCCTGCGTGGCCAGGACACGGAGAGAGCTGCTTCTCACCGTGTGGCCCACGGCCCCTCGGCATCAGCATCCTCTAGGAGGGGGTGTTAAGAGATGCAGATTCTCGGGCCTCATCCCAAACCCACCGATGGCGCCCTGCGGCCCGTGTTGGAGCAGTCCCCTCACACGGCTCTGAGCAGTGTAAAGGCCGAGAACAGCTTAGACTGTGTTCAAGGCAAGAGGAGCCTGCGGGGTTAGGATGGAGAAGGAGGTTCCAACAGCCGAAACTACAAGCCAGGAAACACAATGAAGATATCGGTCTGTAGGATCAGTTACTGGACCCAACTAGCTGGCGTGTGTGGCTGTGGGTGTAGAGAGGTAGAGATACAAATAGACGTGGGGGTCACCGCAGAGATGGCTGTGCGTGAACCGAGTCTGATCCTAGCAGGACCCGGGGATCATTCGTGGTGCACACAGAGGAGGTGAGCTCCTCTGTTAAGTACCTAGCTTGTGCAGAGCTGTTCCGTCTCAGTTTAGCCAGTCACTGCTCTCCCGTGTACCAGGTGAGGGGATCGGAATGCACAGGGCTCAACAATCTGTCCCCGGTCCTCGGGCGACCAGGACAAGGTGGATGTGAAGCCGTGTGTCTCTAACTCCCAAGCCTGCGTGGATTTCACTGCACTCTGCCACACGCCCAGATGTAGCTAGTTCGGGCTTTCAGAGCATGTAAAGCAAGGATCACATTTTTTTTCATAACTATTTTGATAAACTCAAAAAAATTTTTTTATTTAGTGGTTTTTATTTATTTTTGAGAGACAGAGAGAGACAGCATGAGCAGAGGAGGGTCAGAGAGAGAGGGAGACACAGAATCCAAAGCAGGCTCCAGGCTCTGAGCTAGCTGTCAGCACAGAGCCCGATGCGGGGCTTGAACCCACGAACCACGAGATCATGACCTGAGCCAAAACCGACGCTCAACTGACTGAGCCACCCAGGCGCCCCTAAACTCAAAATTTTATGGTATAAAAACCAATGAACAAACAAAGCAACCTGGTCAATTAAAAAAAAGAAGAAAACAAAAGGCAGGCAGTAGGTGGAATGCGGAGTGTGTGAGAACACAGCAGGCTTCTAGAGAAAACTTGCCAGGTCAGCGTGTGTGTGTGTGCGTCCAGGGTAAGTGAGAGAGCAAAGCTTACCAGATCCCCCCCTTAGAGAGAGAACGAGACTCAGGTGTTTAAGGGTCAGTTGTAGCCTCATCCATTCACAGCACAAGGAAGTTGGGAAGTGGACGTGGGTTCATTCCCACTCATTTTCTGGGAAACAACCTGCTCAAGGTCATGGTGACAGTGATTTGCAGGGCTGAGGCTGGAGCTCAGCATGGGACCGCCAGCCCTTCTCACTCTGCCTGTAACTGCGGAAAACAGAATGAGCCACTGCTGGCCTAGCACTCCTCAACGCCCGGAGGGACCCCCATGTTGATTTCTTTATCCGATGTTTCTCACCGACTAAAAAACTACCTGAATAAGAGCAGTCTCTCCAAAGCTCCATAGCTAACCACATCTTCCATGCTTCCTTTTGTGCGAGCCAAGGATGTCTTAGAAAATAAACTCCAGGGGCGCCTGGGTGGCTCTGTTGGTTGAGCATCTGACTCTGCATTTCAGCTCAGGTCATGATCTCATGGTTCGTGAGTTGGAGCCATGTGTCAGGCTGTGGACAGAGACTGCTTGGGATTCTCTGTCTTCCTCTCTCTCTGCCCACCCCCTGCTCCTTCTCTCTCTCTCTCTCAAAAATAAATAAATAAATAAACATTTAACAAAAAAGAAAGAAAAGGAACTCCAAGTTCAAGTGAAGCAACCAAAGCAAAGAGGGTGGCCTTTCACTCTTCGCACCTCCTGGGATGGTCCGGCAGGGTGGACGGGAGCAGGTGGGGGTATCAGCACGTCGGGGTGTGGAGGGCAGCCAGTCCTTCTCTGGGGGGAGTACATGAGACCCCACCCCTTGACCTCACGTTTTTGTCTCACGCATGAAGGTGACAGTAGAGTAAAGGACCCTCATGTCCTTATTTCAGAGCTGGAGAGAGTGCGGCCAGGCAAGGTGTAGGCTGGGCTTGGTCCTGGGACACAGGAGCTAAATTCTGCCCATATCACCGTGTCCCTAAGGCATGGTGACCACACACAACCCAAATTCTGATCGCCTTCTGACACGCTGTGGCACACAGGAGGCTGGGCAGAGGGTGGGAACGGCCCTGTACAAGCCCTTCTCCCTGCTGGAGAAAGCAACTTGAATTTCCATCAGCCCTGTTGCCCAGGGGCCCAACAACCATGAAGGCCTCAGCCCGGAACAGTCCGGGTTACAGGAGGGCCGCTGAGCTGGATACTTTCACTGCCACACATTCTCCATACACTAAATATAGGGTTTTCCCCCCTCTTCTTTCTTTTTAATTTTTAAGTGTTTATTTATTTATTTTTGAGGGGGTGAGGGGCAGAGAGGAAGAATCCTGAGCAGGGTCACACTGTCAGCACAGAGCCTGACATGGGGCTTGAACTCATGAACTGTGAGATATGACCTGAGCCACCAGAAATCACTGGAAGCATTTATTAAAGCCCAGATGGCTGGCGCCAGTCTTTTTGATCCAGTAGTTCTGGGCCAAGACTTGAGATTCTTTGCATTTCTAACAAATATCCCGATGCTGCTGGTCTGGACACCCTACGTGGGGCACCATTGTAGAATAGGAACGAAGCCCTAGTGAAATTTCACCCCTGCCCTTCGGAGCTCCAAGCCCTTCTCACACCCCTGCCTCCCCGTTTTCTGCTCCAGGGAGAGATGCCGCAGCCAGCCCACTTCCTGCTGCTGCTGCTGCTGCTGCTCCCCGGAGCCGCCAGGCCAGGCCTCTCCCAGAAGCTCTACAAAGCCAAGTCCTTCATCAGCCGTATCAACACAGCCCTGTGGGAGGCCAAGCGGAGCCCGCCGGAGGGCGCACCGCTGCTGAGCAAGACCAGCCTCCTCTACCTGCCCAGCCAAGACCCGTCCTCCGGAGAGGATGAGGAGCAGGTGCGGGAGGGAGAGGACAAGAAGAAGAGGACCTTCCCCAGCTCCGGGGGCGGCGGGGCGGCTGGAAGCGGCCAGAACAAATACCCGTCCCAAGCGCAGCTCAGGGGAAGGCCGTCCCAGGACAAGGCCAAGAGCGATCGGCGCACCAAGTTCACTCTGTCCCTCGACGTCCCCACTAACATCATGAACATCCTCTTCAACATCGCCAAGGCCAAGAACCTGCAGGCCAAGGCAGCTGCCAATGCGCACCTGATGGCACAGATCGGCCGGAAGAAGTAGAAGCGGAGGCCGGCAGGAGGGGAGGCACGGTCAAGGGCAAGGACGGAGGTCGGCCCGGCTGCTCTGTATTTGGAGGGATGGGTCCAGGTCTACAGGCTGCTTCACTGCTCCATCCCGCCCTCCTCCTCTGCACACAGGCTCAGGAGAGCAGGACCGCCCCCCTGCACAGACAGGAGGCCCATCATCCTTCTCCCTACATCTTACCTCTCCTTCCTCCATCCCCGTGACAGGAGACAGAGGTCCTGCTGTCCTGCTCCCCACACTCCTCCTCCTCACCCTGCACACCACCCCGGCCAAAAGAGGAGGCGCACCGCTCACCATCCTGACTTCGGACCCCTTCCCTTCCCACTCGCTCCCATTAAAACCAGTGGCGTCTGCAACCCTGGGCTGCCTTGAGTTCCTCTTCACTCAGCCAGCGCTGTCACACCTCGGAGTGTGCAAATGGGCAGGTGGATGAGGGAGGTGGCTGATGGGTCCCTTCCCATTTCTCCCGGGATGGGGTGGTTCTCGGTGGTCCTAGGAGGGGGTAAAGAAGGCCTTGGAAAGGCCAAGCCCACAGGACCCTGTCAGCTGTCGCTCAAGCTAGAGCACACGGCCTGGTCCCACTCAGGAGGCGCCTGGGGTCTGTTCTAGAACAGGCACGGGGCTGGTGGGGAGAGTGTTCAGGACATCCCGAACTCCTCCATGGCTGGGCACGGGGTCGCTAGGCTGTTAGCAGGTGCTTATCAGGCCCACAGTAAGTGTCCGGCTGATGCCTGGCCTGTTGGGAGAGGCTGGCATGCGAGGCGAGGCCGCTGCTCTCCGGGAGTCAGTAGCTAAGTGCCGGGCAAACCCAGGGCTTGAAAGGAAACAAACCCGGGGCTGTGTGAGTGGTGAGCTGCAAAGTGACAGCTACTGGTGTAAAAAACATATGAGGAATTCAGAGATGAGAGGGCTTCATCGAGTAAAACAGTCCACTATGAAGAGGCCTCAGCAAGAACTGACGGCCTCCGACCCGGGGGCTGGATTCCCATCTGGTTCTCCCGTCTGCGCAGGGACGTCGTGAACACACGCCAGGGGCTCGTGCGTGCTGCCATGGCTTCACGTAAACAACACACATGCACAGCAGCAGCCAACACCAGCACGGCCCCCAGAAGCTAACAAAACACAGGTAGATGGCAGATTCCACACAGGGCCAATCACATAAACACAAGTGGCCCACAGGGGCTTACTGATGAAAAGCACAGAGCTGCTAAAAACCGAGAACAATTACCCACCTCCCCCCCACTAATAAGCAAGGATGAGACTAGATCTCTCTCTCTCCCTCCCCCCACTCCACACACACACACACACACACACACACACACACACGATCCTTGTACATGCGAGAAGCTGTTGAATGTCATCCCTATGAGAACTGCACTCACGTACAATGTCTCACCTCTCAGTTTGTCCGTAAGTGTCCGTCCAAAGTCCGTAAGTGTGATGGCTAACCTAGACTCCAAGCGTGAGGTGGCTCCCTCCATGGCCGGCTGGCACGAATATAAACACTAGAAAGGCACGTTGGAAATACTCAAGTTACACACTCATTCTTTTAAGATTTTATTTTTAAGTAATCCCTACACTCAACCTGGGTCTCGAACTCACAAACCCGAGCTCAAGAGTTGCATGTTCCAGCCAGGCGCCCCTACAAATTCATTTTACCTTTATTTGTTTATTTAAGTTTATTTACTTTGAGAGAGACAGAGCAGGAGAAGGGCAGAGAGAGAGGAAGAGAGAATCTCAAGCGAGCTCTGTACCGTCAGTGTGAAGACAGATGTGGGGCTCAGTCTCACAGACTGGCACATCATGACCTGAGCCAAAATCAAGAGTCAGATGCTTAACTGACTGAGCCACCAGGTGCCCTCATTTTCCTCTTAACTCAGCAACCCTGCTTCCAGCAGAAATTCCTGGAAGAAGTGAAACTGGACTTTTTTTTTAAACGCTAAGTTAAACTTGAGGTGAAAAATACCTCATCTCGTAACAGGACCAACACTCAAAACCCTGAAAATGTAACCTGTTCCCATCCCGGAAAAGCCCCTGGCAGAGGCCTGAGACCCAGAAGACCCCGTGCGATCCCAGCAAACCCACCCAGTCCCCCTGTCAGTGCCCAGGCACCCGCTTCAGGAATGCGATCTCATCAATTTCTCACAACTATATTTTAAGGCAGTTATTATTTTTTCCATTTTGAGGATTTTCAAGTTTGTGCTTTATTTTTGTTTATTTTTGCTCTGATAATGTATATTCTGTTCACACAAAAGGACAGGAAACAGGGGATGGACCTGGCTAATGAAAAAATCAAGCGGCGGGGGGGGGGGGGTCACATTTTTGGTTTCACGAACAACCGAAAACTAGGACATGAAAGTTGGAGCCAGTGGGGCGCCTTTGTGGCTCAGAGGGTTGGCGTCTGACTTCGGCTCAGGTCATGATCCCGCAGCTTTGAGTTCAAGTCAAGCCCCGCGTCGGGCTCTGTGCTGACAGCTCAGGACCTGGAACCTGCTTTGGATTCTGTGTCTCCTTCTCTCTCTGCCCACCCCCCAACTCTCAAAAATAAACAAACATTAAAAAACAATTTTTTTAAGTTGGCGCTGCTGTCACAAAGCAGGCTCGGGGTCACTCGGCAGTGACCTGTCCGGACAGTGGCTGGATGGGAGAAGCTTTGCAGACAGTGGCCTCGAGTGGACTTTGATAAGTGGCTAAAGAAAATACTGTGGGTTTTCTTTGTTTTTTTCCTTTTTGGTTTTCTGTGGTTGTTTTTAAATCACAGTTAGAAGCATTACAAAAGCCCCGATGAAGAGGGTGGTAAAAAGAAGACCCAGATCACTGCAAACGCCAGCGAGTTCTTTCTCTCTGTGTAAGCATATGACCACCTGCTAAAGCTAGACTATCTTCGGGGGGCGGGGTTTGCCGGCATGGGGAGGGCGGGCTGCACCTAACGCTGTGTTTGTTGGGGAGTCCTAGGAGAGACTCAGAGACAAGAAGAGGCAGAGGCTCAGGGAAGTGAGGGAGCCCGTCCCAGCTCCCCGGCTGGGAAGTGGCCACAAGGCCACCACTTGTCCTGCACGCAGAGCTGACCCTTCTCACGCACGAAGGGCATGAAACGCCAGCTGTGCCTCTGCTTCCCAGGACTGGCATGAACCTGGGCGACCCACGGGCGTGCAAGCTGCTGGGTGGGGCCCGCACAGGAGGCCGCTAGGGCTTGGGACCATTACGTCCCCAGCAGGGGAGTTCTGAGCCTTCCCCATGAGTTAACGGCGAGGGTAAGTGTAGGGATGACCGGTGAGGGCTTTGCCAGAACGGCCCCCGCGCCGGTGGGGAGCGCGGGTTTGTGCAGGAACACGCCGGTGTGCGCTGCCTCAGCTCCGGGCCGACCCTGACCTGCGTGCATGCCAGATCGGGGGTCACGGCCACACCCACAGGTGGCCCCGGCTCCACCTGCCACCCCTGACAGCACTTTGTGGAGTCGTGGCAGGCAGAGAGCTGGTGTGGATCCTAATCGTTTTAGAAGCAGGAAGCCCCCGGCCCCGGCCTTCCCCTCCGTCAGGAAGTACACCGAGAAGGAGCAGCCCGGCCGAGAATCTCACATTCCAATCTAGGGGCAAGGAGCCGTGTTTGAAGAGTACTGTAGGAGACTATGTCAGGTCCAAGTCCACGGTGTTCTCGTCCCAGTACCCCAGGGTTTGACATTGTGACTGGCGCTTCGGCGAGCCCTCGGTTACCATAAGCTGTCACCTTCCTGAGACACCATCATGCGTGTGCACAGGCTCCTTACGTGGCCGTGAGCCCAGCCAGTGACCGAGTGACGGGTCTCAGGACACACGGCGTTGCACTCATGACCAAGGACGCCCCATGTCCTTAAAGGCTGGAAGGGGCCTGCATAGGGCTTCACAGGCCTGTGTGGGCGAATTCTGCAGAAAGGACTACTGAAGAATATGGCAGTCCTCAGAGGTCTTCGGCAGAGTCTCTCCGCGGAGACTCTCTGATTCTGTTTTGGGAACAGTCAGGGGGTCCCCCTGATCCTGTGTCTACACCTGAGTGCGCCACACGTCAGAAAGGCTGGGAGGAAACACCCAAAGATGAGAACTGATAGAGCTGAGTTCTGCTGACGTATTGTATAATAA
>NC_043709.1:133047147-133054976 GCF_006229205.1 Suricata suricatta | reverse complement strand
GGGGTCTCTGTTCTGCTCCCCTCCCCCATCGTCCACCCTCCCCTCTCGGCCACTCATTCATGTGGCCACATCCCAGACCTAGTCATTAACTCCTACATCGTCTGACCACCCTCCGATCTTCCTAGCTTGCTCTTTCCAGGAAGCCAACTCCAACCCTCTTCCAGCCGCACTGAGAGCAAGAACCCATCAATCCTCAAAACTTCCCTTCACCCTTTGCCCGTGTAAAGCGGTGACCAGTCATGATCATGGCTCCCCTGTGGCACCTGCAATGCCCGTGCTCTGCTTTTGCTTTGCCTCATTGAATTAATCCTGATGGGTTCAAACACTCCACCGCTCTGCCCCTGCACCCCGAGGCTGAACACGACTTCAAACACACACACACATGCACACTCATGCACGCGTGTGCACACACAGCCCGTGATGTCACTTTACAATCCAGGAGAGCTCTTCCTGGGGCTCCACGAGGACATCATGTCTCCTTAGGCTCCCACTCATCTTCTCTCTCCTCAAACCTCAAATATGCAACCTCGGCTGGTGACCTTGCTTTTCATGTCAGTAAGAAAATCAGAGGATTCCCAAGCACAGTTTCACAAAATCCCATCACCACGTTCACCTACCCGGAGCGACACTATTCACAGGCTCCTCCTCCTCCTCTGACCCGCCCCCGCGTCAGGAACAGTCCCGAACCGTGCACGAAGCCCCCATCCCCTTTACCCTTTTTGAGACGCGGATCCAACAGCTCCCCCTTCTTTCTCCCACATCCTCGGCATTACCCCTCCCCCAGCCGCACCACTCACAACAGCACACAGGCCCACTTTACTTTTCCTGCTTCAAAACAAGCCCCAAATAAACTTGACCTGGCACCCCTTCCGGATAGTTGCCGACTACGTCATCTGCTCCTTTTACATCAAACCCTCTCTGCGCAGAATGAGGGTCTCTCATGCTCCATGAACCCCACATTCATCAGGCTTCCGTCCCTCCCGTGCGGCTGAAACCTCCGAGTTGCTAAAATCAATGGTCAAGGGTCAGCCCACATCCTTGATCCGTAAGCATCCGTTCACACAGCGGACCGCCAACTCCTCCTTCGTACAGCTGTTTCCAGCCTGACCTTCAGGACATCATACTCTTTCCCTTCTTCCGCACTGGCCTCTCCTCCAAATCTCCTTTGCTGGTTCATTTTCCTGGAGAACGCTTTTCCTCCAGATAATCTGCATTCTGCCGGGTCCCTTCCTCTGCGTCTTTGTCAAATTCCTCTTTCTCACTGAGGCCCCAAGTGACTCCCCTTCTCTGGAGAGCCCCTAACCACGGCCTACTTTTCCCCAATCGTGCTCAATATAACTTAATGTCGTGTCTCTTGTCTTTCTCCCCCCACTTCATTACCATATAGTCTCCCTGAGGGCAGGGATTGTTTTGCTCAAGGCTGTACCCCCAGTGGTCAGAATACCAACCAGCACATGGTAGACAGCCAGGAAATAACTAGTGAATGAGTCAATTAAATAATGTAGTAAATTTCTTGCAACAAGGAATCTACGCATATCTAGCATTTAAAGTACAGGTTTTGTGATAGTTAAGAGTATGTGGCCTAATGAAAACATTTTTGGGCTTACAGTTCCAATTTTAAAAAATATGTAAACTGAGTTAATAATTTACATTTGTGATCTTAAATAAAAGTCGCACCAGTTTATAGAGTGTGAAACACTTGCGCGCACTTAATCAGCACATTTATAGTTTGGCCTATTAGATTTTTAGAATACTTGCAAAAGTTGATGGGACAGAATCCTTAAAAGAAAACAGAATATATTAAATTTATCAATGTAACCTAAAATATTTAAGAGCAGTCATCTAAGATTGCAGAGGGGACCACAAATTCACGTGTATTCCTTTTAAAAGTAATTATTTACATTTGCTAAACTTAGATATCGTAAGATTCCCAAGCTGACCTTATAAGTTTAAGAAATAATTAGGTTTTATATCATGATTTTAGTAGATCATTAATTTTTAAAAACAAACGAGAACCTCTGAATGGCCTTTTCTGGGTGTGAAAATATGCACGCATGCACACACATACAAATGTCTAGAACACCCCAAAAATTGCAGGAACTGAGGGGTAATTTACATATTTCACAAGCGCCCTCTGGTGTATGGAGAAAGAAACAACACATGGACATAAAACTAGTAGAAGTCTAATAAAAGTTCAAAGCTCTGTGTAGGGTAAGCACATGCAAATATATATATAATATACAGATTTCATTAATAAGTATCTACTACAGTGTTCCCAATACAGTGAGAGATACCAACTCTCCCCAATCCTGGGGTGGGTGTAAAGGGACACCCAGGAAGCTCCACGGAACGTAAGAACTGGGTTTGAAGTAGGTATTACATCACAAGGGAAAGAAGAGAGCAGCAAGAAGGAAGAAAGGCAGAGGAGGGAGAAAAACAGGTGCTGGGAAGCAGGGCGCGCCCCGGTTTGGATGGGACTGGAAACCAGTGGGGCCAGGCTCTGCACGGCACGTGCAGGGATGTGGACTGCATACCTCAGACACTGGGCATCACTAACGCTTTGAGCAAAGGGGCAAAATAATCCCAGCTGTGCTGCAGGATGTTGTCACAGAGCGGTGTGCGGGGTGGGTGAGGAAGGAAAGGGAAAGGCAGAAGAACCTTTGGACGCGAGTGTGCTGGCTCTGGGAAGAGGGTGAGCCAGGATGACCTCAGCGGGGACAGGAGGAAGGCATGGATCCTGGAAACATTATAGAATTGATAGGACTTGGGTCAGAAGCAGCAGTGTCGTTTAGAACCTGGGAAGGTGATGTAAAGAAAGAAGACAGAGACCACTAAGGGAGGAGCAGATTTCTTTTGAGAAAAATGGTAACGTTTTCTTGGAAGAAGTTAAATTTAAGTATAGACGATACATCTGAGAAGATAGGTCCAGCAAGTAGCTGGAAGTTTAAACCTCAAGAGAGAAGGAACGCTTAGGGTTTTCCCAGTCCCCCGAGTGGAGCTAATGTGGTTGTGGATGAGACCAAGGGCCAGAGAAGAGGAGCAAGAGGACGTCCATCAGGCGCAGACGAGGGGAAGAGGAGCCTGCAGAGCTGCCAGACACAGCAGGAGAACCGGGTAGGACCCCGGGAGCCAAGGAAAGTTTCAAAGAAAAGAAGTAACCAAACAGGGTAAAGACATCTGAATGCTGGGAAGGTCTATGCATTGATAAATGAGGTTTAGTTGGTGATCTTCTAGAGGGTTTCAGTAGAAAGGTGGGGGAGACACCTTAGAAATGCTGAGGAGTAAGAAGATGGCATGCAGGCATCACACATGTGTTCCTTCGAGAAGTTTGACCGAGTGGAAAGATGTGAGAGTCTGTTATGGGGGAAGTACAATCTAGACAAAGGGATTGATGTTTTGAATGAGGAGACCTTGACATACAAGTAAGGAGAAGAAGAA
Source organism: Suricata suricatta (assembly GCF_006229205.1). Lineage (NCBI taxonomy): Eukaryota > Metazoa > Chordata > Mammalia > Carnivora > Herpestidae > Suricata > Suricata suricatta. The sequence continues at coordinate 133,051,538 of NC_043709.1, read as the reverse complement.
GGAGAAGGAGGAGGAGGAGGAGGAGGAGGAGGAGGAGGAGGAGGAGGAGGAGAACAACAACAACAGATCAATGGAGAAAAAGAGACAGAATATACAAAGGCAATTGACATCTTCTAGGAGGGAAGAGTCAAGAGGAGAAGGTACAAAAATGACAAATCTCCTTGGAATGGAGAGCTACTCCTCTAGGATGGAAGATGATTTGGGCTGATTCAAAGCAAGTTTAAGTGTACGAAGAGGAACAAAAGAAATTAAAACTCAGATGGATGGGATTTCAATACAGTAGGAAATAAAGTCGTCTCCTGACACTTCTCAGCTTGCTGAGTAAGTGAGCACCTGCTCTGGGCCGGGCACTGTGCGTACACAGATGAGTAAGAGTCCCTGCCTCAAGACCACGGGTCACGGTCCCAGACGACCTCACTCTTTGAGGAAGAAAAGGTAAATATCCTTCCCTCTCAAACCCAGATCCACATCAAAAGAATTTCCAAAGGTAGGTCTTTTGCGAGAAGGAAAATAATCCCCTCTGGAAGTATGGTAACACAAGAAATGAAGAGTACCAGACAGTAACTAGGAAGGTGAATCTAAGCAGACAGCCAGTTTAAAACAGCAGCCAAGAGTGTCCATGCCTTGTAGGGTTTATAATGCATATGGCACTACGGGCGCCTGGGCGGCTCAGTCGGTTGGGTGTCCGACTTCAGCTCAGGTCATGATCTCACAGTTTGTGAGTTTGAGCCCCTTGTCAGGCTCTGTGCTAGTAGCTTAGAGCCTGGAGCTGCTTCAGATTCTGTGTCTCCCTCTCTCTCTGCCCCTCCCCTATTCACATTCCGTGTCTCCCTTTCTTGCAAAAATAAATAAATATTAAAAAATGTTTAAATGGCACTACAATGTAAGGGAACACTATACAGGCAGGGGATGCACACTGAGTGGAAGTGTTGTATGGTTTTTTCATTGTCCAGGAAGGGGTGGAGACACGATGCTAACAAGTCAAGTTTGGATGTTGTATCCACTAAAAGAAAAAGAAATGAATGAATGTTTAATGAATTAATAGTGAGGAAGCATGAATAATATAAACACCTGGTAAATCCAATATGATGTGTGGCACGTGGAGGCATGTAGCATCAGAGGTTACCCAAATCTTAGACTCACAGAATCTTGGAACTGGAAAGGACCTTGAGAAGTAACAGCATTCAGGATGGGGATTTTAAGATGTGGAGAGGGATACATTTCAAAATCCCATAGTTGTAACAATGCCATGACTTGAATGCATCTCTCCTAACAGATATTTCTTCCATGTCATGCTTTACTGTTTTGATGATAAACTTTATTTTTTTTTAAATAGTTTATTGTCAAATTGGTTGGTGATAAACTTTAGAACAAGAAACAGTCGAGAGAGAAGTATTTGCATCTTGATGCCTTAGGAGGCCTAATCCTAAAACTCACAAGTATGTGGAATGTCCATTATATTTCGGTCATCAAATATCTTTATTTACTACTGGATAAGAGCTTAAATTTGGATACTGGCATAGGATCCTTCAAGTACTGAAGGTTTTCTTTCACACTTGAATAAAGAGCTACACAATGTCCTGTTGGTCTATGTTGGATTTGATGAAAGTGACTGCAGAGTGAACTGAATCACTCTTTTCTTTGTAGACAAAACTTTTTTTTTTTTACTTTCTTCCGAATATTTGATCACAGCAAGTCAGAGTCATAGGAGTGAGTATCCTACTCCTTCCCCTGTTACTATACTGGAAGTCTTGGCACATCTTAGGATTAACAGGCCTCGGGGTCCAAAGGGCACTCTGGTATGAAGTTGTTTTAGTGCCAGTGGAGACCCAGCCCTTGGCAGGGGACCTTGGAAGTAGAGTCCAAAGGGGATCCAGCCAAACACTCAGAGACCTGAGGACTGAGGAAACCCTCACTGATGGGTGGGCTGGAAAACCCTATCTTGACAGACAGGCATGTCTAAAGTGTGTAGACATCATTCCCGCCAAACTGTGCTCACTGGCCTCCATGGTGACAACAAGCAGGCAATAAGATACATCATGGGAATGGAGCTCTTAAAGGCCACATCGTGGGGCGGTGGTATCAGTACGGAAAAGCATCTACCAGGAAGCCATTAAAGGTGGAGGGGCCACTCGGGTCCCGGCATACACGGAGGAAGACGGCAGCGCTGCAGTTTGGTAAATCTCTCAATACGACACTCAACTTTACACCTTCAGCCAAGGCCTTAGCATCTATTACCCTCACATTATCTACCTGAACCAAAAGCCCCGACCCCGCTGAGGCCAAGAGAGGACACTTGAGGAAACCCCAGAGCTGAAGGAGGGACCTGGGAACTGTCTACCATCAGCCCAAGAGCAAGACTCTCTAGTGTCTAGTTCACCTTACTTCCAACGATCAGTCAGACTAAACACCATGGATTATACAAAAGTGACTGATGGTTTTGATGCACTTATAGCTATTTTTTAAGTTATAACTGGTTTGAAAGTGGGATAGCTTAGTACCAAAAATGAATTCCATTAAGTGTTGTTGTTTTTTTTAAACTTCAAACTCTTGCGTCACGCCCCCTCCAATCCCCAGGGCTGCTCATTCAGCAAGATCATAGTCAACCTCAAGAACATGCAGTTTTTTCTCCCTAAAACCTCTCAACTGGGTCTGAGGCAGGGCTCTGCTGGCCACGCTTCCGGAACATCTCTTCAAGGATGGAGGGGGCTGAGACAGCTCACTTTCACCTTCTGACCCACAGGAACACAGATGCAAATGTTTGAAAGACCCAACAATATTCTTGCTACTTGTTTCTTTGTATAAAAAGCAAACTGAGATGTGAAGGCCCACATATGGAAGGAAGAAAAGAATGATACTGAAAATATTCATTCTTTAATCAATGTACAAAATACAGACATGGGGGAAATAACATTAATAATTAACATGTGCTGTTTAACACCTCAGGGAAAGGAAAGTAAGAGAACTGACTTTAGGGGTTCATGGGCTTCTGTTGCAAAAGCCAAGAATAAAGCTAGGTTTCCATTACGAGAAGAAAAACAAAAAAGAAGGAAAGAAAGAAAGAAACATAGATGCATAATCCAGAAGCTCAAAGGACCCCAAACCTAAAAAGTTCACAGGTAGCTGTGCTAAACTGTACTAGCAGACAAGGAAGTATGAGCTCTGACCCATCTGATTTAGTGTGGAACTTAGGGTCTTGTTTGATTTGGCTTCTGCTTTCTTCCCATCAGGGGACTTCTACCTGCTAAGCGTAGGTAATGAATGTCTTGGAAAGCAAGGGTATCACCTGAACTGAGCCTTCCTTCTCCCAAGCCACATCTGCATCAGGTACTTTGCCCCATTTCTTCGTAGTCCTTCTCCAGGGCTGCCAAGTCTTCCCTGGCCTCCAAGAACTCGCCTTCCTCCATGCCTTCTCTGATGTACCAATGCAAAAACGCCCTTTTGGCGTACATGAGGTCGAACTTGTGGTCCAGGCGGGCCCAGGCCTCCACGACCGCCGTGGTGTTGCTCAGCATGCACACAGCCCTCTGGGCCTTGGCCAGGTCCCCTCCTGGCGTCACCGTGGGTGGCTGGCTGTTGATGCCCACCTTGAAACCAGTTGGACTCCAGTCTACAAACTGCACGGAGCTCCTTGACTTCATGGCTGCAATGGCCGCATTCACATCTTTCGGGACCACGTCCCCTCTGTAGAGTAGGCAGCAGGCCATGTACTTCCCCAGCCGAGGGTCGCACCTGACCAGCTGACTGGAGCAGTCAAAGCAAGCCGCGGTGATGTCGGACACAGAGGGCTCCTCGTGGTAGGCGCTGGCGGCAGAGATGATGGGGGCAAAGGTTGTCGTGGGAAAATGTATTCTTGGATAAGGTACTAGGTTGGTCTGGAATTCAATGAGGTCCACATTCAAGGGCCCTTCAAACCGGAGGGAGGCAGTAATGGAAGATAGCGCCTGACCTATCAGCCTATTAATGTTGGCGTAAGAGGGGCGCTCGACACCAAGTTTGTGGTGGCAGATGTCATAGAGGGCCTCGTTGTCCACCATGAAGGTGCAGTTCGAATGCTCCATGGTGGAGTGGGTGGTGAGGACGGAGTTGTAGGGCTCTACTACAGCAGTGGAGATCCTGGGGGCTGGATAGACCGAGAACTCCAGGTTCGTCTTCCTGCTGTATTCTGCCGAGAGCTGCTCCATTAAGAGAGACGTAAATCCCGACCCAGTCCCTCCGCCAAGGCTGCGGAAAATCAAAAATCCCTGAAGCCCACCGCAGTGCTCCACCTGGGGAAGTAAAGGAGATGTGAGAATGGGCCACGTGAACCCAGAAGCAGTGGGAAGGGGCAGGACAATTTCTCCTGAACAAACAAAACCTTCAGGAAGGACTGGCTAACCATTATTAACACC
>NC_043709.1:133021538-133047047 GCF_006229205.1 Suricata suricatta | reverse complement strand
TAGTATCCAAAATATACAAGGAGCTCACTAAACTCCATACACGAAAAATGAAGGAACCAGTGAAGAAATGGGCAGAAGACCTGAACAGACACTTCTCCAAAGAGGACATCCAGATGGCCAACAGGCACATGAAACGATGCTCAACATCACTCATCATCAGGGAAACACAAATCAAAACCACACTGAGATACCACCTCACGCCAGTCAGAGTCGCTAAAATGAACAAATCAAGAGACTACAGATGCTGGCAAGGGTGTGGAGAGACGGGCACCCTCCTACACTGTTGGTGGGAATGTAAACTGGTGCAGCCGCTCTGGAAAACAGTGTGGAAGCTCCTCAAAAAACGATCGATAGAACTCCCCTATGATCCAGCAATAGCACTGCTAGGGATTTACCCATGGGATACAGAAGTGCTGATGCATAGGAGCACATGTACCCCAATGTTCATAGTGGCACCTTCTACAATAGCCAAATCATGGAAGGAGCCTAAATGTCCATCATGAATGGATCAAGAAGATGTGGTATATACACAATGGAGTACTACATAGCAATGAGGAAGAATGAAATCTGGCCATTTGTAGGAAAGTGGATGGACCTCGAGGGTGTCATGCTAAGCGAAATAAGTCAGGCAGAGAAGGACAGATACCATATGTTTGCACTCATATGTCTAACAGGAGAGACCTGGCAGGGGACCATGGGGAGAGGAAGAGGGAAAGAGAGTGGGGGAGAGTGAGGGACACAGATCAAGGGAGACTACTGAATACTGAAAACGAACCATGGACTGAAGGGGGAGGGGGTGATGGTCATGGTGGGGGGCACTTGTGGGGAGAAGCACTGGGTGTTATATGAAAACCAATCTGACAATAAACTAGTTAAAAAAAAAAGAATTTTACTGTAAGCAAAGCCTAAATATCCAATGGTTGCTAGCTGCCCTCCACGGATTTATCTGCACGTGATCTAAAGCAAGGTCTTTATCAATAACAAAGACAAGAAAAGGACTGGCAAAATATTGAAACAATAGATTCCTCCCCCTCCTCCAGTAGGTGAAGTACCTATCACTTCTAGACCCACTCCGCTCTGCAGGTGTAAAAGGCACCGCATTACTTCAGGATTATGTCAAACACCAAAATATGTCCTAAACAAAGGATTCTCCAAATGGAGGTCCTTGAAGAAGAACTGACTGGTGGTAATAGAGTAACTAATCTCCAAGCAGGACATGCCTCCTTCTTGTTAACTTCACAAACAGTGGGATGCTGCTGGAACAGGACGAGTGTCCGGAGGTTTTAGAAGTCAGCGATAACAAGATAAGCCACCTGTTGGGCAGAATCAAGAGTGGAGGACGGCTAATCATTCATAGGAAGGACATCCTGCCACTTGCGACAGCATGGACGGACGTTAAGGGCATTCTGCGAAGTGAGGTAAGTCAGACACAGGAAGACAGGTACTGTATCATCCCATTTATGTACACGGAACTTAAAAACGTCAAACTCACAGAAAGGGAAAGTAGGATAATGTCTGCCAGGCCTGTGGGTGGGGACACCAGGGGGTTGATGGTCAGAGGGCAGAAACTTTCAGTTAGAAGAGGACTGAGTTCTGGGGATCTAGCAGACAGCATGCTGACTCGAGTCCGCAATACTGTCTTATGTCTTAGAAGCTGCTAAGAGATGGGGCGCCCGGGTGGCTCAGTCAGTTGAGCATCCGACTATGGCTCAGGTCATGATCTCACTGTTCATCAGTTCGAGCCCTGCATCGGGCTCTGTGCTGACAGCTCAGAGCCTGGAGCCTGCTTTGGATTCTGTGTCTCCCTTTCTCTGTGCTCCTCCTTGGTTCTCTGACTCTCACTCAAAAATAAAGAAACGTTAAAAAAAATTAAAGTGAAAAAAAGAAAGTTGCTAAGAGAGCAGATCTTAAATGTTCTTACCACACGTGCACACACACGTTAACGATGTTGCGGCAACGCTGCGCAATACAGGTGTAGCACATCATCACGTTGTACACCTTAAATTCACACAACGTTGTGTGCCAGAGCTCAGTAAAGCAGTGGGGGAAAAATAAAACGTCTCCTCATAAATGTAAAAAAGAGAGCAGACAGGGCTTAACAAGTATGAAGATTTCTGTGGTCCTTCCTACAGAACAAAGCGTAATCAAAGCCAACCAGGGCGGCTTCCCAGCTTTGAGCCTCCGCAGGAGGCTCCAAGGGGAGAGGCTGGGTGCCCGGGATGCCTGTGCTAGGAAAGGCTGGTCCCCTGGGAGGCAGAGCCCAGGCCCCCGGGCACCCGTCCAGGGAGGAGGGAGCCACTTGCCAGCTTTCAGATTTTCTCCAGCACAAGGTCGATGACGCCCGCGCCCACAGAGTAGCGGCCTCGGGCATAGTTGTTTGCCGCGTCTTCCTTCCCACTGACGAGCCGCTCGGGGGGGGGAAGAGCAAGCGCTGCTGGCCGGCTTGGATCCCATCTGCAAGGGGAGAGGGGGTCAGCACGCTCCCATCTGCAGGGAGGGGGTCAGGGTGCTCCCATCTGCCGGGGGAGAGGGTGTCAGGGTGCTCCCATCTGCAGGGGGAGAGGGGGTCAGCGCGCTCCCGTCTACAGGGGGTGAGGGGGTCAGCGCGCTCCCATCTGCAGGGGGAGAGGGGGTCAGCACACTCTGCTCCACTCAACCGCTGGCCCCTGGCAAGTCCTTGCACGGCCCAGGACCCCGACCACTCCGTCCCCCCGTGTGGTAGACAAATAGCCTGAAACCGCAGAATCAGCCTTCCTTAGTCTAGGGACAGGTATCATTATTTCCAGATAAACGGAAAGTATGTTTCCCCGTCACACACCCTTTATCAGTTCCTTAGGCTGCCATGACAAATGACGACAAAGTGGGTGGCTTCAGATGAGAGGAATTTGTGCTCTCACAGCTCAGGAAGTCCCACAACAGGGTGTTGGCCGCGCTGGTCCCTTCCGGAGGCCTCGGGAGTGGTTGTTCTGTGCTGCTCTCCTGGCCTCTGGTGACCCCTGCCAGTCACCTCGGCGTGTAGCTGCATGACCCCAGTGCCTGCCTCTGTCACCCATACCCGGTCCCCTGCCCGTGTCCCCTCGTCTCTCGTAAGGACACGGATCGTGCGATGTAGGGCCAGACCCCATCCAGTGCAACCCCATCTTAACTTAGTACAGCTGCCAACACCTTATTTCCAAACGAAGTCAGATTGTGAGGTTCTAGGTGGACATGATGTCTAGGAGACAGGATTTGAACCCACCGCACAGCCTGAGATCACGCTGCCATTTCAAGGCCAAGTACCTCTATCCACAAATAGCCAACTGTGTGCCAAAAAAGCAAGGAACAGAGTACCAGTCTAAATTATTAGTAGTATGCTATGAAAGAGGTCTTAAGAAAGAAGGTGTGGCCAACTCAAACGCTCACACAACTCAGACGCAGTTAACGTAAATGCCAAAAACAGGGAAACTGGGGTTACGATACTGGCAATCTTTAATAAAACAAAGCACAACTCCTGCCTCGTTTTGTTGCCATTTATAAACCCAGACAGCATGAGGGAACACCAAGACACACGTGCCTCAGGTCCATGTCCCGCTCCCCAAACTTAGAACGACCTACATAGCACAGTTCCCAAAGAACTAGGAATTAGCTGTGTTGGAGGGCCAAGCAGGCTCTGGGAACCACAGGACGCCGCACGGTAGCAAGAGCGTGGGTCCAAGAATCAGTTTCCTGTGTTCACATTCTCCTTCCCCACTCAGCTATGGGCCGGTCACTTAGCAGCCCTAAGCCTCCATCACTGCAACTCACAAATGAAGATATAACAAGACCTACCCTACTGAACTGTTACGAGGATTGAATGACATCCCGGGGCACAATGCCTGGCCCACAGGAAACCGTTGTAAGTAATAATGATACAGGGACACCAGGGTGGCTCAGTCAGTTGGGCTTCCAACTTTGGCTCAGGTCATGATCTTGAGGTTGGTGAGTTCAAGCCCCGCGTCAGGCTCTGTGCTGACAGCTCAGAGCGTGTCTGCTTCAGATTCTGTGTCTCCCTCTCCCTCTGCCCCTCCCCAGCTCATGCTCTGTCTCTGTCTCAAAAATAAATGTGAAACATTTTTTAAAATTAAAAAAATAATGGTACAACTGGCTCATGACATGTATTTATGCAAATACCACATTGGTCTCATCACCAGATAGCTATAGTTAGTCCCAGATCTCTGCCGAAGAGGAAACACGCCCATAGTCTAAGAACAAGATGGCCTCTCGATTCACCTTGCCCCCCCCCCGTACATCACCATGAATTTCTTTTTTTTATGTTTTATTTAGTTTGAGAGAGAGAGAGAGGGAGACAGCATGAGCAGGGGAGGGTTGGAGAGAGAGGGAGACACAGAATCCGAAGACAGCCTCCAAGCTCTGAGCTAGCTGTCAGCACAGAGGCTGACACGGGGCTCAAACCCATGAACAGTAAGATCATGACCTGAGCCAAAGTCGGATGCTCAACCGACTTAGCCACCCAGGTGCCCCCAACACCATAAATTTCTAAATCACAATTTCATATACCCCCAAATGCTTAAATTTACTAAAATTTATTTAAATGAGTTTAACTAACATAGGCACACCAAAACAAACAAAAACGCCAAAGTTTTAAAAGATACTTTTATAAACAAGATGGGAGTAGGGGTATAATTCTGGATGGACACTCTGCTTCTCACCTAAAGCTCAAAGGCTGACTTCAGCCTACGCAGGGGATTCATGGCATTCTGGAAGCCTGGTTCTTCGCGATAACGTCCAGCTGAGATTCTGAAGGCAGTTCCACAAATTCTTCTAGTAAAGTTGACTTCGAGCACCACCATTGGTGAGCACACCCAAACTGTCCGCTCACTTCTTGGTACTTTTTCCACTTTGCTCAGAGACATGAATATTTGGCCCAGCGTCTTTACCTGGGAGTTCAGTGGTTTTTAAACAGGATTATTTGACAATCCTTGCTTCCTTCCTTCCAATGCTATTGCACCACACTCCACTTGAAATCACTCACAACTGCCTCCCCCAAAATCTTAAAGTTGCAAAAGCCTTTCTCCACCCGAACTGTCATACTTCTCCCACCCAGCCCACGATCCAGCCTGATGGCCTTTCTGTACCACCGCCCCCTACTCAACCCCAAGTCCTGCCACACGGGACTCCTGGGAAAGGTGCGTGTTTCTCCACGCCTCTGGGAATCTGCCAATGCTGTTCCGTCGGGAGAAGGCGTTGGATGGCCCTTCCTCGGGGACACCTCTGCACCCTGCAGACATTTCTATCGTCACTAGGTCATAACGTACAACATTGACGCTTTTTAGGTGAAAAATAATCAACCACCGGCAATTTTATATGGTCCAGCTTAACACATGTGTTAAGGTTGCTTCCACCATTTACATTTTCTTCCCCACTAGCTTGTATTGTTTTGTTGTGGTTGTTGTTGTTGTTGTTGCTAAAAGAGAATGGCTTTTCTTAGTACGCAAATCTGGGGTCAAACCCTTCAACAGCTCAGTGATCTAAGGCAAGTTCCATCCTGCCCAAGACTGGGCTGCTTCATCTGCTAACTGGGGAAGACAAGGCTTCCTGAGAGAATTACTACAAGGATTACAGGAGAACTCCCATGCAGTTCCTCACTAAGAACTAGGACTGCTCTGGACCGAATAGGTCTCCCCAAGACCTATCTGAAATGGATGCTGAAGCCCTCACCCCCAGTGTGACGGTGTTGGGAGGCGACTGGGCCATGAGGGTAGAGCCCTCGTGAACGGGACGAGTGCCCTTGTAAGGCGACAGAGAGCTGATCTCTCTGCTGTGTGAGGACACACGAGGAGCGGGCCATCTGCAAATCCGGAAGACAGCTCCTATCCGACACCCAACACGCTGCCACCCGGTCTTGGACTTCCGGCCTCTACGACAGTGAGAACTGAATTTCCGCTGTGTAAGCCCCTAGTCTACGATGTTTTCTTAAAGGCTCCTGAACTCGCTGGGACAGCAGCAGGAAGGGGTCAACATTCATCCATCTGTCTACCCCTGTCACCTGGATGGATGAATGTTCGTTGAGTTACGCTAACTTCTCTCTCACCATGACCTTGAGCTCCCGGTAGTTTCATCCCCCACCCCTCCTCCTTCTGTGTTATTGGCACTGGTCTGCTCACACAGCCTGGCCCTGTGACCGGTGATCAGGGCCGGAGGCTTGCCATCAGCCCCAAGCCCCCCTCTCCTGGTCACCGTCCACCCCAGCTTTGCTCACATCGGCACACTCCTCACGTGTCACTTGACCCTCCGTCCTCCTCTCCAAATGTGTCTAAACCTCTACTCCTGCCTCCAAGGTCTCACACACCACCCCATTATTCCACTCATAGAACTCCTCCATGAGCACCTTCCTCCTTGACGCGAAATCCCCAGAGAAGAGAGGGAAGGAGAACGACCCACCCTCTCAGTCAGGGGCCCCTCGCCCACTCTGAACCCTCCCTTCCTCCCTCCCTCCCCTCTCTCCTTTGTTTTGCCTACAAATATCTTTGGTAGATTCTTCCCCACAAACACAACCTAAACTCACCTTTCCTTTACTCGAAACCATTCAGGCTTCTTTTGAACAAGATCGGCCACTTCACAGCGTTTTAGTATTACCTCTAACTGCAGACACTTCAATTCCTCCTGCCCCAAACTAGGTCCCCCTCTGCTGTCTCATTTCTCAGTCCCATCACTGAAACAGTGAAATCTGGGGGATGCCTCTGAATTCTCTTGAGAACTTCCATTGCCATGTAATCCATTTCTGTTTCTTTTTTAGATTTTTTAAAGCTTATTTACTTATTTTAAGAGAGAGAGAGGGAGAGAACAAGCAGGGGAGAGGCAGAAAAAAGAATCCCAAGCAGGCTCTGTGCTATCAGCCCAGAGTCTGACACAGGCTCAAACCCACGAACCATGAGATCATGACCTGAGCTAAGATCAAGAATCAGATGCTTAACTGATTGAGCCACCCAGGTGCCCCAATCCACTACTGTTTAGACACCTCTCAGATCGGTGTTCTCCATTCCAGTCCATACATCACAAAAATCTGTCACTTTCTCCAGTCTACTCTCTTTCTGGCTCAGTACCTGGCACACGGCAGGTGCTACAGAAATACTGAATACACGAATGAGTAAATCTCTGTGATTAACATTACTGAAGTCTAGTTCTAAATCTGCCCTTCCCGTGCTCTACATCTTCTTATTTCCAATCAGATTCACACCACACATACTATTCTAGGAAATTCCACAGTCTGCCTCCCTTCCAGTCTAAGCTTTCTGTGACTCGGCGAGATCAACATCCTCCCCATTTTCAAGCAAAACAATATTCACGGGGGTCTGAAAGTGTCTTTGCTCATGCTCTTTCCATTCTCTTCCACCTGCGCACTGTTACACTCCTCTCCCCCAGTCTTCAGGACTCAGGTCAAGTCTTGTCTGATCTCTTCCAGAGCGATAAGGCTCCTGCTGTCACTTCCCACACACCACCCTCTCTTCAAGGCCTTCCTTGCCATTCCTTTAGAAAAAGCGCCTCCCAGCACTTGGACGACATTCCCTACCCCTATGGCTCTGCTTTATTTTTCTCCATCCACTGACCACCATCTGCACCCCAGTAGATTATAGACTCCGTGAAGACCAAGACTACGTACACCTCCAAGGTCAAGAACAGTGCCTCACACACGAGGCTGAATACAAGGAGGAAAATCAGCCCCTCCTCCTCCCACCTGGAGTTTATGCCTCTTGGTTTGGGCTGGCTCCTGATCCTCAAAACTGTCCTCTCTGTGCTGCATCCTAGTGGACTGAGGAGGCTCTCCCTGGCTCCTGGCTCTTCCCCGACTTGCTCAGCCTCGGACCCCGGGTCTTACACCTCCCATTTGCCGAGCATCTTCGGATTGGCACAAGCTGCATCATCTGCTACAATATTCACATTCCTGAGACGTGGCCTCTTACACGTCTTTAGCTACACTTACCGAAGTCCCGGGGACACACTGCACTCTGCCCCGGTGTCGGACCACCAGACGGCTGCTGAAGCTCATAGTTGCAAACTCCCATTTGCCAGAAACAAAAACTCAGATATTCTCTTCGGGCACGGATAACTCCAAGTCCAAAGACCACGTGACCGCCTCTCAGCCTCCAGACTGCCGCCCCTGTTCTGGAAGCCACCACTCTTTCCTTATGTTTAATTCCTTCAGACCTAGCAAACACTGGACCTGCCTGTCGGCCTCCTGGCTCCAGATACTCTCCTGTCCCCTTATAGTAACACTCCCACCATCCCCTGCCCACAGCCACCAGTCACCATCCGTTTGATACTTGATCTGACCCTGTTCTCATCAGGAAATGACCTCTCATCTGGTGTGTCCAGACCGCGTTTTCCAACGATGGCCTCGAGATTCCTTCTCCTCTCACGTGTGTCTCACGTGTGCTTCTTGAACCTCGAGCTCACATCAGGAGGTGCGTCCGCACTCCCTCCCCGGCGGTCTCTGTCTGTAGCTGCCCTGACCCATCGAACAACAGCAGTTTAACACTCTTCCAAGGCTGGATTGTTAGGATGCCATGGACGTCGGCCTTGTGCTCACGGGAGGGGTGCTGGTGGGGCCGCCATGCTGTGAGGAAGCCCACGGCCCCACAGGCCTGGCCCAGCTCTTAGCCGACAGCCGGCACCCACTCGCCGGCCGTGTGGGTGAAACACTTCCAGAGTGGATTCTCTAACTCCCACCTGAGGCTTCTCGGGACACCACGTGGAGCAGAGAGGCGCTCTCCCCTCTGGGCACCTCCAAACCAGAGTCACGGACAAGGTGGCGAGCGGTATTGTTGTAAACCATTAATTTCAGAGCTGGTTTATTGCCCAGCAGTAAAGAACTGATATGTAATACCAACCCCAAATCGACCTTCCTCTCCAGCCTGTCCAAGTCAGCAAGACCCCTTCCTTCCCCAGCATTTCTGTAGACCCATTTCAAGTGTTTACAAAGTCTTCCATTAATAATCATAACATTGTATTGATTTTCCCCACAATTAGAAGATTTATTTGGCTCCTTACCCCTTTGGACTCACGTTCGGGTAATGCCAAATTTCAGATTCTTTGTCAGAAGCTTCTAGCAACTGGCTTTCTAATCCAGGAAGAGATCTGAACCTTTGTTACAACAGATGTGTGTGGAGAAACTCGCAAGGTTTGAACTTGTTTCACCACACGGGAAAAGAAGGCTAAGCTAGGATTCCCTTTGGATATGTTTCATGCTGATCACCTTACGTGCTCATGAGTGGCCTTCTGAATTTAAAAAGGGTCCACGTGATCCTGTCCAGATAGATTCAGTGTAATGTGACTGGTCCTGGACGTGTTTGCTGGGGTCGTGGGCCCGGCTGAGCACACTAGAACACGAGCCTGACATTACCTATAACACTCGGCTCCAGGTCCACGAAGAGGGCTCTGGGCACGTGCTTCCCGGCTCTCGTCTCACTGAAGAAGGTACTGAAAGACGCGTTCGTATGCTCCATTTCAGCATTCTCCAACTGATCCTTCTTACTGTTGAGAACGACACCATCCGGCTGGATTCCATGTTCCAGGCAGTAGAGTTCCCAGCAAGCGTCCCCAATCTGGATGCCAGCTTGGCCAACGTGGATGGAAAGGCACTCCCTCTGAAATAAGCCATTAGAACCAAGTGAAGTGAGAACAAAGCGGGCCTTCTCAGGTAGCATGAGCTCAGTAATTCTGCTCACGATCGACAGAAACCAAGCTAGCTGAGGCCGACAGGAGAAGTGTATCATAAAGCTCATTAAAAGTGTCTCATGGAAAGGAAAAACCAGGGCGCAGGTAAGCTTTAGGAACAACTGAACCAAGGACTCCAATTTCACTAGAAGGTTCTTTCAACTATGTAATTTAAGTATCTATTGTGTCCTGGGGCTAAGAAGCAGGCAAGACTACGCACATGTTAGATACTATACGTGTATGAAATCGAGCTGCCTCACCCAGAAAAATATTAGCTAGTTACTGGAAAGGAATCAACCCTGCCCCCTCAAAAACCGATTTATAACCTGACACACCTTAAGACCCATTGCACTTTAAAGTACTACCTTCCCATATCTTGAGATTTTATATTTACTATTTGTATGTGCTCTGAGTAAGGAAGGATGTTCTAAGCATAAAAGTAGAGGAACATTTACGAAGGAAACTCACATGTAAGGGATTTAACAACCCCAAAATGCGAAGACTCAATACTATAATAAAAAATATTGATGTGTCTAAAAATGACTTATATGTCATCCTTTATATTAAGGGCTATAGATTTTATATACATTAATTTTAAAAAAGTACTTGAGGGGCGCTTGGCTGGTTCAGTCAGTAGAGCATGTGACTCTTGAACTTGGGGTTGTGAGTTTGAGCTCCACGGTGAGTACAGAGATTACTTTAAAATAAAATCTTTTTTTCCCTAGCCTTCAATAGTTTATTCTTATTTGTATTTGTTTAATTTTTTTTTTATTTGAAAGAGAGTAAGGGTGCAGGTGGGGGAGAGGGGCAGAGGGGGAGAGAGAGAGAGAATCCTAAGAAGGCTCCACGTTCAGCACAGAGCCCGATGTAGGGCTTGATCTAACAACTCTGGGATCATGACCTAAGCCAAAATCAAGAGTCAGATGTTCAACCGAGCCACCCTGCCACATGCACCCCCAAAGTAAAATCTTAAAAAAAAAAAAAACACTTCTAATACCTAGTAGATCAATAGGCAAATACCATACGCTGGTGAATTATTAAGAAAAGAGTCTCAAATGCAAAGATTTAGACACACTGGCATTCAAAGTATGATCTATATGACTGAAAATCAAGAACCAGTCTACATTCATGGATCATTGGGCACTGAAGAAAGGGTTATGTAACCCTTAAATATTTACCAAAAAGAAACCTTTCTGACATGAGAAATGCTTATAAGAAATTATTAAGTAAAAAGGTATATAAGTCATATAGTTGTATACAAAGTATGATATTGAATACATTTAAAAGTAAGCATAGAAAAATATGTTTTAAGTTATTTATTTATTTATTTTGAGAGACAGAGAGAGTACAGGTGCAGGAGGGGCAGAGAGAGAGGAGAATCCCAAGCAGGATCTGCACCAACATCACAGAGCCTGACACAGGGCTAGAACCCACAAACCATGAGATCATGACTTGAGCTGAAGTCAAGAGTTGAACACTTAACCGACTGAAACACCCAGATGCCCCAAAAAAGATGTTTAAAAATGCATCAAAACATTAAATATTAGCGGCAGTTGTGTCTGGACAGTGATTATTTTTCTTGTGTAAAGTCTACTGTTTTCTATCATCCTCGTCGGCCTCCACTCTACCATCCTATTTTTAAATCACAATTCACATCTTGTTCTTAAGGACCAAAAACTTTCTTGGTAATTTACGCAGACACGGATTTTACTCTTCCAAGAGAGGAAAAGGAAAAGGTAAATCCTGAAAACCCCAAGGACAGCATTGCGGATCTGCACGTTGTTGGGATTAGGTGGCCGGCGGGCACAGGACCGGTCTCCGCAAAGGGCGTCAAGGAGTGAGCAGCCCTTTTTCCTGCATCACTGGGGCCCTTCCCGCCGTTCGCCTGATGAGGGGGTAAGCAGCCCTGCCCTGTCCAGGCTGCTCCTTCCCCAGTCAAGCACTGAGCCTCAACGACAAAAAGACCACTCAGTCCAGGGAGGGACTGGTCGCAGCCCTGCAGTCACACCTGGACTCTGTTCCCGCTCCCGCCGCATCAAGCCCGTGTACTTTGTCTCCTTGATTCACAAGGTCTGACACTGCCCTCTTTGCTTTATGAGGGGTTCAAGGTCACTGCTTGAGTACAAGCTCCCCCTTGGTCTTCTTCTGTGCAGCCACCAGTCTCTCATGACAAAGGCTGTGAGCTCCATTTAGAAAGCACCTCCCCAGGGGCGCCTGGGGGGCTCAGTCGGTTAAGCATCTGACTTCGGCTCAGGTCATGATCTTGTGGTTCAGGAGTTCCAGCCCTGTACTGGGCTCCGTGCTGACAGCTCAGAGCCTGGACCCTGCTTCCGATTCTGTGTCTCCCCCTCTCTGCTCCTCCCTCACAGTTGCACATGCTCTCTTTCTCTCTCTCAAAAATAAACATAAAAAATAAAAATAAATAAACCACGTTGCTCAGTACAAACCAATATTCCCACCTCTGTCCAGCACCTAAAAATCAAACATGTTCTGTCATAAACTGGCTTCTAAGACTCTTGTCTGCAAAACACAGCCTCATCCCTCCTGCACCTGCTGGGCTTCAAAGGATCTCTGCACATCAGCGACTCTAATCAGATCAAAACTCCCTAGATTTCGGTAACACTGTCTTCATCAGGTCTGTTTCCCAGCTGATTCAGACATAGGCGTGGGAGTGTCCTTTTAGGACTCACCGGGAATACTTGGCCCAGGAAGGACCAGTCAAGACAAAACTGTCGCAGAGTACAGAAGGCTGTCTCACCTGCTTCTCGTAGCCTTTCCCTCCTCCCAGAGCTATCTGTTCAATAGTAGTCACCCTATAAACTAAGACTGTAAACTGCCCAACGAATACCAATTCTGGTAAGTCACTGCACATTCGTAAATGCTGCCAACGTGGCTATTTGAGTTATTAGGAAGGCATGATTTTCTAATTCACTTTTTATTTTGAGATAAAGTTGTAGATTCATACATGGTTGTAAGAAACCATAAAGATCTCATGTAGCCCTTACCCATTTTCCCTGGCAGAAATACCTTGCAAGACTATAGAGTACAATATTACACCCAGAACATTGAGAATAATTCAGTCAAGACACAGAAAGCCTCTGGGACCACAGGGAAACCTCACGTAGGAAGGCAAAATTTCTAAGGACAAAAGAGCTTAAACATCCTTAAAATGTTGGAGACCCAGTCCAAGGGGATGAGAATATTAAAGATGAAAAAGCAGTATGAAAGGCTGCTTCCATTTGAAAATTCAAAATTCTAATATACTAAAAATTACTGAGACAGGCACCTAAGATAGTAAAAGGGCGGTGGATCTTAAAAGCTGATCCCCAGACAGGACTTATTCTAAGTACCTCTGTTCACTGTTAGCCCCTGAGAACTGAACTCAAGAGAGGACAAGGAGCTGTCCATGCACTTTACCCGGCCACGCATTTGTGAGCTCAGCAATGGTGACCTGGGTCTGAAGTCCCCAGACACTCTACAAACATACCTAAAAGTGAAGCAATTTGATTTCTACAGGAAAACCAGCACACCGGGTCTAAAATGCAGAATAAAGGAAGGAGGGCTTCCCGCTTCTGTACTTCAATTAAGAGCAGTGAGAGGCACCTGGGGGGCTCAGTCGGTTAAGCATCAAGCTTTGGCTCAGGTCATGATCTCGCGGTTCCCTCGAGCCCCACGTTGGGCTCTGTACTGACAGCTCAGAGCCTGGAGCCTGCTTCAGATTCTGTACCTCCCTCTCTCTCTGACCCTCCCCTGCTCGCGCTGTTTCTCTCTGTCCCTCAAAAATAAATTAAAAACATTAAAAAAAAAAAGAGCAGTGACCAGGGGCACCTGGGGGCTCAGTCGGTTGAGTGTCCAACTTCAGCCCAGGTCATGATCTCATAGTTCATGAGTTTGAGCTCCGCATTGGGCTCTGTGCCGACAGCTTCAAGTCTGGAGCCTGCTTCAGATTCTGTCTCCATCTCTCTGCCCCTCCCTCTCTCTCTCAAAATATAAACAAACATTAATTTTTTTAAAGAAAAGCAATGAACAATTGCAAATCAACTAAGCTTCTCCTAAAAGCTGCAAAAGATCCATGGGATGAGAGCTTACCCAAATCTGCCTACAACACAGTTATTGAAAGAAACAAATGGCCTCCTTACAAATCTCTTCTTTTGTATTAAGAATTTATTAAGGATGGTTTGCTAGGGAAGTGGGCCACACACGATGGGTAAAATTTGCAACCACACCAAGTGACAGTGATAACAAGGCAGGGGGCCATAGCCACTTACCATGCTGCTTTGGAGGTGCCCCCACTGGCCTGCGGTAACTACGGAGCCACACGCCCAGCCGACTTTATCACAGGACAGGAAATGACTCCACCTGGGGGCTGAGACACCTGCTTCTCTTAAAGGAGTCCAGCCTCCCCTCAGTTTTTCTGTTCTCTTTTCTCAAAGGGGCTGCCCGGGACCACAACACCTTGGAAGAGTCTGTGCACAACTACAGACGACCTGATTGGAGCTTGCCCAAATTTGCTTCCAACTCAAACTTACTTTTGTTCAAAAAACAAAGGTCTTCTTAAAAAGATCCTCCTTTCCTATTAAGAATGTACCAAGCCTGGATGGGAAAAGAGTATGAGTAAAATCTGCTGCACTAGTAATGAGCAAATAGCTAGAAAAATAACTTTTTCGGGTGCATAATTACTAGATGAATGTCTTCTCCTTAAATAAGATTCAAATAGGGGCGCCTGGGTGGCTCCGTCGGTTAAGCATCCGACTTTGGCTCAGGTCATGATCTCACAGTTTGTGGGTTCGAGACCCATATCAGGCTCTGTGCTGATGACACAGCACCTGCTTGGGATTCTCTCTCTCTCCTCTCTCTGCACCTCCCCCATTTGCACTTTCTCTCAAAATAAATAAATAAACATTAAAAAAAGATGTTAAAATTTTCCATTATGATTGTCGATTTGTCTACTTCTCTGACAATTTTTTGACAATTTTTGCTTTTTCTATTTTGAGGCTATGTTATTAAGAGCATGTAAATTTTAAATTATATTTTCTGTGTAATTGAAACGTTTTATCATTTTAAAATGACTATATCTACTAATGATTTTACCTTAAAGTCATTATTCTTGAATATTAAAAATTTTTTAATGTTTATTTTTGAGAGAGAGAGAGAGAGCATGAGCGAGCATGAGTGGGGGAGGGGCAGAGAGAGAGAAGAAGCAATAGAATCCGAGGCAGAATCCAGGCTCTAAGCTGTCAGCACAGAGCCCAATGCAGGGCTAGAATCCAGGAACCATGAGATCACAACCTGAGCTGAAGTCAGATGCTTAACCAACTGAGCCACCCAGGAACCCCTTTATTACTGAGTATTAACATTACTACTTTAATATAGCTTTCTTGGTTAGTATCTTTCAGGGGACCAGCCTACGCACCAGAGTCTAAGGGTCCCTGAGTAGGGGGTTGGTGTCGGCGCAATATCTATAGGAAAGGAGACAGATAAAGTGAATGGTGGCAAGATTGCACTTTACTGTGATGCTTAGGCTCTTTATATACCGTAGGTGATTACATCATTTTCCTAATGATTACATTGTTTGTAACTTCCAGGAAAAAATTATTTCCATGGTAGCGAAAACAGAAAATCAAAACAGAAACGAGGTACAATACATAAAATCAAAAAACATAATTCATCACTCAAAATACATCAGCAGGGGTTTGTTTTATGTATATAGTGATATTATTAACCGAAGCCTATGACAAGGCTATTTTTTCTTAAAGGTGAACATGATGATTTATGGGTAAAGTGCCCCTGACCAGGAAGGGAGTTTCAATCTGAAAATTTTCCCACTCACTGAAACTAATTAAAGGTCATAGAAAACTAACTCCAGTCTCTAATCCATCATGATCAAGAGGTCACGCGCACATTCTCTAAAACAAAGGAAAGCAGGACCCAACAGCCATATGACACTGTACGCTCAGTCTCCCAGGAGAGCAACTCAATCCCAATCCTCAACTGAGGGACCTTACTTGCACCAGGGTCACACTTTCCAGACAAGCTGGAGATATGCGCGTTCCTCTTGGTGACTTACAGCGGGATCTCAACAGGTCTTTTGGCAGAATGGGCCCCTACAGTATCTGAATAATGTCTTTTCCATCTTTTTACATTCTTAAAATTTTTTTAATCTTTCAGTATTCTCATATTTTTGATGTGTCTTTTGTAAGCATAATGTAACTGATTTTTTTCTACGTATTTTTTTAAAGTTGATTTTTTTATTTTGAGAGAGAGAGAGCAGGGAAGGGGCAGAGAGAGAATCCTAATCCAGCTCCTAATCAGCACAGAGCCCGACTTGGGGCTCAAACCCACAAACCATGAGATCTTGACCTGAGCCAATATCAAGAGTCAGATGCTTAACCGACTGAGCCACCCAGGCTTCCTGCTATGGATCTTTTAATTGAAGAATTTAGTCCACGACATTTAATGCAGTAACTAATATGGCTGGGTTTAGATATCTTATTTTGTGCTTTTATCTTATTTGTTTGTCATCATTTTCTAGGTTATCTTTTTGTATTCTTCCCGATCTTCTTCTGAACCAACAAAATGTATTTAAGCCTGCAGCACAATATTACTGTTATTTTATGAAATCAATGATTGTTTTAGATTAACCCATATTTTCTTTGCTTTTCATTCCTTCCCCCATTTCAGAATTTACTTTTCTTTTTTTTTAAACTTCTTCTGTCTGAAGTAAGCCCTTCAGAATTTCCTTGAGTGAGGTCTTTCAGTTACAATTTTTTTTTTTTCGCTTTTGCCTGAAATACCTTTAGTTCGCTCACCTACCTGAAAAGTACTTCACTGGGTACAGAATTCTATGTCAGTATTTCTCTGAGTCCATTGGCTCTTGCTTCTGTTACTGTCTGTGGGAAGCTGTCAGTAAAGATGCTGCTCCTTTGAAGGTCTCTCTGGCTGGGTTAGAATTTTTATCTTTGTCTTTGGTTTCTCTAGTTTTACCATCACATGGTCTTTATGCCGATTTCTTTTTGTACTGCTTTGGATTTGTTGGGCTTAATCATTTGTTGATTCATGTCTTTTCTTAAGTTTTATAGAGTTCTCACTCTCTTCTTGAATATGGTTTTCTTCCCAGTTTTTCTTTCCTCCTCTTTCTGTTAGACATTTTTACTGTGGTTTATACACCTCTTAACATCTATTTTCAGTCATTCTGTATCTCCCTACCACATCCTGCCTAATTTCTCCAGCCATCTTCTGTTCATCCATTGTTTTTCTTTGGCCTTACCTAATCATATTTTTAAGAGCACACACTGAGTTTTCAATTTTAATTATTGTATTTTTTCATTTCCAGAAGTTTTATTTTTTTCAAATCTGCTACATCCAGGTTTTTTGGCAAGTGACTATTTTGTGATGATATTTTCCATCTTATCTTCTATTTGTTTAAATGCAGTAACTGTAGATGTTTCCTAATCTGCCTGATTATTCCACAAAACAAACATCTCTGCAGATCTGTTTCCTCTGTTATTTTTTCTGATTCTTATCAATAGCGGCTTTTTTCCTTGTGTGCTTATTTTTGACTACGAGCTTTTGGCTTTCTTTGGAAACTTATTTGAAGACTCTGAGGTCTGGGATGAAGTGTTTCTCCAGAGAGGATCTGCATTTACTGCTGCAAGTGCTGTAGGGGTGTCATCGGTTTAAATTGATTCACTGAAGTTTTATTTTTCAGAGGATCCAAGGGAAGTGATTTGGGGTTACTTTGTCATCTAAGGCCAGCTTGTGGCTATAACTTCTGAGAAGCAATCCCTCCCAATGCTCTGCTTTGCTCAGTCAGGGGAAAATCACTTTGTCCTCTCTTGGATGTTGAGAAGGTGGAGGGCATTTACCATTATTCTAAAAGTATTTTGGGAGTTAAACTTTATGGAGAAGGGTCTCTTATGAAACTGTCTTAGATTGGGCACTAGGCTCTAATCACTCTTCCTTGTGTGCCCATTGATCCATGAAAACTGAAGTTTCCCTGTTTGGCAAACTCTTGTAACACAAACAGGATTTCTCTCCTTTCCTCTGGAGTTAGCCTGCTAATTCTTTACTATCTTATTCATCGGTGCTTTCTTTCTTCTTTTTTTTTGTATGTTTTTTATTTATTTTTGAGAGACAGTGCAAGCAGGGGAGGGTCAGAGAGAGGAGATACAGAATCGGAAGCAGGCTCCAGGCTCTGAGCAGTCAGCACAGAGCGGGACGTGGGGCTCGAACCCACGAACCGTGAGATCATAACCTGAGCTGAAGCTGGACCCTTAACCGACTGAGCCACCTGGGTGCCTCTCATCGGTGCTTCTGGTATGTTCCTTTGTGCTTTATTCAAGCACGTTTTCTTTTACTTCGTGGTCAACATGGCCCAAGTAACTTATCACATCCTATTACTGGAGCGGAAACTCTAGTTGCTTCTTTTTCAACTTGCTATATACTCACTGACTATACTTTTTTTATTACTTTCCTCCGATTTAAAAGATTGATTGAATCTTCCCTTTTTAATGCCCATCCTCATCCCCGCTGTTTCCAAAATTGATAAAATCTGGAATTTTCGTGCCCAAATGTCATTAGGATAAGTATTTTACATTAGCCATCAACAATCATTTAGGCACAAATATAAATCGTACTGCCTTCGTTACACACAGCTGCTTCTGTATCCCATTTATTCTTTCTTATTCAATTCGTTAGTCATGTTGCTAGATTAATCATGCAAATAATTCTTCCAATTATGTGAGTGGCACATTTGATAGCTTCTTGCATATCCAAAAATGTGTTCTTTTTCCACCCTTAAATAAATTTGTTTGAACATGAGATTTTAGGCTCCAAATTATATTTCCTCAAAACTCTGAGGATATTGACCATTATTCCTTCTTTCAAATGAAAAATATTGCACTGCTCTGATTCTTTGCTCCTGGTAGATAGCCTATTTTTCTCCAAAAACTTTTAGGATTTTTCTCTTTATTTCTTCTAACATGAACATTTCCACGATGTATCTATATGTAACCATTTTTTTCCTATTTATTTTTGAGAGACAGCACTAGCAGGGGATGGTTAGAGAGAGAGGGAGACACAGAATCTGAAGCAGGCTCCAGGCTCTGAGCGGTCAGCACAGAGCCTGACGCGGGGCTCGAACCCACGAACCGTGAAATCATGACCTGAGCCGAAGCTGGACACTTAACCAACTGAGCCACCCAGGTGCCCCTACATGTAATCATTTTTAAATCACCTCATTCCATACTTGGAGAACCCTTCTAATCTTCAGGTCATATTCTTTCTTGGGCCTGGGCTTTTTATTTATTTGTTTTCTCCTCTCCTTATTGCCTGTTCTCTCTCTTGGAACTGCTGTTGGATGTAAGTTGTAATTTTTAATTCTGCCCTTTTGACTCTAAACTCTTCTTCTTTCATACTTTCCCTTTCTTGGCTCTCAGCATTATGTTCTTGGAAAATTCCTCAGCTACAACTTTTGGCTAGTTTATTTGTTTTTCATCTGTGTTGGTCCTACTATTGATAAGTCTTTTGGTTTATTTATATTTTAAATGACCAGAATTTTAGCATATTTTTTTTCATGGCTGAATTGGCCTCTCACTTTTCCTTATGAAGTCTTCTGTTTGCTTTATTTACTCTCTTTCCTTGTGTTCTAACTCTTCCCCCTTCTGGATTTTGAGGTCTGTCTCATTCTGAAGATTTTCCTTAATCTTTTAATAGTCTCTGTTTCGTCTTTTATCCAGTTTGTCTTAGACTTCTGATTTCCAGCCTATGCTATTTTCTACAGCCTGCTTCTAGTTAGAGAAGGGGAAGGCTGGAAGGGACCGCCAGTTGGAGTGGCTGGTATCTGTCTCTGGCCTCATGCCCCCCGTCCTCCAGGAATATTCAGCTTCCTGAGGCTCCGTGTCTCCAGCTCCTGGATCCCACACACTGCATGAGCCTGTGGGCAGGTGCACTCCACAGGCAGATGAGGGGCAAGAGGCCAACCGAGGCACCTGCTCCAAATGCACCTCCCCATTCAATGACTGACACATCACCCAAACTCCTTCCATATCTTGTATCTTTTGATTCTGCATTGGGAATCTCCCTTAATCATTTGCTCTCCAGCAGTTTTCTCCTGAATTTATGAGTTCTGCTTGTCACACAATTTGATCTTCATGAAACCAATCAATCGTACCTGTCAACAATCCCCTGAATTTTTAAGGTTCTGATAGTTCCATAGAATAAAGACAAAGAGTAAGCCAGTTCCACTTTATAAAATCAGGATCATGTTTATTTTGCTGTGTCAAATGTCTCCCATTGGCCCGATATTTTTAGTTTGAGACAAGATAAGGGAAAATCAGAAGATCTGAGTATCTCATTTCTGGCCACTGACACATTCAGTATGTTTAATTATTTTTTATTTTTTTCATGCTTCTTTATTTTGAGAGAGAGAGAGAGAGAGAGAATTAGAATGAGTGGGGGAGGGGCAGAGAGAGGGAGAGAGAATCCCAAGCAGGCTCCAAACTGCCAGCACAGAACCCGATGTGGGGCTTAAACTCACAAACCATGAGATCATGACCTGAGTCCAACCAAAAGTTGGACACCTAACTGACTGAGCCACTCGGGCACCCCTAATTTTTTTTTTGTCTTAATACTCAACCTCACTTAGAGCTATGATTAACTTAGATTTGCAATTAGAACAAAATTAGGAAAATCTCTTTTGTAATATAACTTAAGAAATGTATCCTATTTGTTTTCTGTTCATAATTCTTGTATTCCTTAGAAGACTAAATCTTAAAGGAATAATGTTTCATCAGGTAATAGTAACTGGAATTTCAAGTCTGGAGAACTCGTCTGCTGTGATGATTAGTTTCATGTGTCAATTTGGATAGCCTATGCCGTGCAGTGATTCAATCAATGACTGATCTATGGATTGCTGTGAAGGCCTTTTGTAGACACTGTTAACACTGACAATCAGTTGACTTTACATAAATACTACCCTTGATAATGTGGGTTGGCCTCACCTAATCGGTGGAAAGGCCTTAAGAACAAAACAGCAGGGCGCCTGGGTGGCTCAGTCAGTTAAGCCTCCGACTTTGGCTCAGGTCGTGATCTCACCTTCGTGGGTTCAAGCGCCGCATCGGGTTCTGTGCTGACAGCTCAGAGCCTGGAGCCTGCTTCTGATTCTGTGTCTTTCTCACTGCCCCTTCCCCTCTCATGCTCTGTCTCTCTGTATCAAAAATAAATAAAACATTAAAAAATTTTTAAAAACAAAACAGCAGTATGGGCTTCAGCTCCCACCCAAGAGCTGCCAGCCTGCCAGTCTGCCCTGATGACTTCAGACTTTACCGTGTCCACAATCACATGAAGCAGTCCAAGAAACACATCTGCAGATACATCATATATGACTCCATTACCTCACATACAAATAAACATATAATTAAACCTCTCTATAAACCTCCATTTTATATAAATATAAACATACACATAGATTTATTTATTACTAGCTCTGTTTCTCTGGTAGAGCTCTCACTGACACACGCAAGCGGTGTCGTCCTTAGGTCCTGAAAGAGAGGGAGAGAAAACCTTCAAGTATAAAGGTGTCGTGTTTATAGTTAGGATTTTCTTTCTTTACAAAGTCCCTCTCTTAACTACTTTTTAATACAGGCCAGTCAATTCATTGGTTAAGTAATTGGGAAGAAGAAAACTTCTAAGCAAGAAATTCTTGTTAAACAAAAATTCTTCAGCTCTGAGACAGAATTCTGGTTGACACACTGACGTTTCTTAAGTTATCTTTGCTAATTCTCCGTGGGTGGCCCTGGTTGCCACAGCCAGAGTCACTTTCCATGGTCATTCCCTCCCCCTGTTGTGCCCAAGTTTGTAAAATCACCCCAAATCGCCCCAAAACAAGCGCCAGAGACTGCTAGGAAGACCTAGTCATGCCTGCAAAAGCAAAGGGCCTTTATTACAAGCTTAAGCTCAGGCTCACAGTCTCCGCCCGACTCGCCCGCCAAGTGGAGAGAGCCCTGAACAAGGGCAGGGCACGGCCTTTTATGCCTTTGGGAGGGGGAGTTATAGGAAATGATGACAGGTGTACAGTGATCCAATCCCTACCCCCCATCAATACTGGCAGTTGTGGGAGCCAATCACAACATTTGGAGTATTGACCAATCAGAGTGGGCCCAGGATGCCCCACGTGGGGTGTGACTAGGCCCGCCTCTAGAAAGGTCAAAGGTATCAGGCAGCCTCTCCCGATTGGGTGCCCCAGGAATTGCCCCTCCTTCAGGTGCGCCCTTTCAGGGGAAGCCGGCACCTTCCCCTTTAAGTACAGGGGAAGGCTGGATCGGACCTGCAGCCCGCTGGGGGGGACGGCCGGCGGGGGACCCGCCTGGCCGCCGGGCGCATTTCCACCGCGGAGGTGCACCGCGACCGGCTCCGGGACGGCTGGGAAGGCCTGGTGGGGAAGGCCTGATCAGACCTGCGTCCTTACACCCACAGAGCCCACATTCCTACCTTGTTCCCCCTCCACCCTCCTCTCCCGTTACTAACATAATTCAGGATTTTCAAACTTCAGTGCCGTCTTCATAAGATAGTCTAAGCATGAAAGAAATTAGCCCCAATCTACTTCTAATTAATAATGCTTTTCCTGGCCACACATTTTTCTTTCCAAGTTTCACTCTTCTTTTTTTTATTTTAAGTTAATTTATTCATTTTGAGAGAGAAAGAGAGAATCTCAAGTGGGCTCTGCATTGACAATGTGGGGCTTGAACCCACCAACAGTGAGATCATGACCCAACTTGAAATCAAGAGTCAGATGCTTAACTGACTGAGCCACTCAGGTGCACCCCAAGTTTCATTCTTCTTAAACCCTCCAGCTAGCATCCAGTTTCCAAAGTTACACTGTTTCTCACTGAAATATCTAAAAGCAAACCAACAGAGCAAATGATGACAGGTGCAAAACCTGTCACACAAACACACCTACACACAAACACACATGATAGATTTGAAGGAACAAGAAACCTGATTTCAAGTATTCTGCCCCATTGTGCCACTAAGTACTCTCTTGCTGGTCCAGTAAGATTAGCAAAAGTTTTCTTCATAAAGTATGTTTACCATAAAAGTAACCTTCTCGTTGGCAGTTTAAGAAAGCACAGCTGGCTTCCTGGAGGAATAGAAGTAAGTCTCACGTGGTCGGGGAGACTGCTGGAAGGGACAGGATGAAAGACTTGTGCCTTTTCAGGATTCTTCCTCTTTGGCCCCTCTTATATACAGCTGGTGCATACTGTATGTATGACCTCATTGATTGCTAAACCAAGCATGATATGTATCACTTGGTTAGCAGGGTTACAAAAAGAGAGTTTGATTTAGAGAATATAAGAGAATAGGTTTTAAAATTCTTGATTTGGGTACTAATTTTTATCGGTGTACTAGTCGTTGAAATAATCTGAGAAAGCCCCATAAGAGAATGCTTGTAAATTGATGTATCGGTGGAAACCAGCTACTTAGGGGATCCTGACTGGCTCAGTCTAAGGAATGAGGCTCTTGATCTTGGGGCCATGAGTTCAAGCCCCCTATTGGGCGCAGAGATGACTTAAGTAAATAAACTTAAAAAAAAAAAAAACATAGCTCTTTAGACAGCATTTCTGTACTATTTTACTCTAACTCCTGCAAAGCAATACTTTCTTTTTAATTTGGGGGGAGGATAGGATAAAGTAGAATATCACAACATGATTCTTATAACACAAATCTTTCCTTGTGTTATAAATGTAATTCAAGTTCAGCATCTCATGATTTAAAAAAATTATAAAACACAAGTAAAAATAAAAATGATTTAATACCCGTAGTCTGACTACCTAGAGATATTTTAATACATTGCTTTCATCTTCTTCCTCTGTAAATTTCTTATAATTCATAACTCAGGATATACCAAATATAACTATATTCCATGTTTTTATTTAAAAATTACAGTATACTTATCCTATGATACACTTCACAGTTAATTTTTGTTGACTGAAATATTCTTTCCATGGGGCACCTGGGGGGCTCGGTCAGTTGAGTGTCTGACTCGCTCAGGTCATGATCTCACAGTTCATGGGATCAACCCCATGTCGGGCTCTGTGCTGACAGCCTGGAGTCTGCTTGGGATTCTCTCTCTCCCTCTCTCTCTGCCCCTCCCTTGCTTTCTCTCTCAAAATAAACAAACATTAAAAAAAAAGAAAATGTCCTTTTCAGTGGGTCCACTATAATTAACCATTCCCCTATCATTGTTTATTTAGACTACCTTTACTTTTTCTGATATTATAAACATCAGTGCCATTAATACCTTCATGTTGCAGGGAAAACAAAATTTCAATTCTATTCTCTCAGGGTGTTGGCTGGGCATGAGAGTTAAAATGACAGAATACAGATTAACAGGGGAAGAGCAAATACATTTTTGCATATACATGAGAGCTGCCCCCCGAACCCCCCCCCATAGGAAAAAGAAGACCCAAAGAAGTGGCAAAACCTTAGCACTTATATACTCGGTCAGATGAAGAGAGGCAATTGTGGAAAAATTGCTAAAATATACGAGGAGACCAAAGGAAGATGAGTTATTTTAATAAGTGCTGTGTGTACAGAAGTCTCTTTACTCCTATCTCCCCCTCCCCCCATCTCTGGTGATAAGAAGGTGCCTCTCTTCCTGGGACAGGAAAGGCAGCTTTCGCAAGGAAGTTTTGTCTCCAGTTTTCAGGAAGAAAGGTGGAGATCAGAACGCCCTTCTTGTATCTGTTGTCCTTAAAGTGCTTGCAGCTCAAAATAATCCTAACGTCCTATTCCCAGCTGGTGTATTTTACCACTCTTCATTGTGTGTATAATTTTATTCCTTAGGACAGAGTCCCAGAAATGGAACCACAGTACCAAAGGAGATTTTAAAGCCTCTGACACATAAAAAGCAATATTTAAAATAAAATATGTGCTATTTAACATCGTCTTTATTTGAGGAAGTCTTTACCTGATGCTGTGCTTTCTGCCGCCTTCATACACTGAGAGAATGAAGGCACCCTCACTCTCTTTTGCTGAAGAGAGACTATCTCCCCAGTGGGAGACAGGACGGCTCATAATTCGGTTTTCGTGGCTTCCTGGAGACAGCCCTGAGAACACATCCCCATCACCTCTGGTAACCGGAGATTTATCTCACATGAATAATTTAGCGCGTATGCGGCCAATAACCCAACATCAGTCTAGGTCATTACTCTCGATCTCTCTCCTTCCCCAATACTCAGAAAGATCTAAAGTGCTCCCGATTTGCCTTGGCCTGTGGCGGAAGTCCTAATGAACAGTGAAATAGGTACCGGGCCTTGGGGATTCAGAAATCGGGTCTGAACGGAATCCAAGGCCATCCAGGAATCCGAAGGGCAGACCCGTCCGCCCTCCAGGCTCGCCGGGTCCCAGTGCAACTCCAAAAGGGCGGGACTTCGGGTTTCCCAGCAACCGCCCGCTGTCCCCCGATTGGCTGGTCGCCGCACGGCCGCCATTTTCAAACCCCGGAAGATGGCGGCGGCGGTGGCGGCGCACTCCTGACAGGAACTGCTCTCCGGGCAGCAGCGGTCGGGCGCGGTGCCCGACCCGGCGGGTCTCCCGGGCACTCGGCCACCGCCCCACCCCCCGCCGCGCCATGGAGCCCGAGCTGGCTGCCCAGAAGCAGCCCCGGCCGCGGAGGCGAAGCCGCCGGGCCTCCGGGCTCAACGCAGACTGCGCCGCGGGACCTTCGGCCGACACCCCCAGGCCGGGGCCCGACGGCCGGTAAGCGCCGGGGGCCGCAGCGACCGGGGACCCGGGTGCGGGTTCGCGGCTGCAGGG
>NC_043709.1:132987357-133021438 GCF_006229205.1 Suricata suricatta | reverse complement strand
TCGCGGACGCCGGCACCCCGCTCCCGCGCCCCGGCCGGTCCGCGAACCGGCCCGGCTCTCGGGCCCAGCCTCCCGGATGCGGAGACCGCAGGGCGCGGTCGCCGGCGTTTTCTGTTCCCGCACCGAGCGCGCTCGGTGCCGAGTGTCCGGAAGGGCGGGCCGCAGAGGGTCTCGGAGGGGCGGTGTGCAGAGGGCCCGAGGACGTCGCCTTCCCGCCGCCCCGCAGGAGGCGGCAGGGTCCGGGGACTGGCCGCGGACCTTCCGCCTCGGAGGTCCTCGTCTGCGAAATCGGGATTCTGATGGTACCGCTTCCTGCGGGTGTAAAACAGCGAACGCAGCGCCTGTGCACGCAGGGCTCTCGGCCGCCTTTTCAGGAACAATTCCGCAGCTGCGCGTCGGGTCGGGAGCCCCTACGTCTGCATACACCCCGGCCCCTTACGTACTTAGTGTCCAGCCAGGCCTGCATGTGCCGCCTCCTTTTTGAGGGATAGGACACCTCACTTCCATCAACAAGGCGTTTATCAACCGATTGGGGTTTCTGTTTTGTTTTTCAATTTTTTTTAACGTTATTTACTGTTGAGAGTGCGCGGGAGAGGGCCAGAAAGGAGGGGACAGGACCTCAAGCAGGCCCCCGCACCGTGAGCCCAGAGCCCAGCGAACCCACAAACCGGGGGATCATGACCCGAGCCGAAACCAGCAGGCCTCGCTCGTCCGTGCGACTGAGCCGCCGGGGCGACCGCATAAACCCCTTGTTAGGGCACTCTGCAGAGACCGAGGGTATTTTTCATCAGAAACTGATCTTCGTTATTTTGTAGTTTAGGGCGCTTCTTGTCTGACAGCTTTGTGAACTCTCTGAACAAGTGTTGAGGGCAGAGAGAAAGAAGGCATTGCAGCCTGAGAGGTGGAAGGACTAGTTAAGGGAAATGGAGTCTCAGAAATGAATAAGAAGAGGCGGTCCGTCGGTGTTAAATTCCCTCCGCGTTCATTCAGTGGTGTGCTGGGCACGGTCCAGACGTTGTTGTAGGTACTGGGAATTCTGGTGAATAAAATAGATGGAGTGTCTCCTCTCATGAAGCTTAAATTCTTATTGGGGGAGAAAGACTGTGATCACATATGTACAGTATCAGGTGGGCATACTGGGAAGAGGATTAAGGCATGGTCAAGGGGGTAGAGATTACGAGAGGGTAGTGTTGTTTTTTTATTTTCTTAATGTCTGTTTATTTTTGAGACAGTGAGTGAGTGAGCGAGCAGGGGAGGGGCAGAGAGGGGAAGAGAATCCCAAGCAGGCTCCGCTCTGTCAGCACAGAGCCTGAGATCAGGAATCCTGAGACTGTGACCTGAGCTGAATCAAGAGCTGTATGCCTAACTGCACCACCCAGGCACCCCACTGTTGGTACTTTTAAAAAAGCAAAAGGAAAAGCCTCCCATGGTGATGACATTTGAGATCTAAAGAAATTAAGGCTCTGAGCCATGTGAATTGGGGAGGGGGCAGCAGCAAGCGCAAAGGCCTTGAAGTAGGATCTCATCTGGTGTGTTTAAGGATCTGCGAGAAGCCAAGAGGACCCAGTGGAGTGAAACAAGGGGAAGAAGGGCAGAGGAAGGGGTCCGGGACGTCGCTGGGCCAGATCGCAGTACCTGGGATACCACTGAAAGGACTTCAGATTTGAATTAGTGAGTTGGGAAGCGAGAACAAATGGTGTGACCTGAGTTTTAAAAGGACCACTCTGACTCTTACCTGTTGAGAGAAGCAGGGACCTAGAAGCAGAGGTATTGTAGTTGAGACATCGTATCACAGTGGGACAGGTGAAAAATACATTTGGGATGTGTTTGCATATAGAGCTGATGGGATTTGCAGATGCATTAAGTGTGGAGTTAACAGGAAAAGGCAGAGGGAACGCTAAGGTTTCTGGCCCGAGCTCTGGGCTTTACCCTTCTCAGGAGGAAGGCTGGGACAGAGGTTGCTTTGGGAATAGGTTTTGAATCCTATTAAAGAGTTCATCACAGTTTTTCTTTTCTCTTTCTTAAATTGAAGTATGATTGATTATTCTACTCATTGCTCTCTTTTTGCTTTTCTTAACCTTTTATTGAACTGTAATACTTGAATTAAAGAGTGCACAAATCTTAAGCATTTAGCTCACTGAAATTTCGTAAAGCAAAGCCACCTATGGAACCAGATATAAATTTGAGAGTTGTCAACAAATAGACTTGAAATCATGGAACTAGAAAGTCATTGAGATTGTGAATATAAGTAAAGAGCTTGAGGGTCTCCCAACATTTAAAGGTCAGGGTAAAGAGGATACTCAGAAGGGGCCTCTGGGGAGATAGGAAAAGAACCAAGAACAGCCAATGAACAGTCAAATATTACTGATAAGGAAGGTTTAGAAAGTTCAAGTTAGATACGGAACAAAATGACCATTAAATCTGGTAATGAGAAGAGCCTATTATCTTAGATCATTTCCATAGACTAGTTAAAACACTGAATTTACAATGTTTGCAATGGGTTGAGAGAATGAGGTATGATTTTTTCAAGAAGTATGTGAATCCCAGACACTAGAAATATGGAGTTGGAAAATACTCAAAAGAGTTTATGACTTGACAGAAAAGAAAAATAAGTTAACTGTGATGCAAGTCCCTGTAAAGGTATATAACAAGGCACAACAAATAAAAGGAACACTAACGAAAAGAACAAGAAACGATTTCCCGTTGGGATCCTGAGTCTTGGAGGACCAGGTTAGAGAGGTGTAAATGGGTGATTTTTCATGTAGGGGAGAAGCACGCAGAAAGGTCCTGAGGCAAATGGACATGAGGTCTAGGTATCACACCTAGTTGGCTGTGACTAGGGGCGAATTGTGTAACGGGGAAGATTTAGGGACAGTGATGAGAGATTATCCTAAAGAGCCACATCATGAAGGAGCCTTGGGTCCCCTGAGAGTTATCCAAGGTGATGGGGAAATACTGAAAGACAAGCCAATGACATGATCATATTTGCATTTTTAAAGGTCATTCCCTCCTCATTGAGAAAAATAGGTGGCATTTGGGAGTCATAACACTCTTTAAGTCTTACAAAACTGCTTCTGAAAAGTGCTGATATACATAAAATTTCAAATACGTGGTCCCTTGCAGCCCAGCTATGGATACCAAATTAAAAATCCCAAGTACAGATAATAACTTGGTGGGAGGTCAGTCTGCAATAGCCTAAATGAAAAACGAGGAGTGATTGAATTTGATAGGTAGCAATGAGATTGGAAAACAAGAAGTACTGAGTATGGATTACACTTTGAAAAAAATAGGAAGGCAAGAAAGAATAATGGAGGCAACACAAGTCCGTGCAGCAGACTCTTCGAGGACAACCTTGTTGTCTTTGGGTTACAGGTAGAGGGAGGGGAGAGAAGAGGTGATTAGCAAGCAGCCCACAGGCAGTAAAGGAAGGAACTTAGCCTGGCTAAAAGCTATGGGTGGTCTGCTTTTAGGTAAGTTTGGGGAATGGGTAGGTTGTGAGCAAGAATTTGAGACCTTTCCCGCCAGGCTTCCATTTTTCTGTCATTCTTCTGTGTGAGAGTGGAAATGAGGTCTGCTGAGAAAAGGGTGCTGGCACGGGCAGCCTGAGGAGAGTAATGAACTTCGCAGAGTCTTGGAGGAAAACTAGGTAGTGCGGCAACTAATCCAAACTCCGTTTCCCAGAGAGGATGTACGACATCTCCAAGAATACATAAAATACGGCAGGGTAATTTTAATAGTGGAATAAGAAACAACTGTTTAAGCTGACATCAGATCCAGAAATTGTAAGGAAAAAGACTGATATAAAGTCTATGTAAATATAGAACTTTCTGTAGATAAAGTCACTGTACACTAATTTGAAAAACAACATACAAGAAAAATGAAAGGATTAGTGAGTTTTTAAAAAATAGTGTTCACATACCATACATTTTTAGCCATTTAAAGTGTACAGTGTGGGGCGCCCGGGGGGCTCAGTCGGTTAAGCGTCCAGCTTTGGCTCAGGTCGATCTCATCAGGCTCTGTGCTGACAGCTCAGAGCCTGGAGCCTGCTTCAGATTCTGTGCCTCCCTCTCTCTCTGACCCTCCCCTGCTCGCACTGTCTCCGTCTCTCAAAAATAAAAACCATTAAAAAAAACAAAGTATACAGTGTTTTTCTATGTATCCAGATATGTGTAAGCATCACCACAGTCAACTTTAGAACATTTTAATATGGAAAAGAAGCCCCAGGATCTTCAGTTATCATTCCCCTCCCCAAATCCCTCCCCACTGTTTATTCAGGCTGTTATCTCCTTTCTGTCTCTATTTCCCTGTTTTGGACATTTCATATGAACGGAATCACGTGGCCATTTTTGGTGGCCTATCCTTTGCCCGTTTTTTAATTGGGTTATTTGTCCTTTTTTCATTATTGAGTTATAAGTGTTCTTTATTCTAGACTCAAGTTCTTTATCAGATATATGATTTATAAATATTTTCTCTTATTCTGTGAGTTGTCTTATCAGTTTCCTAATATCCGTTGAACAAAAGTTTTTAATTTTGATCAAGTCAAATTTCTGTTTGTTGCTTTTTCTTTTGGTGTCACATCTAAGAATCCTTTGCTGAATTCAAGGTTTGAAGGTTTACCCATATGTTTTCTAGTTTAAGCTCTGGTACTTAGGTCTTCGACCTGTGTGAATTTTTATATGTGATGTAAAGGAGGGTACTGTTTCCTTTCCGGTAGCTATCCAGTTGTCCCAGCACCATTTGTTGAAAAAACTGTTCTTTGTCCATCAAATGGAGAAAAATCTTATGAAAAACCAGTTAACCATAGGTATCTTTGTTTATTTTTGGACTTTCAGTTTTATTCCTTGGATCTGTATGCTTATCCTCTGCCAGCACCACACTTTATTATCATTACTTTGTAGGAGGTTTTTAAAGTCAAGTCATACTAGTCCTACTTTGTTCTTCCTTTTACATGATTGTTTCAGCTATTCTGGGTCTCTTATGAATTTTGGGATGAGCTTGTCAATTTTTACAAAGAAGTCAGCTCAGATTCTGATAGGGATTACACTGAATCTGCAGATCGATTTGTGGGGGGGGGGGTATTGCCATTTTAGCAATGTTAACTGTTCCAACCTATGAACAAAGAATGTTTTCCCAACTATTTAGACCTTTAACTTCTTTCTGCAGGATTTTGTAGTTTTCAGAGGATAACTTTTGTACTACTTGCTTAAGTTACTTAAGTATCTTTTCTTTTGGATACTGTTGTAAATGGAATTTGTTTCTTAATTTCAAGTGTATAAAAATGTAAATGGAATTTGTTTCTTAATTTCAAGTGTATAAAAATACCGTTGATTTTTGTAAGTAGATTTTTGTATCCTGCACTGTTGCTGAGCGCATTCTAATAGATTTTTGGTGAATCTGTAGGATTTTCTACATACAAGATTAGGTCAGAGAATATAAATAGTTATATTTCTTCTTTTCCAACCTGGATACCTTAATTCTTTCTCTTTTTTTCATTGCTCTCACTGTAACCTCCAGTACACTGTTGAGTAGAATCACTGAGACTGGAAAAGTCCTTATCTAGTTCCTGATCTTAGGGGCAAAGCATGCAGTCTTTCACCTTTAACTATGCTGTTAGCTATGGGGTTTTGTAGATGCCCTTACCAGACTGAGGAAGTTCCCTTCTATTCCTAGTTTTTCAAGTGATTTCATCTTGAAAGGGTTTTAGATCTTTGTCAAATATTCTCTCTCACCCCCTTACCCCCACTTTGGTCTATATTTTATTATATTAATGTGAGACGATTACATTAAATTTTAGGTGTTAAAACAACTTTGCATTTCTAGTATAAATCCTACTTGGTCATGGTATATAATTTTATACTCTTGGTTTCAGTTTGCTAATATTTTATTGAAGATTTTTGCATCTGTGTTCACAAGAGATACATTGGTCTGTAGTTTTCTTCTGATGTCCTTGTCTGGTTTTGGTATCAGGTAATACTGGTCTCATGAGTTGGATGGTTTTCCCTACTCTTTCATTTTTTAGAAGAGTTAGTGAAAAATTGGTATTCTTTAAAATGTTTGGTAGGATCCAGGGGTAAAGCCATCTGGACCTGGACTTTGCAGATTTTTTTTTGATTGCTAATTCAGTCTCTTCCCTTGTTCTAGATGTACTTCTTAATTCAATTTCAGTAATTTGTGTCTTTTAGGAATTTGCTTATTTCATTATGCTATTTAATTTGTAAGCATGCAATTATTCATGGTACTCTTTTACAACTCTTTTTATTTTTGTAAGGTAAGTGGTATTGCCCCCTCTTTTATTTCTGTTTCTAGTAATTTGAGTCTCCTTTTTATCTTGGTCTCTCTGCCTACAGATTTGTCCATTTTGTTGATCTTTCCAAAGGACCAGCTTTTGGCTTCATTGAATTTTTCCTACTATTTTTCTATTCTGTGTCATTAATTTCTACTGTACTATAAATAATCCACTTATAAGTGGACCCATGCAGCTCAAAACCACAGTGTTCAAGGGTCAACTGTACCATCTATAGGAGACATACTTTAGCTTCAAAGATGCAAATAGCGTGAAAGTAAAAAGACAGAAATCATGCAAACAGCAAACCACAAGAAAGCTAGACGGGCTATATTAATATCAAACAAAACAGAATCTAAAACAAAAAAAAAAACAGTTACCAAAGATAAGGGAGCCATTTTATAATGGTAAAAGGATCAATCCATCAGGCAAGTATAACATTACAAATATATATGCACCTAATAACCAGATAAAATACAGATAGCAAACACTGACAGAAATGAAGGGAAAAATAGACAGTTCAACAATAGCAGCTTCAATACCTCATCTTCAATAATGGTAGAATAACTAGAAGATCAACAAAGAAATATAATACTTGAACAACTCTATAAACCAACTAGATCTAACAGCCATCTGTAGGTCCTGCATCCAAAAAGAGTATACATTTTCAAATCGCATGAAAGCATCCTCGTGAGAGACCATACTCTACGGCATAAAATAAAAATATATCTAAAAGGATATAAGTAATAAAAATATGTTCTCAGTCACAGTGGAATGAAATTGGAAATCAACAGGAAGAAAATTGAGAAACTAACAAAGATGTGGAAATTAAACAATGCACTCATAAATAATCAACGGGTCAAAGAAGAAAACAATGGGAAATCACAAAAAATCTGATATAAACGATGATGAAGACAGACTATCAAAATGTATAGGATCCAATTAAAGTAGTGCTTTGGAGGAAATTTATAGCTATAAATACCTATATTAAGAAAAATCTCGAATAATTTTCCATCTTAAGACATTGGATAAAGAAGGGCAGACTAAACCTAAAGCAAGCAAAAGGAAAGAAATAATAAAGGTTAAAGTAGAAATTAATGACACAGAGAATAGAAAAATAGTGGGAAAAATTCAATGAAGCCAAAAGCTGGTCCTTTGGAAAGATCAACAAAAATGGACAGAACTTAGGAGAAGTGGATGACTTACTGTTTTAAAGTCTTTACCAAGTTAAGTAAAGGATTACGAAGCTGATTTGCCTTTGCTGAATGTTAATTTGGGGGCAACATATCATATGTGTGGTGACCGCTCTGGCTATGGCAGGAAGAAAGAGTAGAGACCGCTGGACCCCGGCAGGGTGTAAGCTTGTTAGGACATACAAACAAGTAGTTGAGCCCGTTCTTTATAACCTGGGATTGTCGTTACTACTCTTTATATAGTTTATATAGTTGCTAAAAATAAAAGGATACCCACAATAGCTCCTAAAGCTATTTGATCCCATGTCAAATGATTTCTTTTTAACAGTTTTATTGAGATATAATTTGCATATCATGACATTTACCCATTGTGTGTAGTAGAGTGACTGTTAGTAAATGTATGCAGCTGTGCAACTATCCCCACAATCCACGGTTAGAAATTTCATCTCATATCCACAGATATTATCCTTCTTCCACCCTCAGGCCGAGGCAGCCTCTGATCTGCTTTCCATCTGTATAGATGTATATTTCTGGACATTTCATATAAATGGGATCATATAATATGTAATCTTGCAGTTCATCCATATTATGCCATGCATGAATATTTCATTTTTATTGCTAAATAGAATTCCATTATATGAAATGAATATTCCACATTTTTATTATTTCATTTACTGGTTGTTAGAGATTTGAATTATTTCCAGTTTCGTCTGTTACAGATAATGCTGCTGTGAACATTTATACAGAAGTCTTTGGGGGAGATACATGTTTACATTTTTCTTGGGTAGAATCCTAGAAGTGGATTTGCTGGGTTATATGGTAAGCTTATGTATAATTTTTATTTTTTAAGATTTTTAATATTTACTTATTTTTGAGAGAAACAGAGCATGAGCAGGAGAAGGGCAGAGAGAGAGGAAGACACAGAATCTGAAGCAGTGTTTAACTTTTAAGAAATTGCCAAACTGTTTTCCAAAGCCCTTGATTTCCAAATATGTATGCTTTTAGGTATTATTCTCTTCCCTCACCGATACTTGCTGCTGTTATCTATCCCCTGTACCCTCTCCCCTGAATTCCATGCTGTGGGCAAGGCAACCTGATAAGGATACTGGAATTAAATAATGTAAAGGCACTATGTGACAGTCGGAGTATTGGTATAGAATATTGTGATGCCGAGAATGTGTGTGTGCGGGTGTGTGCTGGTTTCTAGGTGCTCAGCTTCGTTCTAGACTAGACTAGACTAGACTAGAGAGGATCCACAATGTGTCTGTTATGTGGGGCTCACGGACAGCGAAGTTGAGGAAGCCTCAGTAGGGTTAGGGGTATAGTCTACTTACACTCAGCTCCTGCAGCACCTTCATGAAGAGAAAGAGACCATTTCCTAATAGCAAAGATGCTGAGCAGTCCGAACACTCCACCATATCAGATAATTGACCCAAGTAAATGAATTGTTTCAGTAATATTTGTCATTGTTTCTTGCCTAATTCGCAAAGAAATTGAGAACCTGAGTAGTTCAGCACCCCGAATATCAACAAATGCTAGCTATCAATTTCTGTATGGTTCACATTTCATCATTCTTTCTACCTCCGTGGTACCTGGGCAGTTATAGATTCATATTTTTCCTTTCAGGTGTTTGTAGGTAGTCTGTGACTAGGCTGAGGCGTTCACGTGAGCTGCCCGGCGGGGCGGGGACCGCTTTCCCTCCGCACTGCCGGGCTCCTTCCTGGTTCTGCCACCGGGGTCTGAATCTCCGCAGCGGCTCTAGAGGCACCACACTTGATTGTCACTTACACTTCTTCGTATTTCAGGTGCCCTGTGCCTCAAGCCTTCTTATTGCTGACGTCCGTGACCTAGGCTGCTGGACTCCTATCTTTAGCCCTCCCATTTTGCTGGATTTTTAAAAACATTACTTTGCTAACTCAATTTGGTTGTTTTTCATTGTAAACCCCTAAATATCTACCTTATTATAAACCCATATCTTTACATTTTTATGGTTTTCCTTTATAATTGGAAGAATTTTCTCACTCCTCTTGTTCTATACATTTTACGAAAAGTGTTCATTGAGCTATGTTTCCTCTATTTAGAATTCAATTCAGCTCTTAATTATGTTCCATGATAGAGGGTCATGACACAAATCATAATCTTTGAAATCATAGTTTGGTTTAAGAGTGAATTAACAAAGTTTTTCTCTTCTTGAACATCAGCTTTATGATTGTCATTATGTTTTGTTTAGATTAAAACTAGTTTACTGTAAAAATAATTTACATTGTTCAAAACCACACCCAAAGGTAGGTAAGGGAAGTACAGATGTTAGAGGCCAAGGAATAATCACAGCGGGATCAATAGGAAACACGGTTTAATACACCAAGCTCCTTCTTTCATGTGTGAGTTTATTTTATGCTTTAAGAGCTCAGACACAAATTATTAAAACAATGGACTGTCATTTCCTATTTCAACTGTTAATACTTCTTTAAATGGACTTAGTATCTTCTGGAAAGGCCACTTATAACCTTTTTATTTTATGAAATCAAAAATTTTTTCCCACAAGGAACTAAAATAGCTATTATTTACATTTGGAGCCTGACCTCTGTAAAAGATCACTGCGTGTCTTTCCAAGATTTTTAAAAGTTGGCACTGTCTTACATGATTTCTGGGCACAATGTGTATATTGGGTTCTTTTTCTCCATGGGTATTCAAAACAAATAGGTGCTTGTTATTGAATTGGGAAAAAATAGCATTACTGTAAAACTGATTACAGCTTGCACTGGAAAGAATCTTACCATCTGGTTGGAAGTATTTTTCCAGTTGACCTATTTAAGCTATTTTTCTTTCTAGCTTTCAAACATCAAATTCATTCTGAGGTCAGTTTGGTTGATTCTAGGGACTAAAGAAATGAATAGCTTTGGTTTTGTGTTCTCAACACTTGTCCTAAGGAAGTATTTGCTGGATATTTTAAGTGCCACCATAATTACTTCTTTGTAATATTTGCATTGGATTTAAAATAATCTTCTGAGGACTCATAATTCCTGCTTCTCAACCCAGTCCCCACTGATGCTCTTATTAACCACATAGTATCTGATAGAACTAACATAGCTCAGCGTTTTTAAAAAGTGTGGTCAATGGATACATGTTTTTCCCCTTGATCTTTTGGCACTGTGTAGTCATATGGATTATAATTATTTTGGATGTTATGTTGGTTTAACCTAAATACAGTACCTCGTTGAATGTTTTATCAAAAATCATACCGTTTTCTTCATTGTTACTTTTTCTGCAGTGGCAAGAAAAACTAGTTATCTTGCTCCTCTAAAGAGTCCCTCAGGGGAAAACACTGAGCTTTAAGAGTAATAAAAGGCTTATGTGTTTTAATCTTTCACAAATAATTATTTAGGAAATGTTTGCTTTAAATATCTTCAGACCTTTCTGCATCAATTTCTAATTATCATTGGGGGACTTATATTTTCACAGTGTCAGCAACCTTGGCAGACACTGAACGGAACCGGCATAGGGAGGAAAAGGAAGATTCTTCCGGTTTCGTCCCTGAGCCCTTTTTCTAATCTGCTTCTCCTAACTTGGCGGCTATCGCGTTGCGTCCACCCCTTACCCTCCATTGTAAGCAGTATTGGGGCTTCCTCCTGACTGGTCTTCTGACGAGTCTTGCCTTCTTCCAGTTCATCCTCCTCGTTACTTAGAATTCCGTCGCTGAGCTGCCACCGTACTTATTCAAGATCAAGTCCACACTCTCTAAGGGTTGTTCTGTAAGGCCCTTCCTTATTTCTTTTGATACTCAAACATGAGGAACTACTGTATTTGCAGTTTCCTGAATATAATTCATCTCACTCCCTCTTGGAGCGTGTGTTGTTCCCTTTGCCCAAAAAACCCCAAAGGCTCTTGTGTGCTGTGCTCATTGCTGTTTCTTGGAGTCATCTTTAGTGTCACTCCAGTGTTGGTTTTTCTGTGAAGCCTGTTCGAGATCCTCCTCCTCCTTGTAGCCATCTTCCCTTGTGTTCTTGTCAAAATACAAACAAACTTCGGCTTTATGTTTAGCTTAGAGAACTACCAAAGCCCTCGTATTTGATTTCAGCTTGTAAATTCTTGTAGGTGTAATAGCCATCGGTGGGATTTCTGTAATTTGTAGCGCACAGAGACCGTGAGGGTCAGGGTGAGAGGTGGAATGATATACAATGGAGGACGGCCTTAGAGTCCAGAAAGCTGAACAGTAACTGAGGTAACAATCAACCCTCAGTCATCATTAACTGTCGGATTCCCGAAGTCTTATCCTTACTTCCAACTTTGAACCAATCAGAGCAAGCCAAATGTGCAATCCCAGCCAATCACAGAGGAAGCGCGCTCACCCCAGCTTCCAGGCCCACCCTAAGCCTTCCCTTCTCTCCACTCTGAGGATTTCCCACTCTAAGGGGTAAGGGTCTGCCTAATCACAGGGATGGTGGGTGACTCCCTTCCCTCTAGCAAGCTCGAAATAAATAGATTTTGCTTTTCTCATTTAATTATCATTTATTTCTATATTATCATATATTCTATATGAGGGAAAACCTATTTTTATATTTATTTACATCTGAAGTGATTAATGGTGAGTGTAGTTTATAAACCGAATTTCCTGTGCTAGCTACATTTTGTGATTTTCTACGTGTTTCATAAACACAGAGGTTTATGTTTTATAAAGGTGAAGAGGTTTTTGTTATAAGGATTTCTTACTTAATTCCTTACATTGAATGGAAAAATAACACAGAAGAAAAATCTGTCACTTAATAGTAACCAACAAAATCCTAGTCAAGTAATCTTGCTTGAGATCTTTGTCTTGGATATAGTTATTCAGAGTTTGTGGTAGTTTTCTTGGTTAATTAAACTATAATTTTTTTAAAAAATCAGTACATGGAAGAGATGTAAACATGAAATACAAATTAATTGCATTTGGATTTTATTACCTTGAGCATCCTTTTATTCTTGTTTTTAAAATATTAGGTGTGCATATTGAATTTTATTAGACAATTTTTGCATCATTTACTGCTTCTTATTTGTCCTATTGGTATAATATACTGTATAAATAGATTTCTTACTATTGAATCATGTATATGTTTCTAAAATAACCCTGCTCAGTTTGGGGAATTATTTTTAATCTCTTTTCTAATTTTATAAAGGCCCTTTCACTTTTATAAAGATTCTAAAAGTGACCAGAACTCACACCCTGACTTTGTTTTGCATTCCCTCATTTTTACTTTTACAATTGAATGATTAATAAGTCTGCTTTAAACAATTTTGAACATATGAAAAAGATAGCTTTTCATCCATCTAGTGCTTTATGTTACTAAAGTTACTCTCAACTTATTTGTTGCTCGAATTTTCTTTCAACAGACATTCCCTTCGGAGAGGGAGCTCCTTCACATTTTTAACACCTGGCCCCCATTGGGACTTCACTTTGGTGAGTAGCAAACTAAGTTTTTAATTTTAAGACACTGATAGATTTAATTCTTAGGTTGTCTTTCAGTCTGGTGTCCAGCTCAGATGTCTAGACGTATCTGAGTATCTTGAGGTACAGTTTCTATTGCCGTCTGTGGTCGCCTGATTCCGTTCTTTTCTGCTAACAAGGTAAAAATTCATTTCAATTAAACATAAAACATATTTTGAAAAGTACCATATCTGTTTATTTTTAGCCTTATACAATCCTTCCTTTTATTCCTACCAGTGTGAAAATTAAGAGAATATATTAGGAAACATTAAGTTGTTTTTATGTACATAGTCTTACAGCTTTTTCCTTGGTTAAAAAATGTAAAAATGATTGCAGATGGTATATATATGGTGTATGAATTATTTTGTTATTAATCATCCTAGTATAGAGAGACTGTTTCATTATTTTTAGAGTAAGATTTACAAAGGCATCTAACTATGCAAACTCATACCAGAAAATTGATTATTTTTATAATTAAAAACTCATTACCTTATAATACTCCTGTATGTACAAATAGAGCATGTTTCTTATGTTTCCCTATTTGGGATAAATAGCAAAAATTATTCTGTTTCTAGTTTGCCAAGCTTTACTTGATCATGTGCTGATGGGTTCAGCAATTCATGTTAATTTGTATTCTGATCTTTTGTGTTTAGTTTATATTTCTGTTGGGGACTGCTGTTAAGATTTCTGTGCTCTTATACAGATTACAAGTATTATTGGTCAGTAAAATATTCATAGCAGGTGTCCTGATTTCAATACAATTCTGTATCTTCCTTGAAACTTTTCATCTTGGTTTCCTTCCCTTACGAGCTGACAAGTCTAAACTCAAACAGAAAGACTTGAGTAGAGAAATACCTCCAAACTTGATTTTGCAAACCTATCAGCAAAAATATTTTGAACACGTAACCCTGATATATTCATTTAGAATGTTTATGTTCCACCGTCATTAACTAATAACTCAAAACATAGTACTCACTTAAGGTAAAATTCATGATAGTGGACATAAGGGACATAAGTCCATATTTCAAATAGCCATGATAATTTTACAGTGAGAAATCAACTTTCTGGATCTGATTAGATCACCGTTGTCTTTAACCTTATAAGTGATGATGAGCTCATCATCTGTGTATTAAATATTGGTAAAGTTTATTTTTAAGAATTAATAAATACATACAAATAAAAGTTCTGACAGTTTTCTCTTGCACCCCAGAGAAGATAGCTTACATGTCCCCTGGAATGGTGCGTCTGACTTGGGAAAACACTCCGTAGCGCTCTCCCATGATAAAAGGACCAGCTCATGGTTCGTGTATTAAAACTTCGGGATGTGACTAAGAGTCCTACGAGGTAGGGTTATAAATACATAGTTTAAGAAAGGAACAAAAAGTAAGCATCTAGGAATCATTTAGAACGAACCAAGTTAAATAGGAGGAAGAGTGAGAGTAGACAAAAATAAAATCAGCCCCAGTCATAGTGAAGTTCTTGGCAAACAGGAATAGAACACAACTTTCTTAGCCCAAGACCAACACAGACTAAAACATTCCCTTAAAATTTGAGAAAAAGCCTGGTGTCACCGTGTCCATTCAACATCGTGTAGTAGTGCTTCTGGCCAACACAGTCCGGCAGGAAAACAGGTGCTGTTCACTTCAGAAAGGAGAGACACGATGTCATA
Source organism: Suricata suricatta (assembly GCF_006229205.1). Lineage (NCBI taxonomy): Eukaryota > Metazoa > Chordata > Mammalia > Carnivora > Herpestidae > Suricata > Suricata suricatta. The sequence continues at coordinate 133,006,832 of NC_043709.1, read as the reverse complement.
ACTTAGGGACACTATGGCTGTCTCCGTAGAATATCCAAGAGAATATTAATAGCAGCTGTTAGGACTAATAAGAGTTCCAGCAGGATTACTGGCTCTGAAGTTTATCGAAAGAATTAAATGGAATATATATGTGTGTAATATTCAATTAAATGTAATTTGTGAAGATGGTTTTATTGAATAAAAACAATTTTTAAAACTATGAATAAATCTATAAAAAGGTCTGCAAGACTTTTATGGGGAAAATTGGGAAGCATTAATAAAGAACAAAGACCAAATTAAATGGAGAGATAGTTATGCAGGGAAAGACTCAGTAACATTAAAATCTCAGTACTCCTCATATGTGTAAATTCAGTGCAGCTCTGATAGAAGTCCCACTCGACTATTAGAGCTGTCATTCTACAATTTAGGGAGAAAAGTAGAAGGCCCAGAATAATAGCATTGTGCAAGTAGGGGAGCGTCTGACTTACCATGGGAGCTGTTAAGACTTACTCCAAGGGCACAGTAATTATGGGCGCGTTCTGTGGATGCGGGGGTAGCCGGTAGAGAGCGAGCTCAGGAAGTGACATGCAGATGAGAGCTGGCCGGGAGCTGTGCTTAGAGCACGTGGTGGCAGGGGTGAGGCAGCTGGCGTGAGAGCTGGCCGGGGAGCCGTGCTTACAGCACGTGGTGGCAGGGGTGAGGCAGCTGGCATGAGAGCTGGCCGGGGAGCCGTGCTTACAGCACGTGGTGGCAGGGGTGAGGCAGCTAGCTTGGAGCTGGCCGGGGAGCCGTGCTTACAGCATGTGGTGGCAGGGGTGAGGCAGCTGGTGTGAGAGCTGGCCGGGGAGCCGTGCTTACAGCACGTGGTGGCAGGGGTGAGGCAGCTCACTGTGCCACTTCATATCAGATACACACAAATTCCAGATGGATTGAATATATCAATATGAAAAGCAGAACTTTAAAATATTTAAAAGAAAATACAGTATGGCATTTTAAAATCTGTTAAATTTCTTTATACACATGCTAGCACACGTATATGATTCTGTGTAATCGTGTAAGTGCAATCATGCACAAGCATGTTCCCTCAGCGCACTTCTTTTTGCCTGGCAGTTTCCTGCTCCCCTCCCTCTCCCGTCAGGCCTTCCATCCTGCCACGTCCACTCTAACCCGAGCCAGCAACACCGTGTCCTTCCCTCTGTGCTGCTCATACAGTTATTATTTTTTAAGTTTACTTCTGTATTTTGAGAGCTAGAGGGAGGGGCAGATGGGGAGATGGGGGGTGGGGAGAATCCCTGGCAGGCTCCACACTTCTCAGCACAGAGCCTGATGTGAGGCTCAAACCCACAAACTGTGAGATCCTGACCTGAGCCGAAATCAAGAGTTGGACATTCAACCAACTGAGCCACCCAGGCGCCCCCTCTTCTTTTTTCCCCTCATACAATTATTTATATACACACAGCCTCACATGTAAGATACATGTGCAGGATTTTTGCTTAGTTTGCTCTTCAAAATTAGGATCATATTATTCATAGTTTTTCTTGATCTTCTGGATATGACCTTAGGATCAATAAAGATTTCTTGTCCCTTCATTTTTTTTTTTTTAGCTTTTTCCAGTTCTGATTTATGTATATTCTCTCATTTCTTCTATCATTTTCTTAATGTCTTTGAGCTAACTTGTATGTCATAGTTTTTGCTCTGCTTCTTTGAGTATTTCCTTCTGAAGTGCTTTCATTCCCTGTAGGGATGTCATTCTTGCCCTTTTCTCTTTTTTCTTAGACTTACTTTATGTGGGATTTGACTCGAAGAATTTTCCGTTCGTTTCATGTGAATTTAGTTTTTCTGAAAACTTTACAAAGAGACGTGGTTCAGATAAGTTTCTTGACTTCACAGAGCTCCGTCTCTCCTTGTTGTTATGGTGCTTCACTTCTGAGACTTCCAGGCTCCATCTGTTCTCCCCACTTTCATCTGAACTTTATCTTTCCTTTTCTCTGTTGTCCCTATTCTGCTCGATTTTGATTCCATTCCCCGCCAGTTTCTCCTTGGGGTTGGGGCCAGGTCCTGGAAGGGAGCTTTGAGAGTTCCAAGAGCTAGGCTGTGTCCCTGGCGATCTGAAAAGTTACCCTGAGGTGTGGGTGGGCAGTGTGTTACTGAGGCGTTCGTCTTCAATAGTGAGAGAAGACGGAAATTAAAGATTGTGTACAGTTTTGCCACTACGCGTGCCAGCAGGGCCAAGTGAGGACCATGAATGATAACTAGGAGTGTGTTCGCCTTAGCTGATGAATCCTGCTTCAGCAACAAGATTCGTTACTTTGGGCCATGAGAAAAGGGGATTGTTTTCCTAGTGAAGACCCTGCTCCTTCCATAGGATAAATAATATGTGTTCCTGTTTTTAAAAAACCTGTTGCCTTTATGTTTAAAACATATTTTACTTGTTCCTCTAACAAGTACAGACAGCCCCTGACTTAACAGAAGAGTTCTGTTCTGAAAAAACTCTACGCAAGGTTTTTGAGTAGACTGGAAATTCACAGCATGAGGTGATTCAGTCCGGGGACTCTTTAAACCGTATATATGCTAGAGATAATTTTCCATTCCTCATAAAAATAATTTCCTTACGAGTACAGCTTCACTTTCTCCTGGTTTTATGGAGTCTTTGTTTAAGGAAAAACTTGCGTTCCTTCTGTATAAGAATGAAATCTTTTTTCTCATACAGAAAAGAAAGCGGAGAGAGAAAGATGATGATGTCGTAAGCCTTAACAGCCTTGATCTGAAGGTAAGCCTTACTGCTCGGAAAGAATTTAAAATTTTAAAAAGAATTTAAAGAATTCTAAAATTATGCAGGTAGCGTTTTATTTTTGTGCTGTAAGAATAACAAATGCTAATGTTTTTTTAAATTTTAACTGCAGAACTGGATAATATTAGCTCTTACATTGTCTTTTTTCTGTCTTCTACTTTGTCAAAAATGAGGCGAAAGCCTCCCTCAGAACACTGATGGGCTTCAGCTGGTGATGCCACACTCACCTGCGTAAAGAGGCCAGGCCTGCCGTCCGGGAGGTAGGGGCTCGGTGACGGCGGAGCCTGTCCCCCCAGGAGAGGCCCCCGCACGCAGGGCTGTGGTGAGCGCGGAGCGTGCCCTCCCAGGAGAGGCCCCTGCTGCTCTGCTCGCCCAGCGCGGCTTGTAGGACAGCCGCGTCTGGGTTAAGTCAGAGCTCGGACCTTCAAGTACTGGGCCGTGCGTGCAGGCCAGACAGCTCGTGTGCAGTCAGATGTGGCCGCACACGTCCCATGTGTGACCTGTCACAAGCTAAACTCCAGCGCACACTTGGAAATAATGACGTATCCTTCTATGTAAAACTGTTGTTAAGTCCCCAAACCTGGTATCCCCGGAATTATATAATTTTTTAGAACATCTCGGTTTTAAGAACCTTTTTTAAGGGTTGTTTTGTAAAGGTTATACATTTTTTAAGTGAGATTTTTTAAATGTTTGGCATCATGTTTAATGATGGCAGCTGCTACTTCTTTTTAAAGACAAGGTATTTTATAGGTCTACCCATCAGTGTTTTACCAGATCCAGCAGGGCCAGTGATGTGTGTGTGTGCACACACGCACGTGTGCATATGTGTGTACATACGTAATATCTTTATGGAAGAATTGTGTGTTTTAAGTGTTAGACTTTTTGCAGAACAGTTATAGTTACATTTTAAAATCTCGTATTCAAAGAAAGAAAAAAGGATGAAAGGGCAACCCTCTTTAGGTAGGCTTCAAATCAGATCACTTACAGAAACAGGACAGACAGTATTCGTAGTTTGCCACAGTACAACCCATGGTCAAGTCTACTGAGACCTACTCCGCCTTTTGTTTACCCCAGCGTCGCAGTTACCCCCATACGATCAAATTACGCTCATTGATCCAACTACCCGCCTACTCGCCCCTGGATTATTTTGAAGCAGATCCTTAGGTTGTATCATTTTTCTGTGTCATCAGATTTGGTGCTCACACTTCCCTTGACTCGTCTTACACCTGTTTCTGTTTTGGTTTGTTCATTTTGTCTGTTGGAGTTGGAATTCATAACAAAGTCCGTACATTTTGATTATGTCCCTTAATAGGTTCTTTGGGTTTAATCTGTAGATTCTCTCTCTAGCTTTTTATTTTCTTGTAGTTTTTTGTTGTCGGAGAAGGAATAATGTGTAGAGCTTTTCATAGCTCCATGGGATTTCTTTTATCTATTTCTATTAAGTGGGTAGATCTTGAGATTGCTTTGAGCTGTGTACTTCCCATGAGAGACATGTAATATCTTTTGTGCTGTTATCAAAATTAATTAATTATCATTGCCTACATTTATTTATTCATTGAAGGTTGCTCAGTGAATATTGTGCCTTGATTAGCCGCCTTTACTAACTGCAGTACTTCCACAAAAAGAAAGCCCCCGCGTCAGCCATTTGGTTACTGTGAGGTGTACTTACTTGTACTAAATAGGTGGGATAAGTGCTTGAGTCCTTTATCAGTTTTCAGAAGTAATGAGTTTTATTCATTAAATTCTCTAAAAGTAATGATTTTTATATGATTATGAACTTAGGGATATTTGTGCATGTGTGTGCTTCGATCCGTTTCAGTTATTACTCTTACAGTGCTTTAATTACCCCATCTTTGGCCACTGGGTGCTGCTTCAGGAGGGCTCCTATGTCCCTCTTCCCCCCAGTTTTAAGATTTAATTGACATACGCCTAACGTACATTTAAGGATGCAGTGTATTGATTTCCTTTTGACATGACCCTCACCTCATATCTGGACACTTAAGCCTAGCTTCCTTTTCTCCCAGGATGAGAAGTTATTCCAGGCCCACTTGTACATTTTGTTGTTGTTGTTTCGTAATGTTTATTTATTTTTGAGAGAGAAAGAGACAGAGTACGAGCAGGGGAGGGACAGAGAGAGCAGGCTCCAGGTTCTGAGCTGTCAGCACAGAGCCCGATGCGGGGCTTGAACTCCTAAACCATGATTATGACCTAAGCCAAAGTTGGATGCTTCGCCAGCTGAGCCACCCAGGTGCCCCCTGTGGTTGTCGTCCTCGTCGTTGGAATCAGTGGTCATTTCTAAAAACGCTGGCCTCCTTCGGAAATGGCAGCAGGTTAAACCAGGCATCAGGAACACTCCTTGCCACTGTATTGATTCTTATTTCTGTGCCTGCTTAATGGACAGAGATAGGAAATGTATATCATTTTTGCAGATAAAAAAATAAATTAGTTTATACTGATATTTCAAATTCAAGGCTAAAGTATTTTTACTCATCAGCATCAATCTTATTATCTAGATCTCTCAGCCACACCAAAATCTCAGGCTCACTTGATTACTCACAGTTCAGAGCAGTCTGCATTACTCCAAGTCACTGCTGCGTTACCATGAATGAGACAATTACTGGAAACATTTTGTTTTATTTTTCAGACTTTTTAATTTTTACTTTTAAGTTATTGTAAACATACACAAATTACTGTGTTTTTAAATTCTTGAACTGGGACTTTACTATGTGTAATTATGCCATAAATCTACTTGTTCCTTTTTATTTTTAAGAAGTACACTTTTTAAACTTCATTTTTCTTCTAATCCTGTAATAAAATTGTATGGAATTTCAAAGTGAGTTCCACAAGATTCTTGTTTTTATTCCTGGCTCTTCTACCCTACTACTTTCTTTCATACAAAATCCTTTTTTTTTCTTTTTTTTAAATTTTATGGTTTATTCTTTCACTTTTTAAAAATATAAGCAATTGCATATATATTTGTATATTTCACATGCTAAACAGTGGCATGCTGTCTTTCATTATGTGTTCTTTTTTGTTCTTCCCTTGTTTGTTTTGCTTGTGTTTGCTTTGACATATCTTTCCATATTTAGTAAGGTTCATGTTTTTGTTCTCTTGGTTATTTTTGCTTTCAGTTTCCCCTTTTTTAGTTCTTGTAAATCGGTTTATTCCTATGAGCGTATTTTAATCAACTAGCACTTCTCCCTCCTCTCCTCTCCAACAATAAAATCAAGTAGTATCTCTTTATTCTACATGAACACATTTAAAATATTGAATGCTTATTTTACTTTTCAAGTACATTCACCATTCTCCCATTTCTTAATAGTTTTGCTGAGTCCAGAAGAACAGAGCGAATAGGCATTACAAGTATAATACACCTGATAACCGTTAGTCAGGCTTTCGTTCTACAGGTAAGTATATACTGAATGCTGGGCACCATGTGTTTCTGCCTTCCTGGGTGTGGGTTTTATGAAGCTCATTTCCTAGCAAAGGGGCCGGCAAACTGTGGTCCACGAACTATATGTGACCTGCTCATTGAGTCACGTAAATTGTTAATGGCTTCTTCTTAAAACACTACAGTGGCAGAGGTTGAGTGGCAGTGACAGAGGCCATCTGACCGACAAAGACTGAAATATTTGCTCTTTGGCCCTCTACAGAGTGTTTGTGAGCCCTGCTCTAGAGTGGAGTAGATGTAGAGGACTTGGTGATGGGAGCAGGATTTCAGGAGCTGCTGAATGTCCACGTCGGTTTGTGTGCAGTGTTAGACTTGAAGGGTGCTTTGGATGGATATGAAATCCATGACTCACGCTTTCTTTCCTTGGATAAGTAAACATTTCACTCCGTTGTTTTCTGCATAAAGTGCTCCTGTTGAAAAGTTACACTAAATATATACTCTTGAGTCATTTTTTATTTTAGGAACATCTTTTCTTATACGTTTTGTCATTTTTCTTTTCTTATAGGTTTTGTCATTTTTTCTATTCCACTGTTTCTTCTTCCCTCCCTGCCTTTTATACTTAGAGTGGGTTTTAAAAATCTTTTATAGTTATCACTTTCTTTTAAAATATTTTTTATCTATATATCTTTTTTACTTTTAAACTTGTCTTCTTTTTGTCTTTTTCTCTTAATGCAGTAGACAGATTTTTTTTGTGTCCTGAAATAATTTTTTTTTTGAGTTCTGTCCCCTCATTTCACATTTCCTTTTTCTAGCCACCTAATTTTGAGTTTCTTTCAAAGCTTCTTATAATTTTCTTTTTTATTTTATGCTATAGGCAAATTATTCTACTTCACATTTTTTGTATTCTTATAATGGCTTTAAGGGGGATTCATGATTCTTTTCCGTTTCTCTTGTTTTAAGCACAGTGAGTTCTGGGGTCCAGCAGAGAGGGAGTGGGCCGTGGTAGCCCTTGTTCAGGTCACCGCTCCAGAGCTCCCCTTCTGTTGTCTTCATGAAGTGGTTTTGTTTTTGTTTTTTGGGCTTGTTTTTGTTAGTTTATTAAAAAAATTTTTTTAATGTTTATTTTTGAGAAAGAAAAGCGCAAGCAAGGGAAGGGTAGAGAGAGGGAGACACAGGATCTGAAGCAGCTCCAGGCTCTGAGCTCTCAGCACAGAGCCCGATGTGGGGCTCGAACCCATGAACTGTGAGATCGTGACCTGAGCCAAAGTCGATGTTCAACCAACTGAGCCACCCAGGCGCCCCTAAAGTTTATTTATTTTTGAGAGAGAACAAGAACAGGGGAGGGGCAGAGAGACAGAATCCCAAGCAGGCCCCATGTTGCCAGTATAGAGCCCAATGCGGAGTTCAAACTCAGGAACTGCAATGTCTGTTGTGACCTGACCTGAAATCAAGAGTCAGATGCTTAACTGACTGAGCCACCCTGTGGTTTTTAACAATAGAGCCTCATGCTTTCTGAGACCTTTCTTTTCTGCTCCCTCTTTATCCGAGCTTTTTCTGGTCTTTGCCTCCAATGCCCTGTTCACTGCTTGGACCCTACTCCAGGCGGCACTCAGGCTGCTGTTAGTTTCCAGAGTTTAAATGGCCCAGACCGCTAACCTTACTGCTTGTCAGGGTCCCTACCCTCAGCCTGGGAGTTTGCTCGTGGGGCCCTACCCAGAGTAGACTTGTCCAGACTGGATGCCAGTGAGTGACTCCCCTGTTCTCAGGCCTGTTGGAGAAGCCCCGTTGCCCTCCCTTCGCTCCTGCGTGCACAGAGGCTGGTACCCTGCGGGGCTCAGAGCCATCCGCTTTGTTGCTGTCTGACAGACAGAGGGTGTGGGGTGGGGGGGACACCGTCTCCTCATTTTGTCTTAGGCTGGTCTCTGTTTGCTGTGCTAGGTGCTCCAGCTGCTTTTTTTTTTTTTTTAAAGAGATGACCTGTCAGAGATTTAATTAGCATATTAATGAGTGAACCTACCGAATGGTAAAACCAATCAAGGGACTTTAGGAAGCACTGAAGTCTTCCAATTACCGAAAGAAAGAATGGTGGAATAAGATTGCTGAATTAAATTAGATGCAAACAGATTAGTGTCCTCCCCGTCTCTGCCTATAAAATGTGTTTACATTGCTGCCAGCAGTCCTGCAGTTCACACCTACCCGTACAGAGTTGCAGAAAACCTAATCAGTAACAGATTGTGAATCAGACTGAAGGTACATGGCCCTGGAGAAGGAGATAATCCATTGAAAGGACATTCAGGCGTTCTTTTTGTCTGCTTTCAGGTTTTGGATATTTTCTTTTATTTCTAATTCTTTCCTTAATTTTACCACCTTTTAGTTCTGAGTTATGCTCTTTTATAGCTAAATTTGGAATATAATAGTTTTTGATGAGCATGTTTTTCTACCATGATTTTATTTTTCATAGGGGTATTATTTTTTTCCCTTATACTTCTTTTCTTATGAAAACTTCATACGGGATTTGACTGTTTCTTTTCTTTTGGTCATTATTGCGTGAAAATCGTTTTAGAAAGGAGGACTGAGTCCAGAAAGTTTTTCTAGCTTTCAGACCCTACAGCTTCCTCCTCTTCTCTTGTCTTTAAGAAATGATAAATACATTTATACTTTCAGTTCTCCAGGACCTGGTTTCCTCCTCAACTTTTATCTGAACTTGCTCTTTCTCGCGTATCTGTCTCCTCTGTCCCACTCTACTTGAAATCTCTTCCCAGAACTTGCACCATAGTGAAGGGCTTTGTCCTGGCAAGGAGATTTGGAAGTTTCTAAGCTCACGTGTTCCCGCCTTGATCCCCTTACTGCCACCCTTGAGTAGATGAAACAAACGTTTTCCAGTTTCGGTTATTATGCTCAAAACGGCCTGCCTCACTTTGCAATTAGTAGCTGGTGATAGTTTTGGGAGTCTTCTCTGCTCAGACATGGCAGCTGCTTCGTTTCTCTCTGCTGATCCCATAGAGATCTAGCAGTTAGCTGTTAGTGGGTTATCCACATTAACTTGTATTTCTGGATTCATGGGGATGTGTACCTTATTACACGGTGCTGTACATTTTGACTTTGGAGTTTGGTTTTGTTGTCCTTGTTCTGTATGTTTTTATGGAGGATTTGGGAAAATTGTAAACCTGTGTCACTACTTCCACCTTAGTCCCAGAGTTGTGTCTCTCAATATAAAAGGCAAATTCAGCTTTCTTCTAAACCTAGTATAATTTTAGCAGATTTTATTGACATTGAATTTACTGGAATTATTTGAATTGTTATAATTTTTAGGATAGAGTTTATACTGTGAACTGATACTAATACTCATCAACTAGCCAAAAGATAAACTTTTATTGTTCTTCAAAATTTATCAAGTTTGGGACAATAGTTATATTGTATACATAGTATATATATGTATATATAACATATACTGTCATTAACTTCTTCAGATTGAGGAATTATATTCAAGAAAGAAATCCGTATAAAAGTTTGGTTGCATTAACCAAACCCAACTGCCTCCTAATATGTAGTCTCTGTTTATTCCAAACCTAAGGAATCATGTACAACTGTGGTAAGAAAAGAATGAATTTGAAATAATATATTGAATGACCTCTTTGTATACTCAGAACTCCACTAGGGTTTGGTATCAATTCTTCATTAATTCCACAAACATTTATGGAGCCCCCAGTGTTCCAGGTCCTGTGCTTAAACTTACAGATAAGACTGCATACAGGCAGGAAACAAGAGCCTCTGACAGAATCGTATCTGCACAGACTAGAGAAGATGGCGGTGTTAGGAGGCGGAATGGGAGCGAGAAATAGAGGATTTAGGGAGGTTTTAATTTGGAGCTGGATTTTCATGAAAGCCAACACGAACTGGGGAAAACCAATCCCAGGTAGAGAAGCGTCTACAGATGCCAAGAATTAAAATCAGTTATGTGTAAGGAATGAGACACAAAGTGTTTTAAAAGAGCTGAAGAAAAATATGAGAAATGGGGTGCCTGGGTGACTCAGTCCCTTGAGTGTCCAACTTCAGATCAGGTCATGAACTCACGGTTCGTGGATTCCAGCCTGGCGTCAGGCTCTGTGCTGACAGGTCGGAGCCTGAATGAAGCCTGCTTCGGATTCTGTGTCTCCTCTCTCTGCCCCTCCCCTTGCTTGCACTCTGTTTCTCTCTCTCTCTCTCTCTCTCTCTCTCTCTCTCAAAATAAATAAACATAAATTTTTTTTAGAAATGTATGAGGAAGAACTAAGAAATGAAGTAGTACAGAAGGCTGAAAATGATCGGCTCAAGAGGTTATTCGTCTGTGAAAATGAACGGGAATAACATTGTGGGTTCTTGCCCTGATTTTCTGCAGCATGTCCCTCCCTCTCTGTAGAAAGTGCCGGTCCATGAGGTCCTGGGGCGGGAGCAGTGGCTGTGGGCAAGAGCAGCCAGCTTCTGTCTCCGTTGCTTGTTTCTTACGGAACGGTCTTTCTTCAGAGAGCTCGCTCCCCCACCAGGTCCACTGTCTGTAACTGACGACTCCCCAGTCTGAATCTTTAAGCCAGATCACAGTCCCGATTTTCAGATCCTTTTATCCAGTTGCTCTAGAAATACAGCCTTGTAACTGGCCTCCCTGCCTGTAGCCTCTTTCTGATGCCATACTGATGTTCCTTCGGTCTTCTCAGTACCTTGCTTCAGTCCTTTCAGGAGCTACTCACTGCTTTAAAGATAAAACCCAAATGTCTTCTGTAACATGTAATCCCCATTACAACGGGGCCCTCTGCTCTGTCCCTCCAAAGTCTTCTTATCACACTTCCTGTATCCTTATCCATGTTCCTTTTCTTTACCTGGAGAAGGCCTGCCTGTCCCCACACAGGAGCCCTTCCCAGAGTCTTACCCTCTCCCTGTACCCCTCCCCCACCAGCCCGGGCTGGTCACCCTCCATGAACCCTCCAGGTAGGGAAATGAATAGAGAAGGAGCAAGACTTCATGAGGAGGAAAGAGGGTCAGCAATGGAGTTCTGATAAGCACAGTAGCATGAAGCTGTATTTATACCTTGAAAATTATGACCCCGTTCTGGTTGCAGGTCAGAGTCCCCTGGGGAGCCTTTGCGGGAGGAGGTGTGCTGCCAAGCCCTGTCCAGACCCCATGAGTGTGGGGGCAGGGGAGTGAGGATGGGTGACGTTGGGACCTGGGAACATCTGGGGGTTGTGTTTGTTTTTGAAGATGTTCGTGTGATTCTTAGGTTCCACTGCTGAAAACTGTGAGAATGTGATATTCTTTTTTTTTTATTTTTTAATGTTTGTTTATTGAGAGAGAGAGAGCATAAGCAGTGGAGCGGCAGAGAGACACTGAATCCAAAGCAGGCTCCAGGCTCCAGGCTCTGAGCTATGAGAACAGAGCCCAACACAGAGCTTGAGCCTACAAACCGTAAGATCACGACCTGAGCCAACGTCAGAAGTCGGACACGTACCCGACTGAGCCACCCAAGCGCCCCTAGAATGTGACATTCTTAAAGTTGTTTCTCTCCCCAGAAACACACCATGAAACAGACTCTGCTAACTCCCCCAGCTCTGTTTTTTGCCTGGCCTTCATCTAAATATGTGTAATAAGCTAAATATAATCAGTTTGTATGATCTTTTGAGGCCTGTTGCTAGGAGCCCTTACTTTATTTACCTAACTCTGTACCTCAGTCACCAGCCACATTGCCTGACACATAGTAGAAGCCTGGTGAATATGTAATGAATGAACTGATAAAGTATAGGTCAAATGAATGAAATAAGACTTTGGACTTAGATAAGCATATAACATGAGCATTGTGTTCTGTATTTTGATTTTGAATAGCTCATGTTAAGAATTTAATCCTGATGTTAACAAATTGTCATGTAATAGATCATTGGCTATTTGTTGAAATCGTAGGTGCTTATCATATTTGTCTCTAAGTAAAATTTTAGAGCTATCTTTTATTAGTTTGCCTTACTACTATATTCTGTATAAAATTATTTCTGAAAAGGAACACAGCATTTGTTTTCCAAAGGTGTTTCTCAGCTGTTGTTAGCAACCATAACCTTACCCTTTTCTTCTGATAGGAAGAGTCCAAAGTGACTATTGACTTTATTAATGTAAAATATACTGGGGTGAGTAACACCGTGTCCTAGTTTATGACTAAAGTTCTTTAACTGAATCATCACTGATCAAAAAACAAAGCAGAACACTTCAAAAGAAATGTTCTAAAATATATGAATGGTTTGTTCTTTTTCAAAGTGTTCAGATTTAGGGATCTCATTTTCTTATAAATTAAATCATATGTTGAAGGGTTATACTTTTGAGTATTGGTATACTCGTAAATTTTAGGTTAAACATAATAATGAGTTATATATATTATTCCTAATTATTTTAAAAGCATTTGTGATTGTTTAGAATTATAACAGTCTTTTGTCAGTCTAAGAAAATCTCATTATTGAGAAACCCACCTTAGAACCATGACTGAGAATGGCCATTTCCGAGGTGCAGACTTGAATAGTTTGAAGCTCGCTGGCAGCCTAACACCTAGTGGCTTGACAGACACGGCTAGCTTCCTGCTGTCCGTCTTGCACTTTGTTATAACCTATGATCTCTGCCAGCCGCCCTGTAAGATAATACAATAAGACATTATTTCTCCAAAAAATAAAACCAGGTGCTGGCATAGGTGATGAAAGTGAAGAGGAACAGAAAAGTTTAATATAAAACAATTATTCCTGATAATGCTCTGGGAAGCCATTGAAGTATCCAGAGCTGTTTATCCTTAGGCATAATTATTTCTAGACCACTATAAATCATTTCTAGACTGCTGTGTACATTTAAATGCTTGGGTCTGCTTTTTAATTATAAAAGTAATATAAGGGGCGCCTGGGTGGCAGTCAGCTAAGTGTCCGACTTCAGCTCAGGTCATGATCTCACGGTTTGTGGGTTCGAGCCCCGTGTCAGGCTCTGTGCTGACAGCTAGCTCAGAGCCTGGAGTCTGTCTTTGGATTCTGTGTCTCCCTCTCTCTCTGACCTTCCCCTGCGCACAGTTTTTCTCTCTCAAAAATAAAAACATTTAAAAAAAAATAAAAGTAATACAAGAATGCACTGTTCTTGGTCAAAAAAAAATTTTTTTAAGTTTTAAGTTTCCTTGTATCCCTTTTATCCTCTGAAGTAACCAGTTACTATCTGATGTGTTCCGGTTCTTTTCTGTTTATTTACATACTTTCACACAGTGTGTATGAAGGGGACCTATATATGATCTTGCACATGTGCTATAGCTTGCTTTTTCTCTCTTTATGTCTCATCATTACTAAATAAGGTCACCTTATTCGTTTTTGGTTGCCATGTTGTATTCCGTAGCATAGAGTACCGTAATCTACTTAGTCCCTTAATAGTGGCCCTTTAGGATGTGTTCCATTTTTTCTACATGACAAATAATGCTGTAGTGTATCTTCTCCTTGTGCACAAAGGAGGAGCGCTTGCTGTGTCTCTCACACCGATGTCAAAAAGTGGAAGTGCTGGGTTGCAAGTTTCAGTTTTGATAGAATTGTTCACTTGCCTTCCAGTAGTTTGACAAATTTAAACATCTCCGTCAGTGTATGATAATAAACCTATCTCTGCGTTCTTTTCAGTCCCTGATTTTCTTAATCTTTTACATTTTTGCCAATTTCGTGATAGACAACCAGACAGAAAGTTAATAAGGAAATATAGCACTTGAACATAAACCAGCTGAACCTAACAGACATATACAGAACACTCGACCCATTAGGAGCAGAATATACATTTCAAGTACACACAAAACATTCTGTAGGGGGCGCCTGGGTGGCTCAGTCGGTTAAGTCTCCGGCTTCGGCTCAGGTCAGATCTCATGTTCGTGGGTTCGAGCCCCGCATCTGGCTCTGTGCAGACAGCTCAGAGCCTGGAGCCTGCTTTCGGTTCTGTGTCTCCTTCTCTCTCTGCCCCTCCCCCTCTCCTGCTCTGTCTCTCTCTCTGTATCAAAAATAAGCAAAACATTAAAAAAAAAAAAAAATGAAAAAAAACATTCTGTAGGATAAACTATATGTTAGGCCACAAAACAAGCCTTACTAAATTTGAAAAGATTGAAATTATACAAAATATTTTTGCAGTTACAATGAAATGAAACTAGAAGTAACAGACGGTAAACTTAAAAATTCATAAGTATGTAGAAGTTATACAACGTACTGTTGAACAACCAATGGATCAAAGAAGAAACCACCAAGAAACTTAGAAAATACTTTGAGGCAAATGAAAATGAAAATACAACATAACAAACTAGTGGGATGCAGCAAAAGCAGTGCTAAGAGGGAAATGTATTGCTATGAACTTTAACATTAAAAAGGGAAGGATCTCAAATCAGGAATCTAACTTCACACTTTAAGAAACTAGCAAAAGACAAACAAGCTAAGTTCAAAGCTATCAAAAGGAAGGAAATAATAAAGATTAGAGTGGCCATTAAATAAAATAGGGACTAGAACAACAAAGAGAAAAACCAATGAAACTAAAATATGATTCTTTGTGAAGATCAACAAATTGACAAATCTTTAGGTGACTTAAGGGAAAAAAAGAGAGAAGACTCATACCAAAAATCAGAAATGAAGGTGGAGACATTACTACCAACTTACAGAAATAAAAAGGATTATAGGAGAGAACTGTGAACAGTTTTACAGACTGCGTAACCTAGGTGGAGAGGTCAAATTCCTAGAAATACATAACCTACCAAGACTGAATCAGAGAGATAATATGAATAGATCTATATAGTAAAGAGATTAAGTAAGTAATCAAAATACCTCTCAACCAAGAAAAGCCACAGACCAGATGGCTTCACTGCTGAATTCTACGAAACATTAAAAGGAGAATTAACACCAATCCTTCTCAAGTTTTTCCAAAACATTGAAGAGGAGGGAATAATTCTTAACTCACTCTGTGAGGCCAGCAATCCCCTCATACCAAAGCCAAGATACTACAAAAAAAGAAAACTATAGCCCAAGATCCCTAATGAGTGTCGATGTGGAAATTCAAGAGAATACTAGCAAAGTGCACTCAGCATATTAATAGAATTATGTACTAAGACCAAGTGAGATTTATTCCTGGCGTGCAAGGATGGTTCAGCAAATAAAAACCAATTTAAGAATCCCACATTAACAGAATTCAGGAGGAGAAGGCCTCATGGTCATTTCAATTGATGCAGAAAAAGCATTAAACAAAATCCAGCACCCTTTCATGATTAAAAACACACCCAACAAACTAGGAATAGAAATTTCCTATGAATAAACAAGATGTGGTATATACATACAATGGAATAATCCGCTTTAAAATTATTTTTTAACATCTATTTATTTTAGAGAGACAGATCATGAGCAGGAGAGGGGCAGAGAGAGATGGACACAATCTGTCAGCACAGAGCCCCATGCGGGGCTCGAACCCATGAACCGTGAGATCATGACCTGAGCTGAAGTCAGACACTTAACAACCAACTGAGCCACCCAGGCGCCCCTGGAATATTCAGCTTTAAAGAGGAATTCTGATACATGCTCAAATATGGATGAACCCTGAAAACGTTATGCTAAATGAAATAAACCAGACACAAAAGGACAAATGTATGATTTTGCCTATATGAAGTATCTAGATTAGCTTAATAGAGGTCGAAAATACAATAGTGGTTACCTGGGGGCTGGGGAAAGGGGAAATGGTAGTTAAAGCTTAGTGTATACAGTTTCCATGTGGGAAGTTGGCACAAGGAGCCAGTGGTGGTGATGGCTGCATACCAGTGAGTGTGCTTACTGCTCCGGAACTCTGCCTCCCCTACTGCGCCCTTACGGGTGGTTACAGTGGTCGATTTTATATACATTTCATCACAGTCTTTTTTTAATGTTAGATAAAGGGGGGGGAAAGTCATTTGAGTTCTGTATGTCGTGCGGACATTTACCTCTAGTTTGTCATGTATGCCGCAGTTTTGTTTTTCAATCTCTTGTTTTTGTGTCATGGTGGGATCATTTATTTGATACTTTTTAGAGTTCTGGTTAACTTTTTTTTCATCCTGTTTGGCATATTTTGGACCCTCTAATTGTAAAGAATTATATTTATTTCAGAAACGTCTTGTGAAATTTTCTTGTTTTTAGATTTTTTCTTCCTCTCAGTCCTGTCTTTGCTTCTAAAACTCAGGAAGATTGTGGGAAATCTGGAATTAGGTTTATTAACTCTTTTTTGTTGTTTCCATCTCTTTAATCTTGAATGCTGTGCTCTGGGAGAATTCCTCAACTTCATTTTCTAGCTTGCTCATTCCTCACTAGTGTCTACTCAGCCAGTTTGCCTTACTATTGACATTTCTGTTTTGGCAATAGATAAAATTTTGGCAATTTTATAAATTATTTCCAAGATCTCTAATTTTTTTGCTTTGTTTTCCCATCGTAGTATTTATTTTCCTTGATGTATTGTCCTCTGTTACGTTTTTAGGGGTATCAGTTATATTTCTTTTAACATGTCCTTCTGTTTGCTCTGTTAACTAATAAAAAATAAATCATAAACCAGTTGAAGTTATGCTAGGGTCAGTCAGTAAAGATTGCTTAGACGTTACAAACTTGTGAACTTAACCAGTTGTTACTACTGGTGTGACTTTCTGTAAATTATGTAACCATTGTAAGCCTCTGTTTTCTGTACTTGCTGATAAAACTTTAATCTCAAATTTGACCCATAGCTCTTCTCCACTCTTCACGTTTGGCTGGCCTGCTTCCTTCCTCTGTCCCTTCCTCCCTTCCTTCTTTCCTTCCTATATTACTGAGCTCCTACTATGTGCTAGACACAGAGAACAAAACAAAGGCTCTGCCCTCATGAAGCTTACATTCCAGCGGAGCATAGGTTAAACCCGTCTGTGACCCTAGAAATGTGTGGAGACATGTAGACCGTTCACCGCATGGGTCTCCTGCCCACTTTTTTGAAACCCAGCCTCCTCCAGTATGTCAGGCGAGGAGAAAGGGGTAGAAATAGGAAAACGTCTCTGCCTTACCGGATGCGATGACATGAGCGACGTCTCCATCAAATGCTGACCCATCCCTGGGAAGCCCCCTAGGAATTCACAGGGTCCGTTGCTGGGCGCCCCCTCGGTAGTGACAGCCTCCTGCAGGACGAGCCACATCTTTTGGACGACCTCTAGCCAGGAGGTACCCGCCGGCTCCTCAGCCTCACCTCGTCCTTGTGCCAGCGGGGCCAGAAAGTCGCGGAGGGTGAGCGCCCCTGCGGAAGGAGGGCGGCTGTTGCCCGGGGGCGCGCCCGGCCCGCCCTGGAGAGCCAGTCTGCCGGGCAGGGGACGGTGGAGACGCGGGCTTCCTCCTCTGCCGCCCCCGGTAGGCTTCTCTCGCCTCGGCTGCGGCTGGGGCCCCTGCTGATGCCTCCTCAGGTGACAGCTACGCGTGTCTGAGTCCGGATTCCTCCCGGAAAGTAGAACCTGAGGCAAAGCTTGTCTGCCGATATTCGGGGGGGAATGAGGGACTGGGAAAAGGAGGAAATGCCAATTCCAGGGTGAGGCGTCGACCTGGCACCTGGGCCTCTGAGCGCTGCAGAGCGTCCGCGCAGGTGGAGGGAAGAAGTCGCCCCGCTGCCGGGTCCCTGGCGGGGCGTACACACCCTGCCGTCTGCGGGTCGCGCCCGAGAAGCGCTCGGGAGGCCCTAGATCGGGACACGCGGTGGGTCCGTAGGGGTAGGGGAAGGGGTGCGAGGGCGAGGACACGGCCCCCTCCTGATGCGCTCGTGCGCCCCTTTACTTCCAGTCTGTCACAGAGGCTTGTGGGCCGGGGCCAGCCAGGCTCTGCTGCCACAGCGCGGCGGGGGCCCTGAGTGCTTGGCCCACCTCGTCCCTGAGGGCCCGAGCGCCTGCTCTGTTTACCTTGGTTGGGCCTTGGTGGCTCCCGAGCCAGCTTGTAACTGGGAAACACCACGTCTGGGAGTGATGATGAGAGGGACCGATTCTCCTTCCACCCGATTCCGAGGACCCAGTGTGACAGCTGTTGAGGGCCTAACGCCATATGTAGGCTGTTGCACATGTACCACGCGCTGAAGGACAGCGCCCCAACACTGCAGGATTTTAACCCTGAGCCGCTCTAGTTGCTAAATCTTTAGTAAACAGTTGCATCGTTCTGTGAAGCTGTCTCTTCTGGACAGTGGGGTGTATGGAAGACCCGGTGGATCCAGTGATTATCTTTCTGTTTTGGGGACTCCTTTGCTATAAAATGGGCCCCGAGGGGCGCCTGGGTGGCTCAGTCAGTTGAGTGTCCGGCTTCGGCTCAGGTCATGATCTCACGGTTTGTGGGTTCAGGCCCCATGTCGGGTTCTGTGCTGACAGCTAGCTCAGAGCTTGGAGCCTGTTTCAGATTCTGTGTCTCCTCTCCCTCTCTGTCTGCCCCTCCCCTGCTCGTGCTGTCTCTCTCTGTGTCTCTCAAAAATAAAAGTAAAAAAAATTTTTAAATAAACTCTCTTACCAAAGACTCTCTTACACCATACATAAAAATAAACTCAAAATGTATGAAGGACCTGAATGTGAGGAAACAATCAGAACCCTAGAGGAAAAAGTAGGAAACAGCCTCCCTTACCTCAACCGCAGCAATTTCCTACTCGACACATCCCCAAAGGCAAGGGAATCAAGAACCAAAATAAACTATTGGGACCTCATCAAGATAAAAAGCTTTTCCACTGCAAAGGAAATCATCAGGAAAACTAGCAGGCAACGGACAGAATGGGAAATGATAGTTGCAAATGACATATCGGACAAAGGACTAGTATCCAAAATTTACAAGGAACTCACCAAACTCCACACCCAAAAAACAAATAATCCAGTGAGGAAATGGGCAGAAGACATGAACAGACACTTCTCCAAAGAGGACATCCAGATGGCCAACAGGCACATGAAAGAATGCTCAGCATCACTCATCATCAGGGAAACACAAATCAAAACCACACTGAGATACTACCTCACACCGGTCAGAGTCGCTAAAATGAACAAATCAAGAGACTATAGATGCTGGCGAGGGTGTGGAGAGACGGGCACCCTCCTACACTGTTGGTGGGAATGTAAACTGGTGCAGCCGCTCTGGAAAACAGTGTGGAGGTTCCTCAAAAATCTATCCATAGAACTCCCCTATGACCCAGCAATATCACTGCTATGGATTTACCCAAGGGATACAGAAGTGCTGATGCATAGGAGCACATGTACCCCAATGTTCATAGCACTGTCAACAATAGCCAAAATATGGAAAAAGCCTAAATGTCCATCATCTGATGAGGGGATCAAGA
>NC_043709.1:132981938-132987257 GCF_006229205.1 Suricata suricatta | reverse complement strand
TACATGGCCATGAGAAAGAATGAAATCTGGCCATTTGTAGGAAAGTGGATGGACCTCGAGGGTGTCATGCTAAGCAAAATAAGTCAGGCAGAGAAGGACAGATACCATATGTTTGCACTCATAGGTCTAACAGGACAAACCTAACAGAGGACCATGGGGAGGGGAAGGGGGAAAGAGAGTTGGGGAGAGTGAGGGACAAAAATCATGAGAGACTCTGGAATACAGAAAACGAACTGAGGGCTGAAAGGGGAGGGGGGAAGGAGAAGGGGGATGATGCATGGAGGAGGGCACTTGAGGCGAAGAGCACTGGGTGTTATATGGAAACCAATATGACAATAAACGATATATACAAAAAAGTTAAAAATAAATAAATGAATAAAATGGGCCCGAAGTCTGAGGCAGTAGTGTTGTGTAGGGTGTCGTGTAAGCAAAACAGCCACTGTACAAGCCCTTAAAAGATGGCGCGGCAGAGGTCCTGACGGTAGAGGAGGACATCCAGCTCATCTAGTCCAAGTGCAACTGCCTTTTTTGTTATTTTTAACTGGTTACTAAATACTTTGGAACTCTGATTTTTTAGAAGTTCCATTTCATATTTGAATCATGCTTCCTTTTTTAGTAAGATTTTAAGTTCTATTTTTAACTGAGCTATTTTTAGTGAGATACTAAAAAGTAATTATTTGTAATCATGAATTCTAGAGTTTTAAAGTAGTACATAGGTTTTTTTTTTTGATGTTTATTTATTTTTGAGAGAAAGAGATAGCATGAGTGGAGGAGGAACACAGAGAGAGGGAGACACAGAAACTGAAGCAGGTTCCAGGTTCCGAGCTGTCAGTGCAGAGCTGAACACGAGGCTCGAACCCACAGGCCGCGAGATCAGTACCTGAGCCGAAGTTGGGTGCTTAACTGACTGAGCCAGCTAGGTGCTCCTAAGGTGAAACATAGTTTTCTTATATTTAGAAAAAGCCTTTAAAATACTTCTGGTGAACTATGGAAACTTCTCATACACTTAAATGATTTTTAAACATAGGTTTAATTAGTAAACATAAAACGAGAGCTCTGCACAAGGGCTGGAGAAACAAATCGTGCTGCTCCGCTCTTTCTTTGCACATTAAGAGTATGCAGTCCTCCACAGAAGGTCCTTATGAACAATTTAAAAGCTGAAAAAAAGTAGGTGGGCAATTGCATTTCATGATATCCCATGCAGAGGGCAGCAGAGAGCTTAGATTTTGTTTTCTCTTTCCCATAATATGACTTTCCTAGCCTAATTTCCAGTTGCTGGTTATTATTCCAGAGAAAAGTAAATGAAAACAAATAATATCTAGACCCAAAAAAATGTAACAATGATTCTTCAGCTGTAATTTATCTAAATTCAGAATTCTGATTTCACATGAAAAGGAGGAAAAAAGATAAAATAGCCTTTTTCTATACAAGGGAAGCAATGTTACCTTTCTCTTTACATCTTCGTATTTTAGGAAGAAAGTACTGAAGGCTGCATAAAAGCAGAACAGAGCTTACAACTATAACTGGTCTGTGGAAACCTGTATTTTCACAAAAAACTGGTAGCTTTTATAAAGCTGGATTATTATTTCTAGAAAACTAAGTGTTTAAGCTTACAAATTCTAGATTTTCCACACAAAGAAAAGACATTTGACCAATCTGTCCTTCAGTTATGTGATTGGTAATATTTATAAGTCATACTTCAGTAGATATTAATAACACTAGAAAACGGTTGAAATAGCATTTCTTCTAAAACTTAAGCAACTGGAACTATTTTACTGTCTTTTTCCTTGCCTGCCTTGTTATTAAAAGGCAAATCATGTCTCAGTTGTTTCGCGATTTCCTGCTCTGTGGAGCGTTGACACACCGCGAACACTAGCCTGGGACTCGCTGCCCACCTCCAGGACGCCCAGCCCCCGCGGCGCACCACGTGTGCGCGCCTCGGGTGCTCGTGGCCGCACATTTCCCGTCTCCCCTGGAAGGGGGTCACAGGCCCTGCTCCAGCCACTGATGAGCCCTGCCGCCTTGGACACGTCTCGGAGACGGTCAGTGCCAGCTGCGCCATCTGTAAAACAGTGGTCGTAATACATCATAAAGCGGGCTCGGGAAGCTGGTGCGTGAGGCTCCTGGCAGAGAGTAAGGACGCAAGTGTCCCTTTCCTTTTTTCACTGCTGTTCCTCAGTTCCTCCTAAGAAAACTGAGGAGGATGAGTTAGTAATCTCAAAGGACCTGTTCAGCCTTTGATCCTACGGAGCATTGTCAGAGTCAAGATTCTATCAGGCCCATCGCTCAGGGCGCACACTGAGCATCCCATGTCCATTGTTGCTTTTTTAGATGCTGTCTACAGTTGTCTAAGTTATATTTAGATCACAACCCTGAACATTCAAAATGAAACAAAGATTTCAGGGTTGGTGAGCTGGGATTTTTGTGTTGTGACTATCACCGTTAAATCCCAGTTGGCTCCTGTAGGCTTTCTATTTTTACATTTATGAGACTTCTCCCTTTACATCTAGGGTCCTCAGCTAAAGGAGAGAAATGAGAGGAATCCCTTCTCATTATCTTGCCCTTACCTCTATCTGAACTAGACAGAAAAGAGTGGGAAAAGATGTCAGGAACATGGCGCATGAGCCTGCCCTCGCAGCTGCTTTCCTCACTCAGCAGTGTGCAAGTCCCGCAGCCCTCAGGAAGCTGTGACCAGCAAGTGCTGGCCTCACTTGCATCGGTTTTGGGCCAGTGAGCTAGCTAAGCCAGAGTACTGGGTTCTAGCCCGGCCCTCTCCGGCCCCGAGAGCTCAAGCAGGGCCGTGCTCCCCATGACCCCTAGGCGCTCTGCTTTCATGCCGCCTGGCCTTGTCTGCACAGTCCCTGCAGAGGTCAGCTGCATCGCCCACACAGGATCGGGGTCATGTCATAAAGGGGATGAGATGAAATACAACCACCACTACTTTTTTTAAAAGGCCCGGAGCAAAAAGATGAACTATCGTCGTCATGAATATAAAATACGTTGGTGTTCGCAGAAAGAAGAAAAGTGCGGGTGCTTCCCGCAGCCCACAGTGGGTGTTTCCGATGGATTATTTGTCATCATACACCGTCCGTGCCCGCTGTTCTGCTCTCTTCACTCGTCGGCCGCCGTAATTGACCTTCTGTCCTGAGCCCACGGAGCCAGCATGCGCCAGGTCCTCGTTACACGTCATGACTAAATCCATGGGTCTTCTCTTCCCCTTCTTAACCTTTTTCTCAGATGAACACCTCTTCGTCTGTTGGCATCTTGCTGTTCCTTTTCTGCTGATTTTTCCTTTTGCGAGTCTTTTCCCTTGGCATTTCTCCAGAGTTTGGTCCTTGGGCCCTTGTTCTTTTTGTCCAGATTTTTCTCCCAAGCATCTCATTCACTCACAGCTTCCACTCTGATCCCTGTGGCTGTGACTCCCCAGTCTAAATCTCCCCGCCAGCCTCTTCCAGGTGCTTGTCCAGCAGCTCCAGGTCGTAGTCAGTATTTTCATTTTCATGTTCTCGCCCCACCTCAGACTCAGTAGATCTAAAATGAAACTCTGGGTTCTCCTTCACAGCTCGTTCTTCTCATGTCAGTATGTGCCTTAGCTGTCGCCCTCCTGACTTTAGACTCTAGGCACTTCTGACTTCTTGCAGCACATCCTTTTCCTTTCCCGCTATCCCTGTCTTCACGCCAAGTTCTTGATACTGTTCCTGGACTGTGATTTTTGCATTACGCGTCCAGGCCTCTTTCAGAGCATCTGGAGCAGCAGCCTACAGCGTAACGCTCACGGTGGCTCGCCTGCTCAGTGAAATCCCCTGCTCACCTCCCTCTCCCCACAGCCAGGACCACAGGCGGGGGGGTGCACTCTTCCCTTCCCTGGTCCTGGGAAGGGCACCATGTGGCCTTCCGGGCACCGCTCGGATAACATCTTTCCCAGCCCCAGCTCCACCGGAAGACTGCCGAAGCGGCTCGCCTGAACTCGGGCGCCTACTGGCCAACCGCGCTGCTGACTTCGGAATTTTCAGAAGCTGTCCTTTATCACTTATCTCTTTGTGTAGCCTGCTTTTACATAATGGTCTGCTAGCACTTTAGAGCAGATGTGAAACCTACTTTTTATATCCCCCACATAATCTAAAGTAGTGCCTTCTATGTAGACTTCTCAGGCTTCTCCTGTCCTAATAAATCCTAAGAATAGAAATTTTGCAAATCACTGGTATCATATTCATAGTAGTATATAGTTAAGATAAAATCCTACCTTTCAAGATAGAATGCAGTACTTTCTGTTGAGGAAGAAAATCTGTTTCTTAGCACACCTACCAAACCAATATAAGCAGTGCTTTTCCACAGAGAAAAGACTTTCAACTGCAAAATTAGAGACTGTCCCTGGCGTGTGACTTAGAGCAAGTTGCTTCACCTCTGAGCCTCCTTGCTCTATAAAGTGCAAGACATTTTTAGGAGGTCTTGTGACTCTCGTTTTTCTTAATGTGAGAGAAAGACCAGATGTGAGCATGGGAAGGAGGGGGCGGGCACACAATCTGAAGCAGGCTCCAGGCTCTGAGCTGTCAGCCAGAGCCCGGCCCCAGGCTCCAACTCACAAACCGCGAGATCATGGTCTGAGCCAAAGGGGGACGCTCAGCCCCCTGAGCCACTCAGGCGCCCGCAGCCTTGTGATTCTTTTAGGAGGACTATTACAAGATCAGTTAGTTCAGAATAGAGAAAGACCATGTTATTAGAATAAAATCACCTTTTTTGTATTTGTTAGAAAACACATTACACAGATACAAAGCTTTTAAAACATGCAGAGAAATGGTGAACCTGGACATCTTGGACAGCCCCGTTCCTTACCCACTGCCCCGTGGAAGAATTGCCTTAGGAACGGAGTGAGCTCCAGTGTGCTCACTGCCAGTCTGGACAAAAGATGGTGGCGACCAGTGGAAAGGCGTGTGAATACGCTTGCGCTAACAGGGCCCTGCATAGTCAGGCTTTTCTTTGGTATCTACACTTAACTCCGAATTCTAGTTTTCTTACTTGAAGTTGTCGAGTTGTCCCTGTGGAATCCCATACTGGGTAGTAGGGTTTCCCTGTCTGTGGCCAAGTCCGGGACTAGGTAACGTAGAGGAGCATTCGTTGCCCTTTCGGAATGCTTTTCAAATCGGGCCGAGCGGGACGTTAACCCAGTTTCCGCTAACCCCGTCTTACTGTAGACATTCCAGACCTCTTACCTCGAAGGCTTTCTCCAGCGCCGAGAGGGGGGAGCAGCCTAGGTGCGCGCGGTCGGCCCCCCGGGGTCACGTGCCGCGGCGGCCCCGCCCCGCAGCCCGAGGTCCGGGC
>NC_043709.1:132971097-132981838 GCF_006229205.1 Suricata suricatta | reverse complement strand
AGGACGAGCCGGCGGGCGGGGGCCGCGCTCCGAGTAGGGCTCGCGCGCCGCGCCGGCGCCGGGAGGCATGGGGGCTCCCGACGAGGTCGGAGGCCAGCTGCCCATTAAGAGGACTCTCCGAGTCCTGGACGTTAACAACCAGTCCTTCAGAGAACAGGAGGTAAGAGGAGAGGAGTCTTTGCTGACTCCACGGAACTTGTAAGACTTTTAACGGTGTAATTTTACACTTTTTGGTCTGAGTCTTGAAGTATGTGACTGATTTTTATGCGAGTGTGAAATGTGTCTGGCTCTGTGGTTCAGGTTAGAAGCTGCTGTGTGGATAGGTGGAGTGTACACAAACTTGTACAGAAAGTGTGCATGCTGCTGAATTTGGTTAAATTGGTCGCGTTTCCGATGCTTAACACATTGTTCTTTTAGCCTGCCCTTAGATTACCTAGTCTGAGGAACTGCTTTATGGAGTCAGAGGAAAGAATCCCTTAGCTTGCAAGTTCACGCCCGGGAGCAAATGGCAACTAAAATACTATCAGACCTAGTGCTTATTTTTATTTTTCTTTCCGCATCTAATTTGTTGTGTGCAGATTTTTTTTGGAAAGGAAAGTATGTAAAAATATTTAGACCATTGAATCATTACTTAGGTACTTCTCCCCTCTGCTTTAATCGTCGAAAGTTATTGTGGTTTTTAAAAGCTTTTGTGAACATTTATCAAAGTCAGTCATGATCTTTGTGCCATTTTACTTAATTTTGACAACTGACTTAATATAACATGGCTATTCTATTTATAGTGCTTACTCTAGGGTATATACTGTGTTACTACTTATGTGATAGAAATAGTGTTCCCGGGGGCACCTGGATGGCTCCGTCCGTCGGCGGTCGGAGTCTTGATCTCAGCTCAGGTCTTGATCTCAGGGTGATGAGTTCAAGGCCCGGCTTTGGCCTCCATACTGGGTGTGGAGCCTACTTAAAAAAAGGAAAGAAAAAGAAATAGTGTTCCTGTATTCAGTTAACTGTATGCTTTTTTTTTTTTAAATGAGCAGCAGGCAAAAGTTTACTACAGTATAAGATAAGATCACGAAGTAAGAAGAGTAGGAAAGCTGGCTTTACAGAGAGGGGGCGCCCCGAAGCGCAGCCCCAGTTGACTGTCCCCTTCTTATCCCAGTTGTGATAGGGTTTCGGCTACGTGCTTATATCAAAACTTGCCTGATGACACATTCTACACATGCGCAGCTTATTGTCTACCTCCGCAGAGCTGCGTGTCCTACATACACACACCTTCTGGTGGTTACAGTCGCTGCCCACTTGAGGGGCTGTGCTCTCGTTTGGTGTCCTGTAGCTCTGGTGTTGGTTGTGGTTGTTTGGTTTTCGCCTTTATGTTTCAGTTTTCTCAAAATGTGTAAGCATTTCCTTTGTAGAGCAAGTCCTGTGTGGTCATCAGTGTAAATACTGAAACCGATCACATTTTGGACCTTCAAGAACTAGTCTTTTTTGTTTGGTATCAGACACTGGCCATGTTACTGGCACACCTTTATTCCAGAGATTAAAAACACCAGGAATGTTGGCAGGTTTTTAGCACTAGCAATAAGAGCCTTAAATAACTGATTAAATTTGACTATTTCTATTACTAAGTAGAAAGGGAAGAAATCCTATGTGATTATAACCTTTTGTCTTTTTATAAGTAATTTCTTCTTTTTGTTTTCCTTATTTCAAAGTTCTTGCCAAATAGAAGAGAAGATTAATCATCCATTACACCAGTATATATACATATATATACAGTATATATACAGATTTATACTGGTTTTTTTTCTTTTTAACTATGATTTTTTTTTTTTTAAGTAAATTCTACACCTAGTGTGGGGCTGGAACTCACAACCCCAAGATCAAGAGTCACGTGCTCTATAGAGCGAGCCAGCCAGGCACCCCATACTGTGCTGTTTTTGTTGGTTTTTTTTAAGTACCTTAATTTGGTTGACTGGGGAAGAGACCCTCCTGTCCTATCCTTTTTGGTGACATCATTAGTAGAAAAAAACCTTTTTACAAAAAAAAAACCCTGAAACCTGAGTTCACAACAGATTTTTTCCTGTCCTTTTGCTTTTATTTGCAAGGTACATCCCAGTAAAAGACTTTAAATCCATCTTAACAATTTTCTGTTTGCACCTGGGTTAGTAAAATAAATTGATGAAAAACTCAGTGTAAGTAGATATTCTAAAATAACGCATGTGATTGCCTGGCTAAACTAGACAGTCTGGTTAAAACTTAACCTAAATAAACAACATAAATTTATGGTACAGGGTATTGAGGTGTTTTTCCTTCTCCGTGAACTTTGGCCCTGGTGAAAGGTTGGCTCCAGTAGGAAGCTCTTGAGTGTGTAAAACTGGTTGGTATTCCCGTTTATTCGTGTAGATTTTCAGCTTGTCTTTTGAGGGGAGTGAACGTTTGCCGTCTGCACTCGTTCTTTGAGCTTTTTGTCCTCACCGTAGCACTGTTGACAGCCCTCCAGAACAAAGTAACAGCAGCCGGAAAGCGTCGTGTAAGCCCGACTCGGAGCGGTGGTGAGGGAGGTAGCCGCCTCCGCCCTCCCCCTGGGCCTCGAACGCGGACCTGCTGCCTGTGGGTGCAGAGCGGGCGCGGGGCCGGGACAGCGGCTCTCCACAAACTCGGTCTTTGACAGGGTTTTGTGATCGTGCACATGTTTAGGTTCTTAATGACCAAACCGAGACCATTAGAATAGTTTGGACCGCTGGAGAAAAAGTCCTTTTGGCCATAGCTCACTTAGGCCAAACCCTAACCTGTGTTTCAGGGGGGACCCTGCAACACAGTAGAGGAAGGTCTAATCCCTGTCACTTTCCCACAGAAGTTTTCTGTGTGATGTTTTCCTCAAATACGTATGTGTGCCCTAGAACCAGAGGTGCCGTACGCAGCGTTACGGCTTTACATTCCAGCTGCACTTTGTAAGTTATTAAGTTTTCATGCTCTTGAAATGTTTACGTTAAAAGTTTGTGTTGTGTTATCATCTGTGTGCTTTTAATAAGGCAGTAAGGCCTTCACTTTTGGATCCCCGGAAACGTGTGTGAAAAGCACAGAGGTGTCCCCCCCCCCCAATGTCTCCTGATGCGGCGCCTGCGGTACTTACTCCCTTACTTACTTACTTACTTACCGGGACACTCGGGGTCTCCTGCTCGGTGACTGAGCTCGCCCCGCGCTCCTGCCAGCACATTATAGATGTGCGGACTCGTTCCGGAGGGACGGCTGCAGGACGCACTTACCCGCCGCGTGCATAACCGCTGCCCTGCGTAGACCAAATATACAATGTCTGCATCGGGCTCAGAAGGATGCTTTAGATATAGTTACATTTAATTATCCACATCTAGATTCTGTAGTTTAAACTGAAATTAGCAGTTGAACAGTAACTGATCCTATAAAGATGAGGATGTTTTATCATTGCCTTGATTTTGTTTAATAAAATAGATATCAGAAATCTTTTCCTCCCATCCAAAGTCACTTTTCTTATCAAATTCTTTGGGAAGAGCACCTTTCCAAAGACGTTTTAGATTGAAATTAAATATTTTGTGACTTAGTAGGACGTCAACTTTGTTATGCTTTAAACAGGGAAGAGGAATTGACCTCTGTTTCCAAGAAGGAACAGAACTTTCTGACAGCTGCTTTGTCTCTAGTTAACGCTGGCCCGTCTTCCTCGGTGAGGAGGTAATTATATCTCTATTCAGACAGAAGGCTCTTTGTGCGTCCTTACTAACCAGAAAGGAATGCCCCACGGACCCTCTGCCTGCGCGTGTGTCACTCGCGTCCTGCACAGATGCGCGTGGCGAAGGCGTTCGCACGTGTCCTTGGCCACACAGTGTGTCTGTCACTTTACTGCGTATCTCGAGGTTTCTTTTTTAGTTCATTTACCATTTGCACGTGAGTGGTTTTATATTCACAGTTTTACTTTAGGATTGGTTATTCTGGTGGGGGAG
This sequence comes from Suricata suricatta, assembly GCF_006229205.1. NCBI lineage: Eukaryota > Metazoa > Chordata > Mammalia > Carnivora > Herpestidae > Suricata > Suricata suricatta. The sequence goes on along the minus strand of NC_043709.1, from coordinate 132,977,870 downwards.
GGTCCCTCTACAACTCCCTCAGGAGGCCACACTCCCTTCTGGGACAGTGTGCGGGAGCGGGCCGGTCTCATCGCCTCACTGAGTATCCTAATCACTGAAGCTTCTCTCCCGAGAATTTCAACTCTTTCTGCCATTTTGTTCTTCAGTCATACAAAGGGGATTTATTTTTACTCCATTTTCTTACCCCTTCCTTTTTTTTATATGACTTTAGTCATATGAAAGAATTTCTAGAAAGAATGTTCCATCTATCCTTTTTAAATGCTAATTTTTAAGTGTTATCTTTATTTTTCTTTATTTTCAAGTTAATATTTAATTGTATGTCCTCTGAACTGTCATCAGAGTTATTTTGTCGAGTGTGCCACAGTTGTCAAAAGCACCAAGTACAAATAAGTAATTATACCCCTCGGATATGTAAAAGCTAGACCTGTGGGGTGGTCTGAGGGTTATTTCAGTAGCTGTGTGAGTCACCTAATGGTATGCCTCCATTTTCCTAGCAGGAAAATGAGAATAATGCAATTTGTAAAGTTTGGAGATGCTTGAATATCAAGCGGTATTTGCTGAGCTATTAAAAACAATACAAAAGCTATTTCTGCTGAAATTGTATATATTTTTCCTTTAAGTTAATAAATATTTGAGAGAGAACCTAATTATTCCAAAATCCCAGTATTTGTGTACAAAGTGGAAATATTTCTCAGGATGTTAGTAATAACAAAAATTTAATGTGTTCCAGCCCTTGTTCAAGCCATTTAAACATAAATTTATTTAATCTTCTTAACAATTCTAGGAGAGAAGGTCTAACATGAACCCCGTTTTACAGATAAGAAAACTGAGGCCCAAGATATTCCCTGGCAAGTGCCAGAGCAGGATTTAGGCCCAGTCCGCCTGATTCCAGAGCCCGAGTGCTCTCCAAACCACTGTCCCACCTCTGCCTGAATGCCTCCGGTGACAGGGACACTCTGCCTTCAGAGCTGACCCATTCCAGGGCTGAGATGTTCATTTGGAAGCTGTTCTCTAACTGAAGTATTTAAGAATGAAATGATACTGTGTCTGGGATTTGCTTTAAAATAGATGAAAAAAAATTCTTACACTGAAAACTGTCGAAGCTGAGGAATAAGTACGTGGGATCCACTAGGCTGTTTTTCACTTTTGTGTATGTTTGAAATTTTTCATAATAATCCGGTACTTCTTTAAAGTGACTCTATATTAAACTAAAAAACTATGGGATTCTGGAATCTGATTTCTTTGTTTTCATTTTAGTTTTTCTTTTGTCAGTGATAAAATTTGTTCTTTTCTCAAAGTGATATCCAACTGGCCTTTCTCATACCATTGTTTTTTTAATAATTTACTGTTACTTAGTAGTGTTCTCAGCATTTTAACAATAAAGGACAGCATTCAGGGTGCACCTGGGTGGCTCAGCCAGCTGAGTGTCCAACTCTTGATTTCGGCTCAGGTCTTGACCCCAGAGTCCTGGGATTGAGCGCCGCATCGAGCTCTGTGCTGAGTATGAGGTCTGCTTGAGGCTCTCTCTCCCTCTGCCCCTTCCCCTGCGCACACGCACGCATGGTATCTCACACTCTCTAAAATAAAATTGTAAACTTTAAAAAAAGGACAACATTCATTTCCAGAGTTCCATATTCCGCGTTGTTTAATGTACAAATACTGGTTTTTTTGAGAGTGTTCAATTCTGTCCAAACTTGTTGGAAGCCATTACACCTGAACACACACTTAGCATAACCTGTTTTTGTTTTTGCAGGAGCCAAGCAATAAAAGAGTTCGTCCTCTGGCTCGGGTCACATCCTTGGCAAACTTGATCTCCCCTGTAAGAAATGGGGCGGTCCGGCGCTTTGGTCAGACAGTCCAGGTAAGCTGGGGGGCGAGCTATGTAGGAAGGGGCTTTGCAGAGAAGCCCAATTTGTGCTTTCCTTTGAGTTGTGCAAACAGTTTTGCACTATTATATTTAAACATACTTTTTTAATGTGCTGATAAGGAGTATTTTTACCACAGCAGTATTTATATAACCCCATTGTATTAAGTTACATCTTATATCAAATCAGAGTCTTCAATAGTTTTTATCCCCAAAAGGTGATTTTAACTGATAATATTTTACAATGATAGATTGAAGCTTGGACAAATGATTGTTTTATGCATTGAGAAATCTCAGAACTTTGTTTTTAATTTGTCTTTCTATTTTTTTTTAAGGAAGAAAGAGAATAATTACTATCTCCTTTAAATCTTCTCTTTTGTTCACATCTTTTTTTTTTTTTTTTTTTTTAATTTTAAGTCCTTTACCCATCGTGGTGACAGCAGATCCCCGGCTTCTGCCCAGAAGCCATCGAGCAGATCAACAGTCCCCACACCTTCCAAAAGGAGAAGCAGTGCGCTGTGGTCCGAGATGCTGGACGTCAGCACGAAGGAGTCTTTAAGTTCCAAAGAGATCAGACGTCAGGAGGTGAGCTGGCATTCGGCAGCAAAGCCACATGTATTGGCTCATACCAAAACATCGTCTTTGTTTTTTAAACGTGTGGTTTTGTCGGAAAAGCGAACTAATGCCTGAGCCAAAATGAGCTTGCACTGTCGTATTTGAGTGGTAATTGATAACACATGCCGAGCAGCACTGGGATGGGGGCGGTCACGTGAGTCGGCCCTTGTGGCGTCAGCGTCCAAAGCTGGTGGCAGCCTCGTACGGACATTCCGTTCTGAATTCTGGTTTTCGGACAGAGTCGCTTTATAAAGTGCTGTTCATAACGTCAGTTAAATCATGAATGATAAGTATCAACTGTATGTAATTTTCCTTTCTCAAAGGAAGGAATGACCTACAGTGTTTGCTGGATTTTTTTTTTAGGCAATATATGAAATGTCCCGGGGTGAACAGGATTTAATCGAGGATCTCAAGCTTGCAAGAAAGGTCAGTCAATAACTTTTTATCATGTGCTCTAGCTTAAAAATTTTTTTATTTAACAAATTATAAAGGATAAAACCTTCTTATATAGTTTCAAATCTCTTCAGGTATGAGTATCAGTAAAGGGGCCTGTTTGAGTATTAACGTGTACTTTGGCTGCCCTTATGTGTAACAAGCGGAATCCACGCTAGCTTTCACGTAGTTAGTCATGCTGGTGTGCAAGGGGGGCTCTCGTCATGTTTTATTTGCTTGATCGCTTGGCGTGACCCACTTTTCTTCCTCTGATAGGCCTACCATGACCCCATGTTAAAGCTGTCTATTATGTCAGAAGAGGAGCTCACCCAGATATTTGGTGATTTGGACGCTTACATACCTCTCCATGAAGGTAGGATGCGCCATTTAATTTTCAGATGGTGCTGAACACCATCAGCACAAGTTATTTTGAACCTAAACTTCTAATTTAATGCGGAATTATTTTTTAAATAAATTAATTATTGGTATTTCTGCCTTTTGCACTTCAGATCTGTTGGCAAGAATAGCAGAAGCAACGAAACCTGGTGGAACAGTGGGGCAGATTGGTCACATTCTGGTGAACTGGGTGCGTAGTGAGTTGCTCACACTGATAGTTTTCCCGTGTGTGCCGGCCCATCCTCTGTGGCGAGCCCCAGACCACTGGGTCCGCCAGGTGAATTCTGGAAACAGACAAGGCGTTAAAACTGAACAAAGTTATGTAGCTGTAAGAAGTTAACAGTCTTTGCTTAAAAAGATACTTCATGACTGATACGGTTTTATTTTAAAAATATCCTCTTTGGACACAATTCCCACATTAGTTGTTTCGATTGGCATTGGCGTGCCTGCCAAGTGGCAGGTGCTGTTGTGGGGGGCCCGGGGCTGCAGTGAGCAGCGGCGTCTCTACACTGACAGTCTAGTGAGAGAGTAGTCGGGAGCACGAGCAGCCTCAGTGTTGGTGGTGACCGTGGTCAAGAGACACTCGGGAGCCCTGGGGATGTAGAAGACGAGCGTCCGCTGAGGCAGGGAGAAGGTAGAGGTCCTGCGTCTTTGGCTGGATTTAGCCGAGTTCTAGGGAAGCAGGAAAGGACACTCTGATGCCGGCCCAGGACCCCGTCCTGCTCCCGTCAGCGTCCACGGGGAGGGCTTCGCAGCCTCCTGGGACCGGCACGAGTTAGTGGGAGTTTGTGCTTATTTTCACAGGCTTCCTAAGGGCTAAGTCATAACAGGAACTTACTGCGCTGTGTTCTCTCTTCCTGCTCATCAGTTGCCGGGCTTGAATGCCTACAAAGGCTACTGTAGTAACCAGCTGGCGGCCAAAGCTCTTCTGGATCAAAAGAAACAGGATCCAAGAGTGCAGGACTTCCTCCAGCGGTGTCTTGAGTCTCCCTTCAGTCGAAAACTAGATCTGTGGAGCTTCCTAGATATTCCTCGAAGTCGCCTGGTCAAGTACCCTTTGCTATTAAAAGAAATTCTGAGACACACTCCAAAAGACCACCCTGATGTTCAGCTCCTGGAGGAAGCTGTAAGTCCAGTAAAAGAGTCCATGTTTTTCCAGGTGATGTATTAGCTTGCCTGAGACAGCAGGTACACGGGGACGCTCTCCCACTCTGTGCGTGTGGCCGCACGCTGAGACATTCAGCTGTTTTAGGCCCCCAGGACGTTAGTGCACTGAGCTATAAAGAGACGTAACACATTTTAGATTTATATTTCAATTCAAAGACTGGATTCTGAGACCTGAGCTCTCCCACTAGCCACCTGGTGACTTTGGGCAAGTCACCCACTTTGGCTGAGGCTATTTTTCCGTCTGTAAAATGAAAGGACTGAGTGAATGATCTGATTTCTAGGGTTCCATCAAGCTTCAGCCTCTCCTATAACATTCCAGCCCTGTGTGAAAACAGAGTTAATGTGCTGACAATGTCTCACTGATGTCTTGCCAACCTGTAGACACTGATAATACAAGGGGTCCTGTCCGACATCAACCTGAAGAAGGGCGAGTCGGAGTGCCGCTACTACCTCGAGAAGCTGGAGTACCTGGACGAGAAGCAGAAGGACCCCAGGATCGAAGCGAGCAGGGCGCTGCTGTGCCACGGGGAGCTGAAGAATAAAAGTGGGCATGTGAGTGTGTTTGCACACTGACACCGGGGGGCTCTTGCCTTTATCTTCCCCCCGGGTTTCGTTTCTTCTGCGTAAATTATGAAGTGGGTTTGTAAGATAAAGGCATCACACACGGAAGGGCCACTGGTTTTTATTTTACGGTAACAGCTGTGTGAACCTTGGTTGCAGTGGTGACAGGGTGGCGTCAAGTAAATGGTTAGTAGTTGATTCTTCCGTGTTGAAGTGTAAATCAGCCTGTTCGGCCAGGGGTTCCTTTGCGAATAAATTGCCAGTTTCCTAATAAAAAAGCATGTCCTTCAGGAAAAGTTTTGAAGACTCTACAGTGATGGAAGTGACTTTTAGCACTACTGAACCCATTCCCACAGCAGATGGAATGAAAGCAAACTTATTTTTCAAATATTAATTCTAAAAGTGCCTGCAGAACGAAGTATAAGCATGCGATGGTGCTTTGGTTTCATTATGTGCTTTTCAGAAAGAAGCCACAATCTTTTCAGGTTTTATTTTAGTCCCAGGAGTTAGCAGGCAGCGTATGCTGGTCTCAGGTACACGGTTCAGGAGTCCACACTCCTTGCAGCACCTGGTGCTCATCGCAGGTGCCCTCCTTAATTCCCGCCCCCTGTGTCCCCCCATCCACCCCACCCCGAGAACTCCCAATTTAAAAGTTTAGGTTCTTTTTAGAAAAAGTTGAAACCCAAACTCTGATTTCTGTCATGAGGCCCAGTTGTTCTGTGCAGGCTTCCCTGTGTGCGGGACGAGAGAGAACCGTTGACCTTCGCCGCGGCCCGCATTTACCCTTACCGTGTCAGGAGCGCAGTCCGGTGCTGGGCCTTCCGGTCCTGTCCCTGCTGCGTGCACTGTCTGTGTGCTGCGTGGCAGTCGCTCCGCGGTCGGAGGTCAGAGCGGCTCTCCGTGCAGGACGTGCCGAGCCTTGACATCACTGTCTTTATGACGTCATTTGTAGGCGGTGATAGTAAATAAATTTGACAAAGTTAATAATATTGATGCAAGACATTATAATGGTGGATTTCAAGCACTTACAATCGCCAAGTTCCACATTGAGGAAGTATTTGTTTCTTGTTTCTCCAGAAACTTCACATATTCCTGTTTCAAGACATCTTGGTTTTGACTCGGCCTGTTACACGGAATGAGCGTCACTTTTACCAGGTTTATCGGCAGCCGATCCCTGTCCAAGAGCTGGTCCTGGAAGACCTGCAGGACGGAGACGTGCGCATGGGAGGCTCCTTCCGAGGGGCTTTCGGCAACTCAGACAAAGGTATGGACGCAGCCTTGGAAGCAGCCTAAGTCCACAGAAACTCAGAGCCCACGAGAACGGAGGTTGAATCTCTTAAGAGTTCTGTCCCCGCACGAAACCTCTGAAATGACCGATTCCCTTTCCTGCACCTGTTGCGCCCACTGAGTGAGGCGCCGTGCTGCTCCCACCCCTGCGGACACATCCGAGCCGCCGCGTGCGCGTGTGACACAACTCCCAGCACCCGTGTGAAGACTGTGTGATGACTTTATTTCCAATCTACTTGTTAAAAGTCTTGTTTACGTTCTTTATTCTTCCAGCTAAAAACATCTTCCGAGTTCGCTCCCAAGACCCGTGTCCAGGCCAGTCCCACACCCTGCAGGCCAACGACGTGTTCCACAAGCAGCAGTGGTTCAACTGCATCCGCAGCGCCGTCGCGCCCTTCCGGCCGCCCGCCGTCGCCCCCTGCCGGCCGCCCGCCGAGGGGGAGGAGAACGT
>NC_043709.1:132927712-132970997 GCF_006229205.1 Suricata suricatta | reverse complement strand
GGCCCCGAGCCGGGCGTCCACTGCCACCCGGGGGGAGGGCGACGGAGACGCTCCGGGGCGGGCGGCCGAGGCTAGGGGGCCGAGAGCGCAGCAGACGCGGTCCGGCTCCCGAAAAGCAAGGGACCCGGCCCGGCTCGGCGGCAAGCGGAGAGAGACTTTGGTGTGAAGGAAGTGCCGTGCGTTAGCTGGCGAGAGGTGGTTTGTTTATAAATGTGTACAGTTTGTTTCTCTTGTGATGTGAGCGCGGCAACGTCGCAGGGCTACTTGGGACCCGTCCTGACGTTTCCTGGTTTGGGTTGCTTTTGCTTGTTGTCCCCCTCCCTTTTGTTTTTAATGGCAGCTAAAGATACAGCAGATTACTGTTAAACTGTTGCCCGCCCCCCCTTTTTTCTAAGTGTTTTTCTCAGATTATTTAGAACATGCAAACCTGGTATTTTTAATCAAATGAAATATTTATGAAATGGATTTTCTCTTTATTCTGCATTCATCATGACTTTTAATACCAACCAATTGTGATATTTACAATATTGGCTAAAACCTAAAGTTTTCCAAATACTGGGTTTTTACCAGTGTTTCTTTGCTAAACTTAACATGCACCTAAAATCTATGTGGAATATGTTTGTAATATTTCAGAACTTACACTGAACATAAATTCTTCGGAAAACAAACCATAAGACTTCATTTAAGTTTTCCATTTTATCAACTGGAAGGTTTTATATTTGTTTTTCACTGCACATTCCTCATTTTTCATCCATTTAACCTGCCAAGTATTTAATTTTTTTTTTAATTTGTAAAGTAGTTTTTAGTATTTGCTTTTATTTTTTTACTTCAATGCTTTTGCCTTTTCAATTGGCATGTCTTTAAAGTATTTTTCTTCTTGGATTAAAAATGTGTGTGTATGTGTGTGTGTGTATATATATACATATATATATATATCTTTTTTTTTCAATCATTGACTTTACCAAGTGAAACCAAGCCATACTGTTTTTGAGCCAATTAAGAAAATTGCAGTTTTTAAAGCGTAGCCTGCAGGGTGGAGACCACACATGTAAAGACCCCGTGTGACAGAAAGAAAACTGCCATCAGGATTCTGTTGAAAGTTTTAGTGTTGTCGGCAAAGCAAGAGAGAAGGCCATTGACTGGTAATAAGTTTAAAAAACAAACAAACAAAAAAAAGAGGGCCTAAGAGAGTAGTTTTGTCTTAAAAATGTCTGGTTATTCCAGAACGTGAAAGGAGATAGTAAAAGCTAAACTCGATGGTGTGTAGTAAGTTGTAGAAGGTTTGGGGGAAGTGAATTTTATTTGCATTGGTTTGTGGGTTTGAAAAGAAACAAATGTGTGAGAATGTGACCATATTGGATCCGTTTTGATGGGTGTACTCCTAAGAGGGGGAAGAGACTGAAGATCTTTCACTGTAAAATGTTTCTTGTTCGGATGAGGCCAGGCCTTAAGCCCTGTGTCACGGCGGATTTCTAATGGTGATCAATTCAAGTAAACGTTGGCTATTATGTGAACCATATCTGGCCAGTGAGAATGAAAATTGAAACAAACTGTAAATAGATGATCCAAATGATGTCTCTGTATAAATGAATTATACAATTAAAAAAAAAGCACACACATAATCACCTTCAAAGATTTCTTGGCTGGTGGATGTTTGGGGGACATTTGCCAGGAAATGCTGGTACAGCAAGGAAAGAATGGCAAACCTCACAAAAGTTTCTAGAAGTCACAAATATCCAAACCTTTGAAATTCATTGGTGAGTAAGAGAAAGATTGAATTATAAGGTCAAGTTTTGTGAATCTTCTGAAACCATTTAGGATGCAGTGTAATCAGAAATAGTGGTCACTTCTGGATACAATAGTAAGGCCGATAGCCAAGCATCCTAATGCACTTCATATTCTTTTTTTTTTTAATGTTTATTTTTGAGAGAGACTGTGAGCAGGCAAGGGGCAGAGAGGGAGACACAGCTGACTCATTTCCGATTTTAATTTAAGCATCTCCCGTTTCTAACTTTGGAAATGCAAAGTCAAAAGTGTAGATAACACCAACAGTCATGATGTAAAAAGTCAGAAAGCAAGACTTCTGATCATTCCTTCCAGAATTACCTTGATCAGCATCTGAAGTGATAGAGACAAGTTCAAATGCTGATAATGGAATGATTTTTCTTATCAAAAACTGTATCTTCATCTGGTTTACTCAAGGGAGAAAATAAAACTCAGAAGCTGGAATGAACACCTCAGAAATTACATCTGTATTTGAGGCCATTTGATGATCTAGCCCAGTAGCTCTAAAACCAGTTTGAGCACCAGATTCACCAGGGGTGGTTTTAAAAATTATATAAAGGTACGTGGACCTCTCCCCTAATTCCTCCCCATGCAAATACCCATTTCGCTGACGCAGTATCTTGGGGGAAAGAGTGGTAAGAGTGAGTTACACTTGTAAACATTCCCTCCTAGTAATTCTGCTACAGAGAACTCCTTGGGTCAGCGCTGAGTAGTCACTGATGGAGCCAAAAGATGTCAGGTATATGATATTAGCATTGGCATATGTCTGCTAACCTTTCAGTCTGCCTTAAAGTAGTCAGGGTCCATTCAGTAAGGGAGTTTTCTTTCTTAATTTCTTTCAGTGAAAGAAATTCTATATTTTGAGCAAAGTTAGTCTCTGCCTGGGAAAGTCTTTTTAAACTCAATGCTCAGTCTTACGATAATGCACCCAAGGCGGTAAGGGAAACCAAGGCCCCTGAACAGACTCTAGCAGTCAGTGGGAAGCCAGCGTCACTAATTCACCTTTGGGTCTGTAAGACGGACCTTTCCTCAGCCGAGTCAGGTGACCGGTTCCGTTTGTGCCAGCGGGATCTACCCTGTGTTCAGTGCTCTTCTCTATATGCAGATCCAGCACAGTACTTGATTATTAAATATATATAGAACTCTCAGATTACTGACTTAATTTTACAAACATCACCAAATGCCTAATTAAGGCTTCCATCCGTCAATCTCAGTAACTGAGATGCAGGAAGACAAAGTAGACCTTTTACATTTGTCTTCATCATACTCATCAGTTTAAATTCCCGCCCACCTGTCCCTAGAGATGAAACTGGTCTTCGTTGTGTTTATAAGTCCAAGGGGTTCAAAGTGAATGATATCTCCACCTACTTGGGCTTTTCTTAACCAGCAATCATGAACACCTATGAAAGAATACTGTCCCTTTGTCCACTGAACCTAATTCTCATGAGAGGATTATCCTCTCAAAGAAAATCTCCCTCAGTCCAGAAGACTAGAACCTTCTAGATCCAAAGGAGTTTTGATTTTTGCCTGCATATTTGAACAAGTTCAGAACCAACCATAAGTCTAAGGATGATACAAGTGGTTCCTCAGGTCCAGGTACATGTTCTTAAGTCATGTACTTAGAGACTCCAGTAGAAGCCACAGGCCCTCTCCCCCCAAGAACATGTGTACGTGTATATACAACCCACACAAATTAGGGGGTTCAGATATATTTGCGAGCCCATCTGTGAGTCCCAAGTTAAGATTTTGCTCAAGTCCGTCCTGACCAGGACTTCTTTAGGAAAACATGTGATGGAGGCTCAATTTGGAAAATATGAAAAAGGAAATAGGAAAATATAAGGGAAAATATAAAAAAGAAATTGCCTTGAGAATGGGAAGACTCCACACACTGGGAGAACATAGGAGAGACACATCTGATAAAAGGCCATTCACCAAAATTTACCAAAAACAATGGAAAAACCTTAAGATTTTCAGTAAGACAAGGAACAAACTAGTTAAATGGACGGAAGATGCAAACGGACACCTCAGCGAAGAAGACGCACAGGTGCCAGGCACAGGTGCCCGACGTCGTAGGTCACCAGGGAAGTGCATGTTCAAACACAGAGATCCCACGGTGACCAGTCAGGACGATGAGATCCGGGTCGTTGCGGACGCCGGCGAGGACGGGGAGCAGCAGGGACCCAACTCATGGGGAGCACAGACCGGAGCGGCCACTTCGGAGGACAGTTTGGCGGTCTCTTACCAAACTACATCCTGCAAAAGTCATGCTCCTTGGTATCTGCCCAAAGGGGTTGAACATTTATGTCCACACACAAAACCGTGCACACGGAGGCTCACAGCAGGTTTATTTGTAATTGCCAAAACTGAGAAACAACCAAGATGCTCTTCTTGGTGGGAAATGAACAATAAACTGTGCATTTAGACAGTCCCTATTCAGCACTAGAAAGAAACGAGTGAGCTCTCAGGCCCCGAAGAGACATGGAAGAATCTTAAGTGCATTCGACTAAGTGAAAGAAGCCGATCTGAAAAGGCTCCATACCGTGTGATTCCAACTTTATGACATTCTGGAAAAGGCAGAGCTGGGGGGATAGTAGAGCTCAGGGGCTGCCAGGGGCCGGCGTGGGGGGCGGGGAATGGACAGGTGGAACACGGGGTTTCCAGGGCCGTGTGTGATCCTGGAACAGATATGTGTCATTGTACGGTTGTCCAAACCCCCAGGACGGGCATCACCGAGACTGACATCTAATGTAAGCCACGGACAGGCGGGGGTGGTTCACGCACTATCGTCCTGCGCTGGTGGGGGATGTTGACGGTAGGAGAGGCCGAGGGAGAACGGGAAATCTTCACTTTCCACCTGAGGTGGTTGTGGACCTAAAGCTGCACTAAAGAACGTCTGCTTTTGAAAAAAGTAAAGAAATGACCCAGACCCAGAAAAAAAATGTGCAATTCATAAGACATCTTTCAAGTCCCATCTACCGAGACGAAAACTGGAGTCGCACTGTGGGTGCTCTAGAGATGTCAGATGGAAAGGCTCAGCCAAGCAAGAGAAGTGACCTGCGTGGATGTCCCGGCCACGAGCCGCGTGTCGAACACAGCTACTTAGGGAGGCTGTGTCCGGAGGCCAGGGTCTCCGCTTCCGACACCGGGCCCAGCCCCCCGGAGCAGACAGGGCCTAGAGCGTGAAGGTGAGCGAGGCCCGGCCCCTCCACTCGCGGGCCGCAGAGTCAGCAGCCGCACCCCAGCTGGGTGGGGAGGGACCACCGAGCCCCCCGCTGTCCTCCCCAAGGCGAGTCTGGGATGGAAGCTGGAGTCCTCAGCTGGGGTCCACAGACGCGGGGCAGAGGCCCACCACCTTGGCACCTCTCCCCGCCCTCCTCTGCCTCTGCTGGGCAAGGGCTGCAGGGCCTGGGCTCTATCTGCACAACCCCACCCATGGCTGCAGCCCCGGGCACTCACCCCAGTGGAGTGGAAGGTGAGCTCACTGAGAGCCAGGCGGCACTGGGGGGGGCTCCGGCCCCCGTTCCCAGCAGTTCACACTCCTACTGTCAGCGGGACGTGACCTGAGAGGCTGGCAGCAGGCCCCCCTCCACTCCTGGAAACTGCTCCGGGGCTGGAAAGGAGTGTTGTCTGACATCACCTCCCTTTGCCAACCCTCAAGCAGAGCCCTGGTGCGCCTCCTCCCCGGCCCCCAGCGCACCCTGCCCGCACCTGCCTGCCTGCGTGCATCCTCTTCATCCTGGGTGAGATCCAGGTGTGAGCTCAGCCCTCCACTCCCCACCCTACAGGTCCAAGGAACGTGGAGACTGGGATCACTGGGGCAGGGGGAGAGGGGAGCATGGCAGGAGGGACGGTGGAGAGGGAGGAGGGGGAAGGTGGGCGATACCCCGCAGACTGAGAATCCGGGGGAGCAAAGCGTAGGGAGGAGCTCCAGCTCCTGTTTCCTCTCTGTCTCAGATGCCCCTGCAGAGACCCTCTCCAGGGGCAGGACAGGAGGGAGGAGCTGAGCACAGAGAGCACAGAGAACCTGAAACATGGCAACGGAGCAAACCTCAAAAGCGCAAGGATTACTAACTAGCCAGCCTAGTGTCCTCCAGTACCATCCAAGGTGAAGTGCACCTTACGGGGTGCTGGATGTACCTGGAACACGGCCTTCAGACTCTCGGGGTCTGGGCACGCCTGCGGTCACGTGCGCTCATCCCCAAGGGCACTGCGTTTTTCCAAAACAAAGGAAATGGCACACAGGCGTGCAGATACGCACCCCTGCACACCCTGTGAGCAACCACACAATCCCGTCTGCCTATAGGGAAGGAGCACGAAACAGCCTTTTCCAGCCGTGGAAACTATTTCTGTCTTTTCCTGCTGTTGTAACTCACAGCCAGGTTCCAGGCCTAACCTGCCAGAACTTTCCAATGAGCTTCTTTGTTGCGGTAACAGACCAGTACAGCCTTGGCATCTGCCCGCTTAAGAGCACACGTTCCAAGGATGGGAAGCTCTCCATGGCTCTGGGGGTTCTGCGGTCCGAGTGTGTGTTGGGGGGGGGGGGTCTTCACCAGGCAGCGCCCAGGATCCTGGGTACCAGCCTGACCCCAGGCCGCTCGGGCCCTGCACCTCCCACACAGCTTCGCCACCTGGAAGGCTGTTCCTCTGCCCTCCCTCCCTCGCCCTGCCTGGCGACCTCCTACGCATCCCTCAAGACCTAGCTGGGCCTTACCAATGCCAGACAGCCTGCTCTGACTCGGGGACGGGCCCACGCCCGCCCACTCGGGGACCTGTTGCTGCAGTGACACAGCGCCTTCCAGTATGAGCATCGCCTTCGCTACCAGTCTGTGAGGTGGTCAGGTCGCCGGTAACCACCACGTGTCTGTGAGGTGGTCAGGTCGCCGGTAACCACCACAAGTCCTGACGCAGAGAATGTGCTTACAGGTGTTGGCTGGATGAACCACAAAGGCCGAATTATCTCAGCTCTACGTTAGCAGGAGTCAGTGCCCAGGGAGCTGGCTGGCCGGAGGCGCGTGGGCTCCTAGACCTGGGCGGGCTTCCACATGGGCCTCTGAGTCCTGCCTCCTGCAGTTCACACCTTCCCAGGGCCCTTCCCACAACGCTTCATGGCCGGTCCGCATGACTGACAGACGAACATGGACGTGGCCCCCTGTGACTTCCTAGTCACTTCTGCTGGCTGTGTCTCTGGTCACTCCCTCTGGAGGAAGTCAGACACATGCTGTCAGGACACCCAAACAGGCCTGTGGAGAGGCCCCAGGAGGCAGAGCTGAGACTCCTGCCCAATGGCCCACAGTAGTTTCCCCGGCGTTGGGGGTCACCTGGGGGCAGAGCCCCCAAATCAGAACCAAGCATCACCCACTGGCTTCCTGACTGCAACCTCACGAAAGGGGCTCAGCCAGAACCACCAGCTGGGTCGCTCCCAGAAAAGCGAAGATAGTCCGTCTTTATTACTGTTTTAAGCCACGAGGCTTTTGTATCATTTGTTACGCAGCAACAGATAGCTAATACAGGTCCTAAAAGCTCAGCTGGGTTGCAGCTAACGCAGGAGGGATCATGGAGGCGTCGGGCCTGCAAGAGCTCATTGGTGCCCTGGGATTTGGAGCAAGCCAAATGGAACAAGTAAGAAGTAAATATCAGGACAAGAAGCCAGCGCTGGTCTCCCTGGGCCCAGAGCAGAGGCACAGGTCATGCAAACACTGAGCAGGCATGGCTGTGGTCTAAGCCCTGGGGCCGGCTGCCCTCTGGCCCCGAATCCTGCGTCCCAGCAGACAGAGCAAATAAGCCGACCTTAACTGGCCCTGGACTTACTCAATCAGTTTGGTTTTACAGCCAGGGACTGACCTCTATGCCGCATCTCCGGCGGTTCTGGTGGCGCGCCCCCGCAGGAGAAGCCGGTTCTCTCTCATCTTCCCTCCTCCCCTCTCCATTTCCACCCTCTCTTCCTCCCTCCCCCACCTCTCTCTCCCGTATGGATAACATTCCTAGACGCAAAACAACTCCAGACTTGTCAGAGCCCTGCGCATCGCAGTCCGATAACACGACCACTGAGAACGACCGCTTCTTGGTGCCGCGCGTGCACAGCCAGGCCCTCCGCTCCTGCCGGCCTTCAGCCTGCCGTCCGTCCCCCGCTCTCCCTGCCCAGCTCGGTCCTGTGCAGAGAAGGGCCTCACGTGCACCCAGCCCACACATCCAGGGTGTGTCTACATGCATAGCCTCTCTCCCCGCTCCTTGGGCCAAGGTGTGCAAATGGCAGTGATCCGGTCCCCAGGTCAGAAGCAAACGGGCCCTGGAAGTGGGTGCAGGGTCATTCGGGAGGGAACTTTCTATTTTCCTGCACCAGGAATGTGATCTGGAAGTGGGGTGGGGCTCTGGCTGGCATGACCCCTTGACATTCTGGGCTTGGTGAGGCAGGAAGACGCCCTAGTGGCCCGAAAAGTGAGGCGCCCAGAGCAGCGGCCCTGATTTCCCAGGCCTGATGTCAGAGCCTTTCCAACCACTTGAGAAGTGACTTGTCCTTGTATTTGCTCCTCGTGACGGGCAGCGTCTGCAGGTTTGCCCGACGGCAGAGCTGAGACTCACATGCGGCTCAGTCTGATGGCTCAGGAAGCCTCGGGCACACCTGCTCACGGATCTGACTCTGAGCATTCTGGGAGCGAACTGTGTGGTGGCAGCCCGGTTGACAAACCCGGGGGGCAGGTGGAGAGGCCCAGTGACTGACTGAGTCGCAGGTGCGCGAAGCCCAAGGCCAGAGTCCCAGAGGAAGTCAGGATCAAGGGTCCCCAGGCAGGTCCTGGGCCAGACCGGGGAGCCCAGGGGTACCGAACAGCACCCAGCCCAGGAACCACACCCCGCCTTCCTGCACAGCCTGCAGATTCCAGCTCAGGGCGCAGGGGTGAGCCGCGCGGGGCCGAGGCCTTCCTCAGGCTCCCTCTCCAACCCCAGATCACCAGTCTCCCCGTGTGCCCGGACTTCCAGGGGGGCTCCCCGAACGTGTAGAAGGGCGTCACCCTGGGCTGTCCTGAGTCCCGCCTGCTGCTGGCCTGCGCTCGGGAGGCCCAGACACAGCCCACGCGGCTGTCACCAAGCCGGGGAGGCCGAGGCACATGGCTGGAGCCCTCGATCGTGCGGGGTCTCCGCCAGTCAGGATGCCCTCCTCTTCACGCGCCATGGGACGCGGGGTCGGGTCACCCGGAAAGCCTGCCGTGCGTGCAAGGCGGGAGCCACGGGCCCGTGCTCTGGGACGCCCACAGACGTTAGGCTCCCCCGTCAGGGGCGTGGCGGTGGCCCCAGGAGCCCTCGGCTGTTGCGCCGGTGCCAGTTTTCATCCCGTGTGCCCCAAATGCCCCGGTGCTGACACTCCTGCTTCTGCTTATTAAGTCTCTCTTCTTACTGTCCCCAAGCTCCCATCTGTGGCTGTGTACCAAGGACACGGCCAGAGACGCATTTGGCTGGCGGGGTCGGCGTTGGAATGGCCTGATCTAACCCCAGGGGCTCCGTGTTCTTTTACTTTTTCACATTTTAAGCAATTTCTTTTATTTTGTTTTGTTTTCGGTTGTCTTTTTCTTTTCTTTTTTATTGAACTCCAAGTTAGTTAACATGTAGCAGAATAATGGTGTCAGGAGTAGAACCCACTGACTCATCGCTTACAAATGATACTCAGTGCTCATCCCTGCAAGTGCCCTCCTGAATGCCCATCCCCCATTTAGCCCAGCGCCCCACTCCCCCGCCTCCAGCAACCCTCAGTTTGTTCTCTGTAGTCAAGAGTCTCTTATGGATTATCTCCATCTCTGCTTTTATCTTATTTTTCTTCCCCTTCCCCCGTGAGTGAAATTTGTCTTACTCTTACTTATTGCACTCAGAGTAATACCCTCTAGCTCCGTATACATTGTTGTAAATGGCAAGATGTCATTCTTTTTCATTGCAGAGTAACATTCCATCGATTATATAAACCACATCTTCTTTATACATTCATCAGATGATGGACATTTGGGCCCTTTCCAAACTTTGGCTATTGTCGAGAGCACTGCTGTAATCATCGGGGTGCCTGTGTCCCTTCGAATCAGCATTGTTGTGTCCTTGGGATAAGCACCTAGTAGTGTAACTGCTGGTTGTAGGGTAGCTCTATCTTTAACTTTTAAAGGACCATCCACACTATTTTCCAGGGTGGCTGTACCGGTTTGCGTTCCCACCAGCAGTGCAAGAGGGCTCCTCTTTCCCTGCATCCTCACAACACCCGTTGTTGCCCGAGTTGTTAACTTTGGGGCTCGGAGTTCTTGAAATTTCCCTGAGGGAGCATGGCAGCCACACAGCAGACTCTGAGACGGACAGCGACCCCCACTGCTGAGCATCCCCAAAGGGACTGTAATGGGGACACACGTGCTGGACATGTCAAGATGCCACGGATGGAGATAGCAAACGGGGACGTCACACATCAGCTGCCAATCGGAATCACGCTCCGGAGCGGCGGGCATGGGTCATCCGTGGAGCCTGGTGGCCTCAGGCAGCGCCGGGAGATTGCCCAGGAAAATGCCGCTCCTCCACAGCTCGACTTACGAATCCGAACCCAAGAAATGAAGGTGGACTAATCTACACCCGCCTCACCCAGATGACCTCTGCCCGGGAGCTTATCTCTGAACTGCTTCAGCGCCGAAGTGTTTGAGGGCCGTGGAGACGCGGAGCTGGTACAACCAAACCGGAGGGGCTCATGTGGACTTCACAGGGACGACCCCCAGAGACTTGGCTAAAAGTGCTGGGAAGGGAAGGGCTTCGGGCCTTGAGCTACTTGAGATGAGACCACCTTTCCTGCACCCGGACTGCACTAACCACCCGGACAGCGTCAGGGCCGGCTGTGCCCCGCACCCAGCCCTGACCTCCCCCACCTTGGCCACAGCAGAGCTTAGTTAGTTCAACGACTAAGTGCAGGCCTGGGAAATGCTGTGTCCAGGGACAGGCTCCTGCCATGGCTCCTGAGTCTCCGAGGGAGTGGGCGCTCTACCATCCCCCACCCCACCCCCCACCGACTTGCCCCCATGGCCTGTCCATCCCACACTTCGGTGGCTCTTGCATTTCACCGAGGACTCAACTCAATGTCCAGGCTGGTGGCATCAGCCTCCCCGCAACTGTCCCCAGGTTTTCCCTGGTGGTGCCAAGGGGACCTCTAGACTCAGCCATGCACCTTCCCACTGCACCCCCAGCCTGTGCAGGATTGCCACCCACCAGGAGGATGGGAAGGCCGTGTCTGCTCCAGACTCCGGAGAGAGGGCGCCTCGGAAACAGAGCGGTCTGCCAGCCCCCAACAGCGGAGCCCACGTGTGCTCGGAGGCCCAGGAGGAAGACAAGATGCAAACAGGACTCCTGGAGGGAGATCCCGGGCAGAGCATGCCCCCTCGGCACCAAACTGCTCTTCTGAGTACACTGGAAGCTTCCAGAAGGGATTGACTTGAGGCCCTGGCTTGAGAGATCACGCATGCCTGTCTGCTGTCACCTGTCCACGCAGAACACTTCCTGCCGTCATCGAAGTGCACCTTCCTTCTCCAACGTTCCTGGACCTGACAGACAGCGGTGTTCGCCTCTGAACTTCGGGCCCATGGTGCCAACCCCCTAACGGTCCGGCTGCTCTGCCTGCCTGTGGGGTGGGCAGACGAAAGCTACAGGTCACAGACAAAAAGTGGCCCCGGTGCTTTTCTTGATGAGCAAAAACAAAAGTTTGGAGGCCTCACAGAATTTTCCCAAACCTTTGATGAAACGAATCAGAAGAGCTGGAAGCCGTGTCTTTCAAAGGTCTTTAAAAGGTCCCCTCTGTGGTTGTGGCCAGATTTTGGCCTCCAGCTTGAGTCCCGAGCCCCCTGCTTCTCCCTGGGAGTCTCTGTAGGTGACATTCTCTCCCCATGTCCCTTGCCGTTTCTCCAGTGCCCCCCACTCTCCAGCCTGCCCACACCCAGGCCCATCTCCCTGGGGCCGGGGAGGGACCTCAGGGACTCTGGTCAGGCTCAGCCCTCTGCGGCCTGCGTCCCTTCCTCCATGTAGGGGATGTCCAGTTACCCCTGTGTTTCCAATGAGGGTCACACATCTGAGAGTCACTGTCTCAATTTTGCATTTTTTTTTGGTCCTGTTCTCTACTGGATATGTTGTCGTCCACACTTTCTGTATTTATTTGAAATGACCACCTTATGTCATGATTTTTAAGTAGAAAACCAGCTTCCCTTGCTATAAATAGGAGGAAGCAGTAACAATCAGTGTTATGAAAACAAAATTATACTAGCTAGTCCTGCTTGATCCTAAAGAGACGGCTGCCCTCGCCTTTGTCACTTCTGCCACTTAACGTCCTAAAGTCATCTCAGGTACCGTCAGCAGGCAGGTCCCAAAGTTTGGCCACCAATGAATTCAAAGATCTTTGGGGGTCCCTTTTCTCGGTCTCTCCCCCTCCCCACCCCCTCCCCTCACTCCTCCCCAGTGGTTTTTTGTAACCCCCGTGATAATCACATACATGAACACAATCCTCTTGTCTAAAAGTACTTGCCTAAAAAGACTGGGTTTTTTTTCCTTTTTGCCGGCCTGCAGAACAAGGGACCCGCATTGTTTTGAGAGAGATAACAGGCTCTGTTTCCACCATTTCTCCCCACTGGCCCTCAGAGATACCAAGGCGGTTCCTGACAGGAAATCCCCTTCTGCCTCATGGAAAACCCAGAGAAGGAAGCAGGGCAGCCCCCGTGGACGGTTCAGGCTCCTCCCAAAACTGTACAAATAAAAGTCCACCATGGCAGGCCTGGGGCCCACAGCCCACAGGCTCCGACCAGCCCTGGCAGGGACACGGAAGCCCGCCATGGCTCACACCACATGTTCACGGGTCCAACGTGGCTTTGACTGTAACAACTTGATAAAATCTGCAGAGAAAGAGGCATCACTATGCCCTGGGTTTGCGAACAGGAAAACCATGGCCAAGAGACTCAGATCAAGATCTAACTCAAAGGGGAGCCCCTGGGTGGCTCAGTCAGTTAAGCGTCCGACTTCAGCTCAGGTCACGATCTCACGGTCTGTGAGTTCGAGCCCCACATCGGGCTCGGTGCTGACAGCTCAGAGCCTGGAGCTGCTTTGGATTCTGTGTCTCCCTCTCTCTCTGCCCCTCCCCTGCTCATGCTCTGTCTCTCTCTCTCTCTCAAAAATAAACAAAGATTTAAAAAAAAAGATCTAACTCAAGGTCAGCCTACCCCCTTTCCCCACCACTGCCCATCCCACACACTCGGCATGAAGGCTCACCAGACACATTGCCTGTTCCTTCTAGAACTCAAAAGCTGAGCTCTCCAAGACCCCTAGTAACATTGGCCAGAGCAGCTGGAGAGGGGGGAATGGAGGGAAGTCAGGGAGGGGAAGGAGAGTCTGGCCTGTTAAAGGCAGGTCTCCTCTGCCTAGAGGCTCCCAGTCCCTGTGCCCACACATCCCTCCTAGGCCTCCTCTCCTGGCAGCGGGTGGCAGACGCTGACCTGACTTCTGACCCTCGAGGACCAAGCAGCCCCAAGGTCAGCCAGGATCTGAGCATGCTGACTCAGCCCTTTCTGAGAGCAGGAAGCCCCGCCCCCAGCCCCGCCCTGTCCTGTGGGAAGGCCGCAGGAGGAGCCCAGCGGTGGCCACGCCCACATCCGGGCCCTTCTCCGGGGCCTAGTGCTCCCTCCGGGCCGTGTCACAGCTGCAGGTCTTTGTAGCGCCTTCAGTCGAGCCCGTTCTTACCGAGCACCCTTGATTCCCAAACTGTGTTTTTACCCAACAAACCGGAACTGCTGAGCCGCCATTCTTTGGTTTTCGCAATGGGCACTCATCAAGAATGCGGGGCGCCCCTCGGAAGCCGCGTGACCCTGTACTAAGGCCCAGTGGGAGCCCGGGCGCCCCTCTCTCTACCCCTCTGTGAGTAGCCGGCGCTGTTTCCCCACCCCGACTCGGTTCCTGTGACAGGTCACCGCCACGCCACCGTGGTGGCCAGAGACCCCGGAACTCACTCCAGCCTCCGCCCCAGTTCACATGACCCCCGACCCCGCCAGCACAGGGTGTGTTTCCCAGAGGAGAACGCAGGGGTTGTGAGAGGGCTGGGGGAGGAGGGGGGGGAACGCCCACCAACGTGCAGCCCGTCACCCTCAGTATTTACAGTGAAGCAAGGATCTTCGGACCTGGCGTTGGAAATCCGAGAACTGTTCGTTGAGCGTCTGAAAAGGGAGGATCATCAGTGTCTACCCAGCAAGCCCGCCGCTGCCGGAGGGACCCAAGCGTGTACCGAGCCTCCGCCTGAGAACCGCACCCAGCACCCCGAGCAAGCGCAGAGCTGGCGTGGCCCTGCCCGGGGAAGCCCAGCCCCCCGGCCCCCAGCTCCGGCCCGTACTTGAGCCCGGGGGCCCCGCCGAGCAGGACTGAGTCCCTCTCCTGGGGGCGGGGGCCGCCCCTCAGGTCCTCGGCAAGCTCTGTTCAGGCCTTCCCTGCTCCAGCAAGGAGCACCCGCGTGCAGACCCCGGCAGACACCGCCGGGTCTTCCGGATCATTCTCTGGACGGGTCCCAGCTTGTCTCCACCCTGTCGTTGAGAAGGGAGGTGCCCAGACTGAAAAGGATGGCCACCTCCATGCCCATTGGTCCTACAGAACGGAACCCACATGCCGGGCTAATGACAAGGAGCAAGAGAGACGGAGCCCAGACGTCGTGAAGCTCGTGTTCTAGTTGAGGGGATGCAGAGAAATAAATGTGGGTAGTATCAGAGGGTGATGCTCTGCAGAGCGGAAGCAGGTCCTAACGCCTGGCGAGTGGCCACGTGGCCTCCGTGAGGGGCGGGCGTTCCTGCTGAGATCCGAGTAAGTGACAGAACAGCTGGACCAAGGCCCTAGTGCCCCGGCAGACCCCCTTTGCAGCCTTTCTTTAAGCCCCTCTGCCCTCGGGGTGCTCAGCAGCGTGGAGACCCTGGGAACCCGCGTAATGGCACTGAGAAGGAGGTACATTCTTGAAGAGAAAACTTCAGAATTTCAATGACCTTGAGAAAAGTGAATTGCATGGCTGTTCAGGGAGCCCCGCCCCCTCCCCACAGGCAAGCATTCTCGGGGGAGGGGGGAGGTGGAGGGGCCCTCTCAAGGGCCTTGGTCTGCCTCCAAGCCGAAGGACCCTGGATCCAGGAGGCAGGTGGAGAAGGGGCCTGAAAGGCGGTGGTCTGCAGCGAACCCGGAACACCCCCCTGAGCCCGCAGTGCCGCTGCTCCATGGTCTGCAAGGCCCTCAGGTGCTGCGAGGCCCCGCTGAGATGGCCCATCTGGCAGCCTCTGTGCCCAGGGCAAGATCAGGCCCAAGAGCAGTGTGGTGACGTGCCCCCCGTGTCCCGGATGGAGAGTGCTGTAGGGTGGGCGCTTTCTTGACCACCAACACCTGCGCCTGGAATAATCCTGCTCTACGTGTGTTTATTGAAGGAAGAGGGAGAGACAGAGGAGGAAGGAATCAGGGAGCCTCTTCCACACCCGTCCCTTCAAGAGCGGCCCCAGGAGTGTGCTCTCCCTCCTCATGTCCTAGGCAGGTGGCTGAAGGCCCCCTCCCCACACCTGAGCAGGCGGAGTTGAGGGGAGACCCTCTCCAGGAGGGGGGGTGGGGCACAGGAAGCCCTAGGGGCACCTCTACTTGGGGGGGGCCACACTGCTGGCCGGAGGGCATTCTGAGTGCACCTCCTCTCTGTCTGGAGCCAGGCCATTAGGCTCGACAGGCCCCAGGAACTTTCTAGGCCGCACACTCTGCCCTGTTCCCAGCAGAGGCTCTCAGGCTCCCTGCGGCTCCAGGGTTCTGAGAAATGAACGTGTTTTCCCCATCTGGTGTGGCAAGAGGCCACGCGTGCCCAGCAGTAGCCCGCCCCCCAGCAGCAGCACGAACAGGGGTAACCCCTTGGCTGGAGCGAAACTGGTGGGGTCCCACCCTAAGTGCAAATGCCTTCTCCCCGCTTCCCCGGGGCTTCCCCAAGGTGGATACCGTGTCAGCCCCACCCAAAGCCAGGCCTTGCTCAGCTGTTCATCCTCAGTGGCGGTCCTCCCTGCCCGCCGCCTGCCTGCCTGCCCCCCTCCTCTGTCCACTCAGGCTCAGCTCAGCAAAGTACCCCCTCTTCCAGGCCCCAGCTCCTGGCTCTGCTTCAACCCGCATCTTGAAATAACCTTCCGAGAGCACAGATGTGACCTTGAACCTCCTCTGATCTAAAACCTCCATTTGATCTTCTCGGGGAGAAACTGTGTGCTCCTGACACATGGACGATAGTCCTTATCAAAAACAAGCAGTTCTGGGCATGACTGCCTTCGCAGAGAGTGTAACTGACTTGTCCAAGGTCACAGAGCTGGTACCGGCCTCTGCTAGGATTTGAGAAGAATTCCAAACTCAGGACAGTCGAGGCCAGCTCTCACAGGGCTCCAGTATGTGGCCTGCCTCCCAGGGAGTGTGGGTGCCCCAAAAGGCAGGGCACGTCCCCGCTGCCATGCTTTTAGCCTCTGCCAAGAACGTTTTCTCATCTGGTGAAGGTTTCCCCACCTCCAGTACCTGGCCCGAAGCCACCTGCTCAGCGTCTCTGCCTCTGCCATGCACTCATGATGACACGAGTCCATCGGTGACACACCTGCCTACCACCCACTGTCTTTGCCTATGGTCATTTCTGCCTACTTCTCATCCCCCTCGGAGGGCAGAGGCTGGTGTGGCGTTTCCCTCCGTGTCCTCACAGGCCCGTAATAAGGTGGTGGCTCCAGAAATGAGCAGAGAGGTGGATGTCACCACCACCGCCGCCATCTCCACGGAGCTGTCCCGACCATGAGCTCTGGATGCAGGGAAGCACGGCCCCTCCAGAGCACGGACAGCCCCCTCCCCAAGATTTGACTTCCCTCTGGGGCAGAGGCCAAGCAGGCAGAAAGGCAGCAGCGAGCCGAGTTGGGGAAGTTCTGCGCTCTGGGTGGCAGAGTGGGCACTGGGGCTGGCAGGTCACCAAGCAGAGCACCATCTGTTCCCAGAGTGACTCAGACTTGATCTGTGAGCCAGCAGCCTCCCACCGTGGGGACCTGTGAGGACAAGTGCCTGGCTCCCGGATTCCTGTGCACAGGCTGTGCCCATCTGACCAGCAGAGCAAAGGAGGGCTTGGAGGTAAGGCCACCCCAAAGAGTCACGGTTTCCAGGGATACCCTGGGGCGGCGCTTCTTACCCTTGGCTTCCCAGTCTTGGCCACACAAGCCCCTGGGGGCATAAAACAGACAGTCAAGCCTGGGTTCCCAGATCAAGTGGGGGGTCAGAACATCAGGGTCCCCCCGACCACCTGGGGGGTCAAACATCAGGGGACCCACACATGGCCTTTCTCATCAGCTCTCCGGTTCATCAGTCATGTGGCCGAGACAGGACTCATTGGGTTCCGGGGCGCATGGGTGGCTCAGTCTGTTAAGCGTCCAGCTTTAGCCCAGGTCATGATCTCACAGTTCGTGGGTTCAAGCTCCAAGTTGGGCTCCACACTGACATCGTGGAGCTTGCTTGCAATTCTCTCTCTCTCTCTCTCTCTCTCTCTCTCTCTCTCTCTCTCTCTCTCACTCTCTCTCTCACTCTCTCTCTCTCTGCCCCTCCCCTGTTTCCCCCCTCACTCAAATACATTTAAGAAAAAAACCATAAAAGGAACCACTGGGCTCCAGCAAAGGCAGGCTCAGGCTGGAACAGTAGAGGTGAGATAGAAATTGGGTGCCAGTGCCCAAGGCACCGGGACAGTCTGCAGCGGGGACGAGATGAGGGCACCCTAAGATGGCAAACATCTGCAGATGAGCAAGAAGGAGTTTGCAGAGCAGGGCATCTGGGCCCTCCCCCAGGTGTGGTGAAGCCAGAAAAGAGAAAGCGGGAGGAGCCGGGGGGCTCCGTGGGGGCTGGGAGGTAGGGGCGGCCCTGACTGGGTGCGAGGCTGGGGGAGGCTGGCTCCGCTCCCTCTAGGAGGTCACGGAGCAGTTCCAGTGAATGAGGGGTACGGCAGCCACGCTGTGGACCCTCAAACTCAAAATCCAGACTAGTTTGCAGAGGAAAGGGGACATGATATCGTATCTAGATTTTTCCTGAGAAGCTGGCCCACGCAGACCCTGTGCCCATGCAGACCCTGTGCCAGGGTGACAGAGGGCATGGTGCCCTGTGGAGAGCGCTGATCTGAAATCCTGTAAACTGGCATAGCGGCATCAATGCCCTCAGCTGTCCTGTGACTCACATGCCCTGGAAGCTCTGCATTCCTACATGGACAGCAGGTGGACTTTGAGTTCTAGTGTCCACTCGGCTGGACCGAGGGATGCCCAAGTCGCTCCTGGGTGTGTGTGAGCGGGGTTGATTCGGGGGACTGAGTCCAGCAGGTGGCCCTCCCCAGTGTGTGGGGGTGGATCCCCACGCAGTCCATCCAGGCCCGGGAACAAAAAAGCCCGAGGAAGGGCGAGTCCGCTCCCCATTCTTGAGTGGGGACACCCATCTGCTCCGGACCTGGGACCCAGGCGTTCCTGGTTCTCACTTTGAGCCTCAGATAGAATTTACACCCGAGACCCTCGGTCCTCAGACCCTAAGACTCGGGCTGAACGACACTGTAGGCGGCCATGATCACGCAGGCCAGTTCCCGGAATAAGTGTCCTCTTCCGTATCTCTGTGTGTCCCGTCGGTTCTGTGCATCTGGGGGCAGCCTGACCAATACAGGACCGCCGGGACTTTATATCCTACTCGCACTGTCCTCGTGGGTCGTGGAGCACAGGGCGTGAGACAGGCCTCCCTCTGGGTCGCGCCGCGCGTCTCTTCCTGCTGAGTAGACGTTGCAGAGGTCCCCTCACTCCTGCAGGCATCTCTCGGGGGTAGAGGTGACGCCTCGTGGGGGAGGGAGCCCACCCGGTCACCCGGTGTCTAGTGCAGGTGGGGGAGGGTGTGCCCTAGGTCAGCCCCGGAGCCCGACCCTCAAGGAGGTGACAGTCCGGTGTGAATGTTGGTGAGTCTTACATTCTTTGTGCTTCTGAGGAAGGAGACCAGGCCTTGTTCACAAGGAATTGTGCTGCGAGATGCCCCTTGATGGGAGAGAGTCATTCACTCCAGGGTGTGCATCTGCCTATTCTGGAAGGCTTCCTGGAGGAGGCGGCATTTGAAATGGACCTTAAAAGAAAGGCCTGTCAGGAATAGATGTACATTAGGGTTTTTAAAAATCCACGGGCAATTCAGTGAAGAAAATACCTTAGTTAGTATATGGAATTAGAAATATCTGTTTTGACCAGAAGTTGAATAATTTGTCTAAAATCAATGTACTGATTAGTAATATCTTGAAGGATTTGGGGAAAACTTTGTTTTAGTTCAGATTAGTTTTGTTTTCACCAAAGCTGTTTCTTCCCAGCCAGTTCTGGTAGATTTATGAGCTCAGTTCTGCTCAGTTAAATGTCAGTTTTGTGGGTGATTCACACATCAGACCTTTACCAAATACTGCCTGAAACACACACAAAATATCCTCCTGACCGAGAGTTACTACATCTGTGAGTTAAAAGAAGGACTAAAGCAATAGCCTGTATTGAGAATCTATTAGAAGAGACTTAATCTATAATCCACAAGATCCTTGACACTGGAGACACGTACAGCTGTTCAGCCCTGAAATGCCTCAGTTCTCCTTCCCTGAAGTCATAGACCCAATGTACTTAAAAAGAGATGGGGCACCTGGGGGGCTCAATCGGCTGAGCGTCTGACTTCGGTTCAGATCATGATCTCACAGTCTGAGTTCAAGCACCGCATCGGGCTCTATGCTGATGGCTCAGAGCCTGGAGCCCGCTTCCGATGCTGTGTCTCCCTTTCTCTCCATCCCTCCCCCACTCACGCTCTCTCTCTCTCTCTCTCTTAAATATAAACATTAAAAAATTACTTAAAAATTTTTATTAAAAAAAAAAGCAAGAATACAAACCAGAGAACACTCATCATTATCAGGTTGTGCTGTGAGGTTTAGGTGAACTGACTAAAATAATTTCTCAAGCCAGAACAACGAAATAAAGCTAAAAGTTTAAACTGGATGAAACTCCAGAGAAATATTCAAAAAGTCTTCAACTGTCTCATCCTGGATGAATCTCTGCAATCCTCACAAAGTGTTTTTACTTTTTTTTTTTTTTTTTGGTAAATTGGGAAATCCCGGCACGTGGACCATTTGCAGAACCGGTCTTGGCAAACGGATTTTCAGAGAAGTGGCTTTCAGAGAACAGAGGTTCCCTGAAGTCACTGAGAACCGTGTGGGCTCCTGGGACCCTTCTTGCCTCCTTCCAGGGCTCCCGGGTGTCCTGGGCTGGGGCGGGGCTGCTGCCTGAGCTTTGGGGGCGTAACCCGGCCTCCGCCCTCAGATGTCTTGGGGAAATCTGGGGTCAACGCTGAAGTTGGGTCTAGGTCGGGTGCAACCTGGAAGTCACTAACACCAGACTGCCGGCTTCCGGAAGATGCTCCGCCCTGTGGGTCCCGGCCGGCCCCTCCCCCAGCCCTGCAGTCCCCAGGGGCCGGTCCTCCTCAGGGCTGCCTGGGTCTCCATTTCTGCTTTTCCCTCTGTAAGCGCCCATCTTTCCAGCCCCGCGCACACTGTTTAGCGTAGTGCACCCTCCACAGGCAGCGGTACGGGGTGGGGGAGAGCCAGCACCCCTGCAGCCATCCGCCAGCGCCAGCGGGAGAAACAGAGCGGCAGGGGCTCCGTCGGTTAAGCGTCCAGCTCTTGATTTCGGCTCAGGTCCTGATCTCACGGTTCATGAGTTGGAGTCCTGCGTTGGGCTGGCCGCCGTCAGCACAGAGCCTCCCTCTCTCTCTGCCCCTCCCCCTGCTGGCGCTCTCTCTCAAAATAAATGAACTTACAAAAACAAAACAGGGAGGCATCAGTAGAGGGCCCCCGGACCCCTCCTCCCTCCCAAGAGCAGACACCGGTCCAGAACTTATGTTCACTATTTAGGAAGGAGTTTATTCTATTCCCATGTACTATTCCCATGTACAAGCCTCACATTTCTTCAAGGTCGGGGGAAAAAATGTTTGTTTTTAAGAAAAGAAAATTGATTTTACACTCCACCCACACAGGCAGCGGGCGCTCAGACATTTGGGGCCACGGGACAGTGAAATATCAACATTAATTTGGGGCAATGATAGGACTCTTCTCAGAAGAAAAACATGAAAAAAATCTCACAAAACTATCATCTGCCATCACAGTGGCTACATGGGGCAAAGGACGTTTAACTCCGAAAATACAGAAAGAGCATATAATCAGGATGTTAAACACTGAGTACACTTAGGCTGGTCAAGAGCTAGGAAACCTTCACCTTGGACCAGCTTGATATTTAAGAATCACTAGTTTAGAAACACAGACTTCTGTGACCTGTGTGTCTCAGGGGACTGGGACTTTCTGGAGGGAAGCACGCCCGGCCTGGCCCCGGGGTGGGGGGCTTCTGCCTCCCCGCCCCCACCACACCAGCTCTGGCAGCTGTCCCGGCCCACATCCCTGCCTCTGAGTCCTCACCTCCACGAGATCCCAGCTTCTGTCATCCTGCTCCCCGCCCCCCCCAAGAACCTCAGGGGACGTGAAGCTCCTTCCCTGTCGCAGAGCCCCCAGCCCACCGGCCACCTCCCAGCCTCCACCCAGGACTTCCCCTGCTCTGTCTGACACCTGCTGTGTTGGGGGGAGGGGGCCTGGGCCGTACTTAGGGACTTGGTCTGCAGACAGGACTGAGAAGAGGGGGCAGCAGCGTGTGAGGGTCACAGGAGACTGGAGTGACCCACTGAAGATGTCAGATGGGGGAAAGGAACAAAGAAAAGTGTCACCCGTGTGGCAGGCCCCCCCCCACATGGCCTGGCCCTGCCCCTACTCCACTGGGGAGACAAGCTGGGTGGGCTCTGTCACCCACCCCCCACCCATGCCAGGGGGAGGGGCAGGCGGTAAAGGGCGGGCACCAGTGTGTTGCAGTAACCCCCCAGGGAAGCCGCCCCCCACTCTGAGCCAGACCCACTGACTTGCCACAGCTGAGCTAAGGTGAAGTCAGACAGCGCCAAAAACCAAAGAAAACCTTGTGTCCGCCACTGACTGATGCTCAGAGCCACACGCTGTGTGCAGACCATGCTGGAAGACCACGTGTGTCTCCCGAATCCTGAGTCCCCAGGGTCCTCCGGACGCCCCTGCTACCCCCACCCTGATTTTATTCTTTTATTTTTTAATTTTTTTAAGTTTGTTTATTTTAAGAGAGAGAGAGAGAGCACAGTAGGGTAGGGGCAGAGAGAGAGGGAGAGAGAATTCCAAGCAGGATCTGGGCTGTCAGCACAGAGTCTGACGTGGGGCTCAAACTCACGAATCATGAGATCATGACTTGATCGGAGATCAAGAGTCAGATGCTTATCTGACTGAGCTGCCCGTGCAACCCCACCCAGATTTCATTCTGATGCCACCCTGGCCTCAGTTCCCTCACGTGCAGGGTGCCCTGGAATGAGCCATCTCTGAGAACCAGGGCGAGGGAGCCTGGAGCGCCAGGCTCAGGCGGGCAGCTCCTGCAGGTCTGGTTCTGGGGACCACACGGGAATGCCTTGATGCCCAGTTCGAACGGGGTTGGGGGGCCGGGAGAGCGGGATGCCATCAGCCAGGAAAACACCTTCCACTCTGAGCGGGGCACCTCAGGACCCGGCCACCCCCCACCCCAGGACCTGGACACCCCCCTCAGGACCTGGCCACCCCCCACCAGGACTCGGCCACCCCCCCCCAGGATCTGGCCACCCCCGATTCCAGAACCCGGCCACACCCCCCAGGACCCGGCCACCCCCGGCCCCACCTCATGTGCTGTCCCATGACGGACCGTGTCCACCTCAGAGCCTCCGGTCCTGCCCTGTGGGGCCCCTGGAGTGAGGTGGGTCTGACTCTCCAGTGTCCCCACCTTTGTTTTTTCACTCATAAGACCCTTCCTGCACTTCACATGCAGGAGACACACACACACACACACACACACACACACACACACACACTTTTTTAAAATTGGAGCCCAGAGAACAGTTGGCTAAATGCAAGCAGTGATGACTTTATTGTTTGTGGTGTAGACAGTGCCCCCCTCCCAGGATCTGGGCTCCGGCCTCTGGTCCTGACCCAGAAGCTCAGGCAGACCCTCGAGCCACAGACATGCCCCTTCTGTTCCTCTCGCCCTTCCCTCACCTGGTCTCCTCCTGGGGCTTCCAGGGGAGGCTAAGGCAGGCCATCTGGCCAACCCAGGTCTGCGCCCCCACTTCGGCTGCGTGAAGGGGGTAGAGGCACAAAAGAACCCCAGATGCCACCATTCGGGCCTCCGATTTCCCACTTTCAACTAGATACCCAAGCACTAGCACACACCGCTCTTGGAGTCCAGTCGCCTTTATGTCACGCCATCACATTGCTTGGGTTTCCTCACCACAGCCCAGTCAGGCTGGGGGCCTCCCCGTTTCTCCACGGGAGCTGCCCCGAGGTCTCGCCAGGCAGAGTGCGGAGCCCGGGCCCGAGGGAGGCCGGGCCCTCCCCCCAGTAGCTAATTCCCCACCCACCACCCAGCCGTTCCCTTCACATCTGCGCCCCGGAAGCAGGGGCCCCGAGCGCACGAGGACCAGCGTCAGGCAGGAGCCGGGCCGGGCCTCACTTCTCAGAGAGGATGCGCCTGAACTCCTCGAAGTTAACCTGCCCGTCCTGGTCCAGGTCGGCCCCCTGGATCACGGCGTCCAGCTCCTCCTGGGAAAGGCTCTTGCCCATCTTGGCCATGGCCTGCTTGAGCTCATCCACGCTGATGCGGCCGTCGCTGTCCAGGTCGAAGGCACGGAAGACCTCCCGGATTTCCGCCTCGCTGCCCCCGGCCTTCATCCCCTGGGCTGCCACTGCCAGGAACTCTTGGAAGCTGATGGCGCCGTCGCCGTCGGTGTCCACCAAGGCCATGAGCTGCTCCAGCTCGGCTTTCGACATTTTCTTGCCCATGGCCTCCATCGCGGCGCCCAGCTCCTCCATGTTGATCTTTCCATCCTTGTCCTTGTCAACATAGTCGAAGGCCACCCTGAACTTCTCCTCCTGTTCTTTAGTCAGCTGCCCGGCCATGTCAGGCACACCTGTCACAGAGCTACTGAGCTTGCTGCCACTTGGCTCGAAGAGCTCGCGCCGGAGACGGGACCAGCAGCTCCTGGGAGGCTGCGTCCGTGTGGGGGCAGAGCTCCGTGGCTGTCTTGCCAGGGGAAGGATGCCCTCTCCTTTTCTGCGTTGAGAGCGGGGGAGGAGGAAGGCTCTCCGCCCTCCCCTCCCCGTGTCCTTGGGCGAAATCCTCCTCCCAGGGAGGGGCACGCCCACTGCAAACCAGAAATGCCGGAATTCGGGGTGCAGGGCCCACCCAGGAAAGGCTGGAGGGAGCCAGCGTGGGGGACCGTTGGAGGCCAGCCAGCCTCCCGACGGCAGACATGCTGCTCCAGAAGCTTCTCTCCCGGCTGATCCTCACAGAGACGTGGCTGGGAAGAGTAAGGGGGTCTCCTGTGGTGACACGGCAGGTCCCGGGGGGGAGGAACGGGGCCTCGGCTCCCTCTCACGGGCGCCCTGCCCGAGAGCCTCGGGGACGCCGTGCAGTGCGGGGTCCAAGCAGGCCGGCCCCCGCGGGCACTAGTGGCTGTGGAAGTGGGCGGCCAAGACTGGGAACGTGACCTAGCTCGAGGGCTCACTAAGGGTCAGCCCTACGCACAAAACTCAGGCTGGAAACTTCCCCGGCCCACAGCCTCCTCTGTCATCTCTCCCCACTGCTCCGAGAAGCAGGGTTTAGACCAAGCGCTCAGCCCTTGGGGACTCTCCCTGGGTCCCTAGCAAGTGACCCCCAAGACTCTCAAGGGGACACTTGCACCGGAGTCTCCACGATGTCTTCCTCAAGCAAACCTCCTCTTGGTCCCTATAAACTCCCAGATCTGCCAGCGGCCTGTGCCCGTGTGAGAGGCGTCAACTCCTTCCCTTTCCAGCCATATCTGGTTCTCCCCTTCCCCAGCCCCATCCCTGGGGGCGGCACCCCCCCCACCGGCCCACCCCGAGCCAGAGGACCCAGATGTGGACAGAGACACAAGGGAGGGTTCCAACTGTCCAACTTCTTTGATAAAGAGAAGAAGTGCTGTTTCATCCTCGTGCTGGAATAGTACAGAGACCTCAATAAATATTGAGCAATCGGTTTCTCAATGGAACCCGCAAGCAGTGTTGGGTGGAGGACGTGGGCCACCCGG
The DNA here is from genome assembly GCF_006229205.1 of Suricata suricatta. Classification (NCBI taxonomy): domain Eukaryota; kingdom Metazoa; phylum Chordata; class Mammalia; order Carnivora; family Herpestidae; genus Suricata; species Suricata suricatta. The sequence continues at coordinate 132,946,001 of NC_043709.1, read as the reverse complement.
GACGCTGGCCAGGAGAGCCACCGCACCGCAGGAAGTGACAAGGGACGGGCGGGCTCCCGGCGACAACGCGGTTCCTCTAAGAATAGTTGAAGATATAAATCTCTACATTTCATCTTCTTCTTACCTTATTAGTAGGGCTTGTCCTTAAAAATCCAAGATTAGCATTTTCTCATTTTCCCCTTAGACTTAAATGATGCGTCGTAAAGAGGGGAGCTTTCCTGACACTATCAGAAGGTGAAGCTTGGGTTCTGGCCCCGCCGCCGTTCGGGAGCTCAGCTTGAGTCTCGTATCTTCATCTACAAAATGGGACGATACGTCCACCGTATTGATGGGGGCACTTAAGACCAGAGATCACAGTGTCTCTGGTCAGCGGGAGGCGTGATTACTCTCCGACAAACCTCGTCTTTGGTTGCAAGCTGGGAACAGACACTCAAGAAAAGGAGGACCCGGCTCTCACTCTTGTCATCCACCGCTCTTGACCGCACTGACGAGCTCGTCGGCCTGGAGGGTACGGCCCCGTCACACAGTCCAAGGTGACACTGGTCCCCGCTGGACCTCAGCCTCCACCAGGCAGCCCCACACAGAGCAGACACTTGTATTTAGAAAGACCATCTATCCTACGGTCCTCACGGGACCGTAAGGTGGTGATTACTTATTGTCGCTCACTGTCCCCATGTACAGATGGAGTCTCAGGAGGTAGAGTCCTATGCCCAAGGCCACCCAGAAACTGGGGAGAGAGCCGCCCTTCCGGTGAGCCCCTCCGTGCCCTCGGCCTGCCGCTTGGGACCCTGGTTCCCCTCTGACACCGTGGGCTTTCTTCTCGGAGCATGAGTCCATACGGAAGTCACCCTTCCCCCCGTGGCCTCCTGCCGGAGCCGGTGAGCGGCCGGTCAGCCTCAGGAGCCCAGCATCAGGGACCGCTGCTCCCCGGTGACCGACACCACACACGGCCTGACAGCTGAACTCGGCGCTGGGAAAAGGGGAGCACAGCACGTGTCGCCAGAACCGAATCCTGCTTGATCAAGCGCCTTTCTTCCGGGATCCCGGCCCAGCTCTTTGGAAGGAGCAGGAGGGAACTAGAGAGGCCTCCCGTCCGTCATGCCTCCTGACGGGGTCTCTGTGTGGTGGGAGGAGGGCGTCCATTTGGGAATGAGGCTGGGGGGCTGGCACCTGCTGGACGCCCCGGCGCAGCGCCCTGGGGCCCTGTAAGAAGCCTTGTGAGCCTGTGTGGTGTCCTGGTCCCCGCCGCCCCCGCCCCTGCTGAGCGTGAGGGAGACGAGAGAGGCTGCCTGCCCGAGTAGGGGGACCTGCGTCTCCTGGGAAGGAGCCCCCGGGACCAAGCACGGCAGAGAGGCAAGGAGGGAGTGGCCGGCCAGCCCGAGGCCCAGGTGCTGGACGAAGCCTCCGGCCTGTGGCTCCCACCTGCTGGGGGTCAGCTCATCCCCCCGGACTCATTCTCTCTCCTGCCCCTCTCCGGTCACCTCCTGGCCCTGCTGCCAGGGCCGCTGGGAATTCTCCCAGTGACGGTGGCTAAGTTCTGGAGTCCCGGAGGGTGTCTCCACGGCCCAGGGAAGGGGGTCCTCACTCTCCACTGCGCGTGCAGTAACCCCGAGTGTGAGTGAGTGTGTGTGTGTGAGTGTGTGTGTGGGCAGAGGGGTGTGGGCTGGCCGGTTTCCCCGGGGACAGAGCACACTCAGCCCCCCCCCCCCCGTGCGAAACTAGCACAACCGGTTCCAGAGTCTCCCAGCTCCTCTGACTTGCGGGAACCTGCTTGTCCCACCCAGCCGCTGAGCTGGTCTTTGGGGTTAGCACCCCAACACCTTGCCCGGAGCCCCTGCCCGGGGATCCCCGTGTGTCCAGGTAAGCCCCTCCGCACACACAGCGCCCCGAGCCCCTGTGCTGCCGTCCCAGCCCGTGCCGAGTCCCTGTGTCCCTAACCCAAACACAAGTCACATTCCCCGGGGGCCCGGGTGGCTCTGTCACTGGCCAGGAACCAGGAAGCTGCGGGGTGTGGTCCCGGCTTCCCAGGTCACAGGAGGTGCAGCTTGGGGCGGTGACATCACTGCGGAGGAGGTACGGCCACACCTGTGCAGCAGGGCTGCAATCCAGCAGCAGGCAGGGCACGGGGCACGGGGCACGGCACTCGGGAAGCGCAGGCCTTGGCTGTCACCCTGTCCCCCATGGGCCCAAGCCTGGGGCCACTTCCATTCGCTTCCCTCCAGACACGGAGACATCTCCAGGCCCAAGGACAAACGTCCCTGACGTGGAGGGGGTGCTATTCTGAGTTCTGGAGGGTCTCAGGCCGAGGGAACCCCTGGCCTCCCTGAGGCTCGGGCCGTGTCTGGTCTTGCTCCTGCCTCCGCTGCTGGCGCCACAGAGCGCGCTCCGGGCGCTGAGTGGGTTTCCAACAGGAAACGGTCACGTGTTGAAGGCTCAGAAGTTGGAGGTCATCTTTCCGGTTTAGATCCTTGTCTGAGCAAAGGAGTGATTCTTGGGCCACTGACGGGTCACATGGAAAAGGGCAGAGGCCCTACTGTCATGGGGACTGTGTGCAAAAGAGCAGGATCTGGGGCAGCTGGGTGGCTCGGTTGGTTAATCTCCGACTTCAGCTCCGGTCATGATCTCAGGGTTTGTGGGTTCGAGCCCCATGTCGGGCTCTGTGCTGACAGCTCGGAGCCTGGAGCCTGCTCGGATTCTGTGTCTCCCTCTCTCTGCCCCTCTGCTGCTTGCGCTCTGTCTCTCTCTCTCAAAAATAAATAAACATTAAAAAAAGAAGAGCAGGGTGTGTGTGCCTGCCCCGCCCAGCACATGGCTCTGCCCTCGGGCGTGCGCTGCCGGGTTGTCGGTGCCCACGGTTTGCATAGACCAGCCAAGCACCTGGCAAGGCCCGTCCTTCCTGTGCCTTTGGTCAACGACGCACCCAGGGGGTCGGCAGGACGCACATCACCCTGCACACACCGTCCGTGCACATGCGAGGTGACCGTGGCTCTCTGTTTCTGGCACTTTCTCTGAGAAGTGCTCTGAGTGTGGTATTTTCCCAGAGCACTGAAATGGACCCCTTCAAACAGCAAGCATGTGAACTGTGGAGGAAACCTTTCTAAGGTGAATCCCGCTGTATTTCCCATAATTAGAGACGGTTCTGTCGTTGCGTGAAACCTCCCTCGGGGCTGTGAGCAGGTGCGTGGGCCGTGCACTCGGTGGTCCGGATTTGCTGCGGCTTCTCCAGCTGGCCAGTCCCACCTCCTGGCTGCGGTTATTGTATTTCCGTGGGTCTCGGACTTCATTTCACAACTATTGTTGCTACAACTCAAGGCAGAGCCTAAGTTGCCAGGGATTAAAAAAAAAGTTAACCAAACTTATGAATCAGCAACTTAATTTAACTTATTTTTTTTTAAGTGTATTCATTCATTCACTCATTCATTCATTTAGAAAGAGAGAATAGGGGAGGGGGAGAGAGAGGGAGAGAGAATCCCAAGCAGGCTCTGTGCTGTCACGGAGCGGGGCTGAGGCTCATGAACCGTGAGATCATGACCTGACCCAAGTCGGACGCTCAACTGACGGAGCCAGCCAGGTGCCTGCAGCAACTTTAATTTAAAGACAGTAAAAAATCAGTTGCTCTGAGGGGGTGCCCGGTGCCTCAACTAGGTCTCTGGATTCAGGACGAGACCCTAAAGCATCAGGATCGCCATTGCCGGAACGGCGGCTCAGAGCAGACCCTCATTCCCACTGGGCACGGCGGCCCCACCCTTTCCCTGTGATCCGATCGGGGCATGCGGTGGTCTCCACATGGCAAGAAGCCGGGGAGGGAGCAGACCAGAGAAGTGACTGGGCACACCCATGCGTCCCAGCGCGCTGCTCAGAAAGGGGGAATCAGGTCACAGTGCTCCCGGAGCAGTGGCCCCAGGGCCCCTTCCCTGCGCACCGAGGGACCCTACCCCCAAGGGGACGGCTCCCTCCCTTTCCAGCCGCCCTGAGGAGAGCCCTGAGGAGAGCCAGGCTGGAGCGTGATGGGGTCCCTGTCCACACACGCCCTCCGCACCGTGGAAACGATGCGCACGCGTGGTCATAACAGCCTGTGTCGGTGAACAGAACGTCCCCAGAGCGGCTGTGACCAGTCCCGCCTCGCAGAGCCTGGTGGTGGCTGGTCCGTGTCTCTCTCGTACGCCGGCTTGAACGTACACACACTCACACTCACACTCACAACTGCAATAGCACAGCTGCCTACTTGTTTTCTTTCTTCAAGTCAGGGATGTTTTAAAAAATGACCACCTTGTATTTCGCCCACCGCCCACTGAGGAGTTAAGAGTGTACCTTCTCAGGAGAAACAGTTGGCAAGGTTATGTATGCTCCTTTCTCTTTTTTTAATTAAAAATTTTGTATATTTATTTGTTTTTAAGAGAGAGACACAGAGCCTGAGTGGGGGAGGGGCAGAGAAAAAGGGAGACACAGACTCCGAAGCAGCTCCAGGCTCTGGGCTGTCAGCACAGAGCCTGACGTGGGGCTCAAAATTATGAATTTTGAGATCGTGACTTGAGCCAGTCAGATGCTTAACCGGCTGCGCCAGCCAGGTGCCCCAATGCTTACTTATTTTTGAGAGAGACAGCATGAGTGGGGGAGGGGCATGGAGAGAGGGGGACGGGGTCTGAACTCGGCTCCGCGCTGACATCAACGAGCCTGAGGTGGGGCTCGAACCCACGAACCATGAGATCATGCCCTGAGCTGAAGTCAGACACTCCCTCGACTCAGCCGCCCAAGTGCCCCTGCTCTTCTCAGTGTGCAGGTGAACCCTGGTTTCATCGTGGCCAGGAGCCATATTTACTACCAGAATGAAGTGCTCAGACATTTTAAGAACAACCACAATAAAACAGAAATGGGCCAAGCATTTAAACCCAGCCCACAGAAGAGCAGATCCAAAGGGCCAACACGCACATTGAAAGACTCTACACTTTGGCGGTAGACAGAGACACACAAATTAAAATAATTCTGAGGTATCATTTGATGCCCAGTCTGGCTGGCAAGAATTCGCTGAGGGCTCCACTGCTGGTGAGGACTCCTGGCTTCGACGCAGGTCATGATCTCACAGTCCATGGGTTCGAGCCCCGCGTCGGGCTCTGCACTGACAGCACAGAGCCTGCTTGGGACCCTCTCTCTCTCTGCCCCTCCCCCCGCCATACATAAACTTTAAAAAAATGTATTTTAAAGACTGGGTTCCCACTGCGAAGATCATGCTAAGAGAAGCATCACGCAGAGGACTGAGTGCCCCGGCTGCGTTCTAGGGGCATGTGCGGCCCCACTGCGGGCTCTGCAGGGTCTCTAGTCCCTGGGGCTTCCGGACCAGGAGGGTTTCAGTAGGCGTCTTCCTCCCCTTCATGTGGATCCACCTGAGGGACTGTTCTGTCAGCTTCTGGGACTTGTGGAAATGAGCAGGTCTTGAATTTTTTGTTCTTGGTAGGGGAGGGGCAGAGAAAGAGACAGACAGAGAGAGCGAGTGAGAATCCCAAGCAGGCTCCACTCCAAGCACAGAGCCCTGGGATCAGGACCTGAGCCAAAATCAAGAGTGGGATGCTCAACCGACTGAGCCGCCCAGGCGTCCCTTGAACTTTTTTTAAATTACAAATCTGGTATCTTTGAGTGTCACCTGGGAAGCATGTAGCGAGTCAAGGAAGTCGAATCCGTGTTAAAGAATCACTTTTAGGGAAACTCTTGGTCGGTCCAAGGAGTGAGGTGTAGACCATCTGGGTTGCAAGCAGGCCTGTGGGGCTCCCTCGGGTCCCCCGTGCTGTTACAGTGCAGGGGGCCGGGAGCACCGTGTGCCCCGTCCCCCCAGGCCAGGGGCCCTGCGCCCCAGTGAAGAAGACGTGGCCAGGGCCCACCTCCCAGGAGATGTGCTCCCTCAGCCTCTTTGGCACCGGACGTGGTGTGTCTGAGGCTTTGGTGAGGACCGGGGACGGGGTTGGGGCCCAGGACTCAATCCTGGGACAGTGGTGAGGACCGGGGGTGGGGTTGGGGCCCAGGACTCAATCCTGGGACAGTGGAGGCCTCAGAGATAAGGCAGTGTTAAGGAAAGCGCATATCAGAAACAGCCAGGAAAATGGGCGCACGCAGCGTTTACCTTGCTCACATGCAAAGTCCCCACCGGCAGGACTGAGGCCTGTGGCTGGCAGCCCCCAGGGCCCCTGCCAACCCAGAGGAAGACTTTCTCTGTTTTCATTAGTTGGACGGCTCCGGCTGCCGGGGTGGGGGTGGGTGGGGAGAAGGGAGCAGGGCTGGGAGGTCAGGCACTAGGTCCTGGGACAGGCAGCCGCAGCAAGGCCTCACAGGCCGTGGGTCTAGTGGCCCCGCGGCCGCCTGCCACCCCCAGCCCATGAAGATGCTACCACGATTTGATTGTCAGGTCTGTCCGCTGTCAGAGGAGAGAACAGGCCTGGCCCTGAAGCCTCCCCGGGGCTGCCGGGCCCGATGCTGCACACAGAGGTGGGGTCAGCCCTCTCTCCACCCCCCCCACCCCCCCGACAGGCTCACGGGCCCCAGGCCAGCCAACCGCCCACAGATGAATCATGCAGAGGCCTGGAAGTTGGCGACCTTCCAGTCCTGGGCCCGACCCAGGAGACTCTTTCTGACATAGACGATGTGAAGGAAGAAGCTAGTGGTGCTTGGATGCGGCCGGAGACGAGGGAAAAGAGACATCCGTGTGGTCCCAGTGGACAGCACTCAGGGCACTCAGTGGCTGCAGAACCGTGGTCCTAAAGAAACAGGATGGGGACTCAGCGTCCCCTGTGTCTGTCCGGGGCGCACTGACATGGCAGAGACAGAGAGTTGTGGCTTAAACTGGGTCAGAGCCTAAGGCCTGAGAGCGGGGCCCGCCCCGTGGCCCAAGCGGCTCACTGCCCAAGCCAGGTAGGGCCTCACGGATGCACCTGTGCCCTGTCACCTGTGCCCCGTCACCTGTGCCTCCTCTCAGCCCCCGCCTCTCCCAGAGAGGTGCCGGGCCAGGGGGGAGGTGGACCAGCACAGATGTCCCCTCGTCCCAGTGGGAGCTGTCCCCACAGATTCATGGCAGCAGCAGGAATGGCCAAATCCCCCCTCCCCGCCCCGGGGGAGTTAGGCCTGCCCTGCAGGGAGCCCAGGCCCATGGGTGCAGGCGCTGAGCTCAGTCGGCTGTCACCCGCCCTCAGTAATGGGCTTTCAGAAGACCTTTGCAGCAGTGCTGGGTCACGTTGGGTCACCAGTCATCCAGCCCCACACCACATTGCCTAGGCTGCTGGGGACACAGGCGGCGTGACTGTGTGTGCCAGGCGCCGGGCTCAGGGCTGTGCTGTGTGACCTCACCCTGTCCTTATGCAATAGTTTATTCCCATTTTACAGATGGAGCAAGTGAGGCTTAGAGAAGGCGCAGGAGGGGCTCCCGGAGGCGCCGGGAGCTGGGATCAGGCTTCCTTCCTCGTGGGCGGCCCCGTGTCTGCTGACTTCAGCCGTCCTCCACATGCCCCCGAGGACGGCCACACTCAGCTCAAGCAGGCCACGTGGCCGGGGACAGCTGGCCACCCCCAGAGGGGAGAAGGGCCGGGAGGCAGGTAAGCCCACGGATGCGCCCACAGGAGGTGGCGGTTCAGCGGGCGCCTGCCTCTCGCCAGGGACCAGAGTGGGGTCGGTTTTCCATTTTTAATTGGATAACTCGGCAGATGTGCTTGGGGCCCAGCTGGGCCTCCGTGCGCTCTCATGAGATCCTTGGAGATTCCTGGAGATTCCTGGAGAAACCGCAGTGAGCCCTCGGCATCACCTCCGCTAGCCGGTAGTTCCCTGGTCCGCCATTATCCTCCTATCTTCTGGAACATTCTGGGACAAGCTGCCCTGATCTTCACTTGACTTTCTCTCTTCCTGGGTAACTCCATCTCCAGCTACACCCATTTCTTCATTGGGGCTTCAGCTCTGCCTCCCTGCTTTTATTCCAGTTTCTTTATCTGTGATTGTTTTCTTTTCTTCCTTCCTTCCTTTTTTTTTTTTTTTTGAGAGAGAGAACAGGTGGGGGAGGGGCAGAGAGACAGAGAGAGAGAGGGAGGGAGAAAACTCCCAAGCAGGCGCCGCCCTCAGCCCAGAGCCCGACGTGAGGCTTGAGATCATGACCTGAGCCGAAATCAAGAGTCAGATGCTCACCCGACCGAGCCGCCCAGGCGCCCCTCATCCCTCGTCTGTGTCCTTTAATGTCCCTGCCCCTCATTAAACATGTGGAAACAATGATTTGTTTTTTAAAGATCTCTCGCCTTTAACTCCTTCCCTAAGAGCTTTCTTCCCATGTTTAAAAGCATCTCTGACTCCTTTCTAGCATCTTGAAAAGAGGGCAGAGCTTTCTCTCCACCCCTGCTCTCCCCTCTTCCTAAGGTGTTAGTAACCTTCTCTTTCCTCCAGAGAGCCCTCCTCACGCTCCCCCTGCCCCTCCCAACACGTGGGCCGCCTTCTCCCGCCTGGCTGGCCCTGTGCACCTTCAGAGAGAGCAGAAGTTTGGCTTCTACATGTTGCTCTCTTCTTTTCTGGCACATACACGCTGCCGTCTATACCAGCTCGTTCCCTCGCGTGTGTCCGCACGGTCCTCATTGTACAGCCAACAACCTCCTTTAGAATTTGAAGTGTTCTAAACCAGCTCTAAATATCTGGGCTCATGGTCATTTTTGTGTGGTGTCTCCTCAAGCCACATAGCATTTTCCCTATGATGCATCTAAAATTCCTTCCTCCACTTACGCTAGCGAGATATGACAGATGATGGACAGACAGATAGAGGATGGGTAGATGATAGACACCGTCCTTCTGCAACTCCGCATCCCACTTTGGACAGGTGTCACGGCAGGCGGAGCGAGGTGCCCGGGGCCCAGCCGAGGAGCCCCCCGGCCCTGCTCACCCGGGGCATCGTCATCTTTCCTGAGTGGACACGGCGCCCGCCAGCACCCCCGCTGGCAGGGACCTCCACCCTGTCAAGTCTAGGGGTCACATGCGGCTCATACCCTGGGGGGCTCAGTCAGTTAAGCGTCCGACTTCGGCTCAGGTCAAGATCTTACGGTTCGTGGGTTCAAGCCCCGCGACAGGCTCTGTGCTGACAGCTCGGAGCCTGGAACTTGCTTTGGATTCCGTGTCTCCCTCTCTCTCTGGCCCGCCCCTGATCCTGCTCTGTCTGTCTCTCTCTCTCAAAAATAAATAAACATTAAAAAAAGAAAAACCACTGGGTGAATGACCTCCAAAGGTAGTCCTACTCTTTGTGAAACCACTTTGCCTCCTTCAGACCTATTCCCGGGGTACGGAGCCCATTCCCCACACACCCCTGCTCTCTCCACCCCTCACGTGCCCCCGGCAGGCACCCGTGTGCTCACGTGGACACTTGGGGCCCCCCCGCAAACACAGGCGCACACGTGTCTCTCTGTACTGAATGAAAGAGTTTCATCACGATCATAAACTTCAAAGGCTTGGATCTCGGAACACAGGCTCTTCCGGCCTCCCAGTGGGTTCCAGGCCCCCGGGGAAGTGCGTCCTGTTCTCTTGGAGGGAATGACCACACCCTGTGGTTGGTGGGGCTTAGACCCGCTCAGCCTGTGACCAGATGTCACTGGGCATCAGGAGACTTGTTGAGGGTAGCCAGCTCTTCTGCAGGATTACCTCATTCAGCGTTCTCTGTTGTCACTGGTTTTTTCAAAACACCAAATATAAAAATAATAATAACAACCACAGAACATCAAGTATCAGATTTGAAAGGCCGGCGAGTCACACAGAGGAGCCCTTGTAGAATGAAGAGGCTTTCCTCCGCGCCCCGCTCTCCACCTGCCCCCCGAGGCCAGCCCAGGACCCCTCCACCTGCCCTGAAATTGGGGGCGGGCAGCCAGTGGGAGAAAGTCACCAATCCTGGCAGAGATTGTAAAAAAAAATCATCCTTTTCCCAGGAAAACAGGAAGTTCGAGAGGGGATTTTCACTTGTTTGGTTGCTTGTATTGTGAGATTTAGGACTAATTTGCCTTTGTTTGGGCTGATCATTTAATACTGATTTCATCAAATACTGATTTCATCAGCTGTCAGTGTACAGGCTGCTTTGTGTCCCTCCTGCTGCAGAGTGAGAGTTTCTCAGAGACTCTGGGGGCCCAGGTGAGCGGCGGCGGCCCGGGCGGAAGGTGGGGTGCCCGTGGGGGCTGACCTCACACCGGGTGCCGGGGAAGAGCAGTGGGAGTGGACGTGAGGACCCACTGACCCGGGCATCCAGGAAACTCTCAAAACGGTCCAACTGTGTTTCCTCCGCCTCCGTGGACTTCATTCTGCAGGTGAGGCCTCGAATCGTAAAAGCGAGCCACTCCAGCACTTTATGACCGAGCGGGAGGCCATGCAGGGCGCCCCGCAGCTCTGGGAAAGGCGTTCTCACATCGTGTACCAGCTCCCCAAACATGATGTCACTGGTCGCTTATCAGATTTCCCCCAGCTCTGATCTAGAGCAACCGTCCCGCCCTGAACTCAAACTCCAGCCCAGCCCAGCCCAGGAGAGCCCTGGAAACACGTGGATGATTCATGTAAAGACCGATCAAAAGTCATTCCAAGAGCTGGTCGTGCCCTGAATCTGGAAGCTGTCCAGTGTGTCATATTTTGTTATGGTGACCAAACACATTAAGATAAGGTGTTTATATACATACTGGAGGGCTGGGGGTAGATGAGCAACTGTTAGGGCTATTGAATGGCTTCATCGAGAGAGAGAGAGGGGGGGGGGGGAGGAGAGAGAATTCTCGTGGCCACACTCAGTCACACTCATTCCCAAAGGGCACAGAGGCGTGACTGCTGAATGAGACTGGAAACCTAATCCATATCTTCATAGCACCCAGCAGGAGATGCATATTCCTGAGGGGGCTGCATGAATTCTTCCTAACAAAAACTCTTACAGCACCAATTCGGAGAGAAGGGAAATCCTTGGGTCCTCCCTCTTCCGAGGAGGAAGTTGCGCAGCAGGCGGTCCCTTTGATGTGTGTCTCGTGGGGTCTTCACGAACCCCATATTCTGCAGGGTCCACTCTGTCCCTGCCAGGATTCCAGTGTCCTCAGCACCTCTCACCTCCAGCCCAGGGAGTCCTACGCTCCGTTCAGACTTGGTTCTCAACACTCCACCGCTGTGGCCCTCCAAGTGCGTCCAAGGATCCAGGTGGGGGGAGGGGGTCCCCAACACCTTTTCAGAGAGTCTGGGAGGTCAAAACTATCACCCTAACAATACCAAGACATTTTTTGCCTTTTTCGCCGTGTTGACCTCTTGCACTGGGAACAAAGCAATGGTGGGTAAAGTCATGAGCCCTTGAGCATGAATCAAGGATCCTGTACTTGAAATCATCATACGCTTCACTGAACTGAAAAAACAAAAAGCCAGTTTTGCTTAAGAGTGTTGTTGGAGAAGTAGTGAAATTATTTTCTTACTAAATCTCAACCGTTGTCTGCACATCTTTAATATGCCGCTGAACACCGACATACAGCAGTTGCCATAAGGAAGGCTCCTGTGCGCCCATGACTGATGGGGGAGATTTGTTGTGGACCGCCGCCATCTTTCTGGAAAGAGCAGCTGACGTGACGCCATGTGGTTGCCCCAGACTTGGCATTTGGCCGACATTTCTTTCAAGAACAGGTGAAGTGAACCTATCACTGTAGGAAAAGCCATCCACAGTGTTTGTTGTCAGTGATAACATGTGAGATTTCAAATGAAAATTAGAATTTTGGAAATTCTCTACCCGTCACTGTGAGCTTGAGACTTTCTGGTACTTTCCTAATAGGATTGCTAGTGATATTTTTAAAATTTTTTTAATGTTTATTTGTATTTGAGAAAGAGAGACAGAGCACAAGCGGAGGATGGGCAGGGAGAGAGAGGGAAACACAGAATCCGAAGCAGCTCCAGGCTCTGAGCTGTCAGCACCAAGCCCGACGCGGGGCTTGAACCCACAAACTGTGAGATCATGACCTGAGCTGAAGTCGGACGCTCAACCGACTGAGCCCCCCAGGCGCCCCATGATCAAATTTCAATATAGTTTGATATAGTACCAAGAAAAATACCCACCAATATCCAAAAGAGTCATTTAAACACTCTCCGTTTCCTGCTGCATATCCACGTGAAGCTGGATTAGCCTCTAGTTCAGGTCAAAACACCCTCCTGCTGCCCAGGGCAGCAGGAACAGACACACAAAGAGATTTGCAAAATTATTTTTATTAGATGCCAGTCTTCTTATTTTTTGTTTTAGAAATATATTTTTCGTAAAACTACAGTACATCTGTTAACACGTAATGAGTTTTCTCTATTTTTAAAGTTACAAATATAGAAAAATAGAGTTAGATATTTAATTTTTTCCCCATTGTAATTTCAAGCGCAGTACATATTGGGTGCTCTCCCCCACCCACATACACGGAGAAGTCCTCAATAATTTTAAACGTGTGGACGGTCCCAGGATCAGAAATGCATTCCTAGGGAAGGACTGCCAGGAGAGGATTACAGAAAGCCATGAAATTAGAGCGAGTTTCCTCACCAGCGAGTCTGCCAGAGCTCAGCCCATCCCAGCACCATCCTTCTGAGTCATCAGTACCTTTGTTTAAAATCCTTACTGAGCTCTTTCAATGTACCTTTTGGAAGAACACGCTTAGGGCGAGGGCTGGATGTGGGAGCCACGACGCCACGATCCGGAAACCTGCAGACGCCCATCGGCCACTCACCCTCTCGCGGGTGAGGTAGGCAGGAAGCCAGAACGCGTGCGTCCATCACGGGGACCATCCCATGATGCTCACCCTTGGTCCCCAGGACACCGTGTCGCTCACATGCGTGTGTCCTGTGGTTCTTCGGCCTCCTGCGCTGCTCTCATGACTGCGTGGGAGACAGAGTCAGACCACAGCAGCCAGGTCATCGGTTCTTTCTTGCGTACATCACGCCTTTGACATCCTCTGTCAACCCAGCCCCGCCCAAACTGGATGAGCTGGTTGTCATTGCCATGCCCAAGGTCACTCAGACTTTCTATGCCATCATCTGGGAGTTTTTTTTGTTTTGTTTTGTTTTTATTTTTTTAATGTCTTTATTTTATTTTGAGAGAAGAGAGAGAGAGAGTGGGGGAGGAGCAGAAAGAAGGAGACACAGAGTCTGAAGCAGCTCCAGGCTCTGAGCTGTCAGCACCAAGCCCGACGCGGGGCTCAAACCCACGAACCGTGAGATGATGACCTGAGCCGAAGTCAGATGCTTCACTGACTGAGCCCCCCAGGCGCCCCGGGAGTTTTATAGTTGTGCATTTTCCATTTTGGTCTATGATACGTTTTGAGTTACTTATTGGGAAGGGCGTATGGTCTGTGTTCAGTTTCAGTTTTTCTGCACATGGCCGCCCCGCTGTTCCCGCACCGTTTGTTGAAAAGACCAGCTTTTCTCCCTTGAATTGCCGGTGCTCCTTTGTCGAAGGTCAGCCGCCTGTGTGGTACAGGGCTACTCCGGGCCTTCTGTTCTGCACCTTTAATCCCGTGTCCGCTCGTGGGCAGTCCTGGGCCGTCTTGATGACGGTGGCTCCCCAGTGGGTGTGCTGGTGTCCGGCCGGCCGCCTTTGCTCTTCTCCCGTAGCATCCTGGTGGGTCTCGGGGGCCTCTCCCGCTTTGGACTTTCGTGGATTCCCACGGGCAGTGTGGCCTCTTCCCCCTGGGTGGGTGGCCATTGCCCCAGGCCTCCTGGGGGCTGGGCGCAGGAGTGTGTGCTCGCACTTGAGGCCATTTGCTCTGAAAACCACCCCCTTTCTGCCGCGATGCTCCCCTGAAACCCTGGTCCAGACTTCCAAACGTGCCCTCGAATGGCCTCCCATCAGTCAGGGACAGAATGGGACGCCCCCACCACCTCTGAGGAGGCCTCCTGTGTGCCCTTCCTCATGCCCTTCGGTCCCCTCATCCACCGGGGGGCAGCCACACTGGCCACCTTTCTGGCCCTTGGCCGAGCCAAGCCCTCTCCCCACCAACCCCGTGGGCTCTGAGCCTGCTCAGCCTGCCTGTCGGGAGAGCGCCTTCTCCCCTCAGGTCACCCTCAAGTGCCACCTCGGAAAGAAGCCTTCCCTGAGCACCGCCGTGGAGGTGACCCGCCCTGCTCTCCCCGCCAGCACGCCTTTGCCTGCCTTCCCGGCGCTGGTCACAACATCCAGCATCTCACCGTTTGGTTGACTCGCTAGCCAGCTGTCCCCAGGAGGGAATACGGGCTCCCGGAGGCCTGGGAGCTGCCTGTCTTGTCCCCGGCTCTAACGCCAGCTTCCAGAACAGTACTTGCGCACAGTGGGCCCTCATCATATCGAGGAGTGAACGAGTTGGAGGAAATCCTTCTCCATTGATGTTTCTTCTGAGGCAGAGAAGACGGCGTGCTTCCACCCGAGGGAAAAGCCTCGGTTCGCTCTCTGGAAACCCTCCTGGGAACTCGGGAGCTTTGGGGCTTTGGGCCCCAAGACAAGGAAAGGGACCACCCTGCAGGCAAAGGCAGCTCTGCCTCTCATCCTGCCTGGACCGTCCCCAGAAGGGAAGCCGCTTGATTCACTGAGCCAAGGGTCTGGGGATAGGAGAGGACGAGGGGACAGGGGGTCCCCCTGGGGTGTTCCTGACAGCTGCCGGTCGGGTGGGCGGGAGCAGTGCACGCGCGCGCGCGTGCACACACACACATGCTCGCACACACAGACACACATGTGCACACACAGACACACACGTGCACACACGTGTGCACACACTGCCATCAGCCCCACCCTCCACTGCCCGTCCCCGCAGCCAGACTCCTGTCCCAACAGCACCCGGTCCGGGACAACTGCAGGGAGTCGGAATGCCAGCTGAGGCCTGCTCCTTAAGCGCCTGCCAGCCAAGCCCCTGTCCCCAGCCCAGCCGCTGCCACCCGCCCCTCCATGGCCGACCAGCTGACAGAGACGCAGGTGGCCAAGTTCAGGGAGGCCTTCCGCCCGTTCGCAAGCACGGGTCGGCGACGGCCTGGTGAGCCCGGCTGAGCTGCGGCCCGTGGGGGCCCAGCTTGGGGAGCAGCTGAGCAACCGCGAGGTGGACGAGGTAATCCGGGCGCCCACGGGGACAGGGACGGCCGGGTCCACCACGAGGAGTCTGTGCACATGCTGGTGTCCACATGAGGGCCGCCCGGCCTGGCTGGGGCCTCTGCCTCTGGCTCCTGCGAGAACGGTGGGCTGGGCCGCGCTCCCTGCCTCCCTGCCGCCCACCTGGGCGGCCCCACCCCCCTTTCTGCACCCTACCTTGTCCCCTTCTTTCCTGCCGACCCCCCAGCTTCCCCCCAGCCCAGCAAACACCAGGTGCCTCGGCCGCTGAGGTCACTCTGCGCTGATGGGAACCTGGGGAGGGCTCAGTGTGGCATCAGAGCCCTCTGGGCTGGGACCGCTAAGGGCACTCAGCACTGGGGCCAGGGCAGTGGGAACCCCAGTGCCCAGGGCTTTCCAGAGCCTCTGAGGTCAGAAGGCTCCCCCTGCGCATGGGAGTGGCCGGCCACCCCCTCCCCTTCCCCAGAGGCTGATGGAGACCCTTGAGACCAGCCTCCTTCCTGAGAATCATCACCTCCTGCCACTGGCGCTTGCCCCTCTGTGATTCATCCGTTGAAGCCAGAGTAAGGCTGGGGTCGGTCGTAACATGTTCCTGCTCAGCTTTGCGGAGGGAAATTTGAATGAGGGGGAGCGGGGGTGGGGAACAAAAAAACCCTTGCGTCCCCACGGCTCCTTCTGGTTCTGGCCCCTGAAACAGTACTCGGCTCTAGTCCAGGGCTTAAATGAGGCGGGGTCTCCACTGTGGGGCTCTTTGAAAGGCAGTGAAGGCCCACACTGGAGGGGGTACTGAGGAGAGAGAAGCCTAAAGGAGGTTAGTCTTGAAGGTTTATTTCGAATACAGTGGATAAGTCGGCACAGTGGATAAGCAAAGGGTGGTGGAGACCGGGCGGGTCACAGGTGGGAAGGCAGCCTGACCGAGGGTCTGCGTCACCTGCGGTCTCTGGGATGGCCGCGCTCTGACGGTCCAGGGACGTGGGGCAGGGAGTGCTAATAACCTGTCCGGCCCCTGAGACGGGAATCGCTGCCTTTGCCAGCATCCCCCAGAGGCCGTGCCGGATCCCAGGGGTCAGAGTCCGTGCACAGCTTGGGATAGTGTTTTCTGCAGTGGACGCCGTCCTGAGCCTCTCATGAGCTCATGAGCAATGACTGTCAGCCCTGGGAGGGTCTCAAAGCCCCTGGCCTGTCTTGACTAAGTCCTGTCCCCAACACCCATCCCCACCACGCGTGTCTCCTCGTGTGAGACATGAAGAACGTGGGCACCGGGCTGGACGCGCTGGGCTGTCCCGTCTTGCGCCTGCGGCCAGCTGCCACAGCCGGAGCTCCCCCACCTCTCCGCGGAGCAGCAGGTGCTCCCGTAGCTCTGCCCGGGCGCTGGGCACCGCTGTGGGCCCTCTGCGGGCACAGGAGCCCGCCGCCACCCTGTGCGCTAGCCTCCCCGTCTCACGGACGAGGAAGCTGAGACATGAGGAGCGTAAGGGATCAGCTGGTGCCCGGCAGCCGGAAGGTGACAGGCCGGGATCGCCCGCGGGGTGGTGCCCTGGCCACACCGCGCTGCCCTCCTCCGCCCTTGGATGACTGTGAGCCCCTTCAAGCATTAGACACCATCTCCTTAACGTGCCTGGCATGCAGGAGGTGCTTAATAAATGACAACCACTATTGCCATCAACGTAAGGAGACCCCTAGCTCTAACACTGCGTGCGGCCTGGTGACATCTTCCACCAAGGGACTTCCAGCCCTTAGTCCAAGGAAAGAGCCAGGGCTGGAAGGGGCTGGGGCTGAGGCAGGAAGGCCCAATGCGGCGAGGCCCCTCCCGGGGGTGGGGGAACTGACTGCAGGCTCCCACCGCTGAGCGTCTTTGAGCCCAGCCTCCCCGTGGCCCCCCCAGTCGGGACTGGCTGCCCACGTACAGGTGGGGCGTTGGCAACTGGCCCCGTGCGTGGACGGAGCGCCCCGGTGTCAGGACGCCACTCCCTCGGGGCGCCTGGCACAGAGGAGCCCCGCCAGCCGTCACCTCAGAGGTTCGGGCACGTGTGCTGGTGGCCCCTGCCGGAGCAAACATTGACGTCAACCCTCTGGGGGCAACAGGATTCCCCCTCCGGAAGGTTCCGGGAAGGGCAGGGGCAGGTGAGGAGCGCTGGCTTCAGGGTGCTCCTCCCGCGCGCAGCGTCAGCCAGGCCCCGCAGAGAGGGGGCATTTAACCCCTGCTTCCTGGCTGCCGGCCCAGCCAAGCCCCTGCGAGTGCGGGGACCTGTGTGCCGCTGCCCGCGCAGCTGGAGGGGACGAGGTGGCCCCGTGTGCCTTCCACCCGGCCTCCCGCAGCTTCAGCCGAAGCTGCTCTCATAATTGCAGGCTCGCTGGGAACCACCCTGTGGGCATTTTAACGGGCGTCAGGGGGCTCCCTGGAGAGTCCTCGGGCCAGCGCAGGGGGGAGGCGGGTGTGCAAAGACTCTGACGAGCCCCTGGCCCTCCTGCAGGTGTTCCGGAGCCGGGCTGCAGATGAGAGGCCCAGGCAGGCTGGAAGGGAGGGGAGAAGACCCCCACCCACCCCCCAGAGACCCCAGAGCCCCGCCTGCCGTTTCCATCACTCGGTCATGACGCTGAGCAGCAGGTAGGACACGCGCCCTCCGGGAGCCCTCAGACACAGGTCACTGACGTAAACCGGGCTCTCTTGGTTCACAGGTGGGAACTGAGGCGGCAATGTCAAGGTGGGCCCAAGGTCAGGGTGGGCTGAGTGTGTTCCCTCCTCTCCCCTCCCCTCAGCTCTACTCCTGAATACGCTATTTTTTTGTAATTTTTTAATGTTTATTTTTGAGAGAGAGAGGGAGACACAGAATCTGAAGCAGGCTCCAGGCTCTGAGCTGTGTCAGCACAGAGCCCAATGCGGGGCTCGAACCCGCAAGCGGTGAGATCATGACCTGAGCCGAAGTCGGATGCTTAACTGACTGAGCCCCCCAGGCGCCCCTTGAATACACTTTGTAAAACACGTTGGCCATTTTCCCTTCTCATTCAAGCAAGGTCATGGGCAAGCTTGGCTGCATGGCTCAGCGCCCTCCCGGCCGGCGGGGTTGGGGACAGGGACAGCAGGCCCGAGGGCGGTGCTGCCGAGCAGGCGCTCCCTGATTCTGTGGGGCCCCCGCCTTGGCTGGGCGATGTGTGAGCCTCTGGCCGTGGCCGGAGCACAGGCAGGGCTCTCCTGGCGGCCACCTGCATGCGGGACGGGGCTCTGACTCGGTGTGCCCTGTCACT
>NC_043709.1:132926089-132927612 GCF_006229205.1 Suricata suricatta | reverse complement strand
GCCAGGAGCCTGGGCGCGCCCGAGGGGGCGAGGGAGCCAGGCCTGGAGCAGGTAGAGGCCTTCCCTGGCCCTCCCGCCACGTGCTAGGCGCCGGGAGGAAGGGGTGCACGTGGGGGTCAGGCTTGAATGAGCCTGGGAAGGGCGACAGGTCCATACCCCCAGGAGAAAGCACCTCAGGGGATGGCCAGCCAGGGGGTCCTTGCCCAGTCCCCCAAACACCTGCCCTTGGGTCTTCCGCTGCTTTCTAGTGTGTTTCGAATTAGCAGGGAGGGAAAAGGAGTCAGGCACTTGGTCCAGAAGCAGGGGGAGCACCAGAGGCTAAATGTTGGGTGGGCCCAGCCTGGCCTGCAGGGTTGCAGCAAGCGAGCAGCAGCAGAGGGCCCCCCCCCCCCCCCGCACCGACCAAACAGCCCGCCGGCCACAGGTGGGGCTCGCCTCCCCGAGTCCCCGCCACGCTCGTACTCTCTACGAGTCCCTGCGTGCCCCCCAGACTGCAGTGTGGACGGCCTCCCTGTGACAGGAGCCGGGCTCGCTCTGAGAGCTGTACTCACACGCCCCCACCCCGCCCCAGGGACAGGACCCCGTGCACCGACACCTGAGCTGCACCAGCCCATTTTAGAGAAGGGAAGATGGAGACCTCAGGCCTGTACACAACCTCCCCGGCTCCCCCCTTCAGCACGTGGGAGAGAAGCTTCTCTGACGAGCAGCCTGAGGCCTGGGGGCGCTGCTCTCACCGAACCCGTGGGAGCGGGAGCGTGGCAGGGCCGTAGAAGGCGCGGAGCAGGAAAGGTCTAGAAGAGGCTTTGCTCCTGGGCGGGCTCGGGGCGGCCCTGGGACAGCGTTGAGGAAGCCAGGAGCCGGGCGAGCCCCTGGGTCTCGTTCCAGGGGCTGTGGGGGGTGCGGGAGGGGTGCCTGGGGGCTCAGTCGGTTAAGCGACCAATTCCTGGTTTCTGCTCAGGTCACGATCTCACGTCTTGTGAGTTCAAGCCCCGCCTAGGCTGACAGCACAGAGCCTGCTTGCTTGCGATTTTCTCTCTGCCTCTCTCTCTGTAAAATAAAGAAACCTAAAAAAACAAGGTGCCACAACCCAGGGCACGTCCTCAGCCTCCTGCCCTGTGGCTGGCGGTGAAGGTGGGCGCGGGTGCTGGTGTGTGTAGGAAGTGGGTGCGGCCACCGTCACCGGGAGAGGAGAGTCTCCGGCCGCACCTGTGTGACAGGTGACGTGCATCAGGACAGTGCTGTGCGGGCGTCTCTCTGGCTGAAGCTGGGCCCAGGCCGACGTCATTCATGCAGAGCGGCTGACAACGTCTGGGCCCAGGGAGAACTTCGCCTCTGCCCGCACTCACAGGGTCCAGGTGGTGGGCGATCAGAAAAGACACGTGTCCTCTATTGCAGGTTGGATTATGTCCCCCCGCTTCTCAAATTGAGACCTCAGAACGAGACCTTAGTTGGACATAGGGTCTTTATGGAGGCAGTCGAGTTAAAATGGGGACATGTGGGTGGCCTCAGTCCAGTACTGGTGA
>NC_043709.1:132923543-132925989 GCF_006229205.1 Suricata suricatta | reverse complement strand
AAAAGAGACAGAGGCGTGGAGATCTTGCAATAGAGAGATGCCAGAGAAAGCAAGAGAGAGGAGAGAGAGAAGAGAGGACAGAAGAGAAGGGAGAGGGGAGGGGGTAAGGGGAAGGTGCTAGGGGAGGGGAGGGATGGGGGAGGGTTGGGAGGGGAGAGCGTGAGAGGGGAGGGGACAGGGGGAGGAGAAAAGGAGGATAGGAAGGGGGAGTGGGGAGGGCGGAGGGGAGGGAGAGGGCAGGGGGAGGAGACAGGACAATATAGACCTAAGCACCTGGAGAATGAGAAGAAAGCCAGGAGTAGATTTACCAAGAGAACTGAGGACAGGGAGCCCGGGAAAGGGTGGTCTGGCAGAGAGAAGCCCACAGGTCGGGGAAACGGGGGAGGGCCACAGAGAGGCAGAGAGGGGGTCAGACCTAAAAGGAGAGGTAATGGTCTAGTGTCAGGACACCCCTTATCGGCCTTTATGAAGAGCCTGATCTAAATGTGGGTCTGAGGCGACCCGAGGCCTTCACCATGACCTGCCTTTGCACTCGGCAGGGTGAGTCAAGAGAAGTCGAGAATACTGAAGTCTCAGTCCTCCACCCGGACCCACATTTACCTTGAAGGAAGCAAGCCCTGGCTTCTGCCTCCGGGCCCCTCTCCCGGGACCCCTTCAGGAGCCTGGGAGGGGCCTACAAGTGCTCCCAGGTCCCCTGTTGTACAATTTGCAAAGGTCAGCTACTGACCGGGTGTAGCATCCCTTCCCTGTGTGACCCGCGCAGACGTCCTGGTAGGGACACGGTTTCAGGACTGCTCCTTCCACCGCTGGCGTGACCGCGCGGGGCCGTACCGCCGTGGGCCTGCGATCCTCTCACAGAGCCGGAAGCGGGGCCGGGAGGACTCTTGCGATCATCAGATATAAAACAGGCCACCAGGGTTTACGTTCTGTCGAGGTCCCATCAAGCCTGGGGCTCCGGTCTCCTGGGAACATGCTACCGCGCAGCCTGTCCGTCCTGAGGTCACCGCGCCTCTCCAGCCCTCCCCTCGGGGACGCGCCAGTGCTGGAGCCACCGCGTCCCCAGATGTCTGCAGCCCCCCACCCCCGGGGTGTGTGGCTCCCTCACTAGCCACCAGAGGACGGGGCGTCTCCATGTCCCCAAACAGCCTCATGCCGGGCTCCGAGCAGACACTCAAGACTCACACACTCGTGAGTGAGTGAAAGCTGCGTGGACGTAAACCCTGGGGTGCCCTCCCTCCAGATGCCGTCCGTACAGCGTCATCTTCCGACGGGAAGGACACCACACAGCAGGCACCCAGCCCCACGTGAGGGACCTGGCCTCTGGTCCTCCCCCAACCCCGCACGGAGACGAAGACTGGAAACGAGAATGTTGCCAAGCCCGGGCTCCCACACCCGCCGACACTCCCCTTGCTCCAGGCCCGTGTTCTCGGCGGAGCAAATCTGTTTTCAGTCGCGCGCAGTTTCCTGACGTCCCCGCGGTGGTTTAAACAGAGGGCTCGCTTCTTGCAAAACCTCTGTGGTTGTTTTTGTTCCCTTTGAGGGGAAACCTCTATTTGGCAAGTAGTTTCCTCACCGGTTTTGTGTTTCAAACGGAGTCTTGCCCCATCCCCGCGGCGTCTCCTTTGGGAACACCGTTCTAGTTTTAGGCTGTGACTGCGCAGAATCCGGCTTCACATCAGACCACGCCCAGCTGGAGAACCGAAGCCTCCCTTCGAAACGAGGGAGCAGACTCGGCGGGTTCGCACGTGGACAGGCGGGTCCCTCTCGGGATATTCCAAATAACTGCAGGGCCAAGCACTGGGTGGGGCATCTGGGATGCAGTCCCCCTCTACCCCCCACGAAGCTCAGTGCTCTCACACAGGCTGATCTCAGTCCAGTTGGTCTCCTCTGCGGACATCTCAAAACCTGTGCCACTGAGGCACCTGGGTGGCTAGTCGATTGGGCGTCCGGCTTTGGCTCAAGTCATGATCTCGCGGTTCATGGGTTCGAGCCCCGCGTCGGGTTCTGTGCTGACAGCTCAGAGCCTGGAGCCTGCTTCTGATTCTGTGTCTCCTTCTCTCTCTGACCCTCCCCTGCTCGCACTATCTCTCTCTCTCTCTCTCGCTCTCAAAAATTAAAAAACCATTAAAAAAAAAAAACCTGTGCCACAACTAATCGGAGTCTTCCATGTGGCTGTCTCAGACCATTTCTTATGGGTCAGCTCTTAACAAAAAACACAGGACCGACGCTTTCCTGCTTCTGCCTGACCCCCTGTCTGAATGGAGAGGCCCCAACCCACTCACTCTGGAGTCTTTTCATTCCCTCCGTTGGTGGTGGTGACGGCAATCGGAGACGGGGTCCATGGGGGAGAATTTACTGTCACAGGCCAGGTTGGTCACACTTCCTGAGTTATGAGCACCTCTTCCCTGAGGAGATCTGCTGTCTTGGCTGAGACGGGCCGGGGAAG
>NC_043709.1:132913325-132923443 GCF_006229205.1 Suricata suricatta | reverse complement strand
CCCAACCCTCCCCCATCCCTCCCCTCCCCTAGCACCTTCCCCTTACCCCCTCCCCTCTCCCTTCTCTTCTGTCCTCTCTTCTCTCTCTCCTCTCTCTTGCTTTCTCTGGCATCTCTCTATTGCAAGATCTCCACGCCTCTGTCTCTTTTCCTCTCCTGGCTTTTATTCTAACCTTTCTCTCATTGCTCCTGCCTCTGAGTCTTCAGATCTTTCACTCTTGGCTCTCTCCCCCATCCTTCCCCGCTGCCTGCCACTTCTTTCCAAGTACAACCCAACCGCCACTCTGTGCTAACATATTTTTTTTCCTATTTATTCACTTCTTGTTTAAGAACTTGATCTGGGGACAGAGCCTTACCGCGCAGATTGCTTTTCCTTCCTGAGGCATGAGAGCCTTTGAGCAGCCCTTCCCTTCTGGCCCCAGTGCAGGGAGCAAGGCCAGGAACAGCAGGAGCCCATCCAGGGCGCCTTGCTGGTGTTTTTGCAGGCACGCCACAGAGGGGAGGTCTCTCCATACGTCCTGTGTCTCAGACGCAGTGGGGCAGCCAAGCAGAGAAACCCACGGGGCGGTTGTTTGGGGATCCTTCTCAGCACTTTCTTCTCTATCCGTTATCTGACTTTCCACAGAAGCCTGCACCTGCCTGGGTATCACGCAGCCAGGCTCTGCTGGAATGCTCCCCGTGAGCTCGGAAGATCCAAGCCAGCCCTCGTCCGCAGCAGGCTTATTCTCCAGCGTCTGTGCACCCAAACCTGTCACCTGTAAACAGTCAGAGGACACCTAAGTCACAAAATGTACGCTGCTGACTGTAAACGCACTAACTCAGAGAGGAAGCGCCCAGAATCAAAGAAGGTTTTAGGAGGAGTGGGGCTGGTCTTGCTCCTGCAGGGGGAGTGGGCTTGGAGTTTGCAGAGTGTGCAGAGGGTGTCTTCTAAGAGGAACAACAGCATGAGCAAAGCCAGACCTTGGGCACTAGCCAGCGTCCAAGGAGAGCAGGAGACCACCTGGAGGGACAGGGATGGTAGATGCAGGGGTGGGTAGTGTGGGGCTTCCACAGAGTGGAGACAGGTGTTAGGAACTCCTAGTCTGCTTGAGCAACTAGAACAAAATACCAAGGCTGCAGGACATAAGATCAACATATAAAAATCAATTTTATTTCTGTCTACACTAGCAGTGACCACCTGGACACTGAAATTAAAAATAAAATACCATTTACAATTGCTAAAAATAATAATAATAATACCTAGGTATAAAACTAACAAAATACATGTGGGACTTTTATGCTAAAAACTATAAAATGCTGCAAAAGTTCAGAGAAGATCTAAACAAATGTAAAGACATACCATGTTCATGGATTGGAAGACTCACGTCAGTCCTCCCCAGACGGACAGACAGGTTTAAAGCAGTTCCTATCAAACTCCCACCAAGGCTTCTGTAGATGTGACAAGATCATTCCAAAATTGATATAGAAAGGCAAAGAAACTACAAGAGCTAAACCATTTTGAACAAGAATCGTACAGTGGAGAAACAAAACAAAGGAAAAAGTAGGCAAACCAAAAAAAACTGACTCATAACTATAGAGCATTACCTGATGGTTATCAGAGAGGGGTGGGCAGGAGGAGGGGTGAGATTAGTGAAGGGGATGTAGAGCACACTCATCATGATGATCACTGAGAAATGTGTAGAATTGTTGTATTGCTATATTCTCCACCTGAAACAAATGTAACACTGTACGATTAATAAAAAATAAGAATCATAAAGTAGGAGGCAATGGTACACCCCATGTCAGTCCTTACTGTATCGCTGCAGGAATCAAGACAGCAGAGCATTCTCTGCTGAGGGACAAACACATACGTCAATGGAAATGAACAGAGAACCCAGAAATAAACCCACATGAAGATACCTGACTCATATTCCAATTCATTGGAAGACAGAGAGCCTTCTTAAATCAACGGTGCTGGTGCAACGGGTCAGACAAAAATTACTTCAGCCCAACCTAAGTCACACCGTATATAAAAGTTAGCTCAAAATGGATCACAGATCTCAAAGAAAGAGAGAGAGGAAGGAAGGAAGGAAGGAAGGAAGGAAGGAAGGAAGGAAGGAAGGAAGGAAGGAGGGAGGGAGGGAGGGAGGGAGGGAGGGAGGGAGGGAGGGAAGGAAGGAGGGAAGGAAGGAAGGAAGGAAGGAAGGAAGGAAGGAAGGAGGGAAGGAAGTAAAGTAAAAAAAAAAAAAAAGCGATAAAACTTTCAGAGGAAAACATAGGAGAAAATCTTCAGGACCTAGGACTAGGCAAGGTGTTTCTGGATTTGATACCAAAAACATGATCAAAAAAAGAGGGACACACCAGACATCATTAGATTTAGAACCTTACCCTCCACAAAAGACCCTGTTTAAAGAATGAAAACACAACTTGCAGACTGGGAGAAAATATTTGCAAACCACAGGTTTGACAACGGACTACTCACTGTCTAGAATATATAAAGAATTCTCAAAAGCACCGTAAAAAAATAAAGTTCCAATGAAAAAATGATGAACAAAAAAACCTCAAGGCATTTCACTGAAGAGGATCTACGAACAGCATATAACCTCAAGAAAAGATTCTCAGCATCATTATTCATTAGGGAAATGCAAAGTAAAAACCACAGTGAGAGATCACGTTTTCCAGAATTACTGAAATAAAAAAGAACAACAAAACCAAATGCTGGCGACGAGGAGGGGAAACTGGATGGCTCATGCCTTACTGATGCGGACAGAAAACGGTGCAACCACGCTGGAAAGGAATTTGGCATGTTCTTAAACAAAAACTAACTATGCGATGATCCAGTAATTACACTCCTAGTTTATCCCAGAGAAAGAAAAACTTAGTCACATGTTTAAGAAAAAGAACATACAAATGCTTTATAGTTGCTTTCTCTGTAATGCCCCAGACTGGAAACGATCCAGACATTCTTCAGTGAGGAGCCACAAATGGTGGTTCATCCAGACGTGGAAAATTACTCATCCCTTCCCCAAAAAAGGATCTGCTCATACACACAGCAACCTACATGAATCTCCAAAGATTTACACCAAGTGAAAATAATCTAGTCCTGAAATGTGGCACACGGTATGATTCCGTTTAGACAAAGTCCTCGAAATGACAAAACCGTGGAGATGGAGAACAGACCGGTCGCCACTGGGAGTTGAGGTAGGAGTGGGGGCGGCCGTGGGCGCAGCTGGCAAGGGACTCCGGAGGGGTCCATCCTGGCAGCAATGGGCACATCCTCACATCAGCGTCCTGGCTGTGGTGCTGGACTGCAGTGCTGCAAAATGTTACCATAGAGAAAGTCAGGGGGGCGCTGGGTCTCTCTCCATTATTCCTGAAAGTTGCACGTGTGCCACACACTTTTATGCTAAGAGCTGCAGGTCCGGAAAGTCAACAGGGAAATTTTACGTTCAGGGAGTAGAGAAATTGCTTCCCGAAGAAAAGCCATTCTTCTGTCATGTCACAGACGTGCCAGAATGTGAGGAAGGTGCAGAAGCCTTGACTGAAGACACTGAGAAAATCCTCACTCCCAAATGAGCCTTCTTAAGCTCATCATGAAAATTATGAAATAAGAGGTGAAATAGGATTACTTCTTTGAGATTAAAGATCAGAATACAGTACAGTATTTCAGGACTGTTCAGTACAATAAATCCAGTGAAACCAGATTTCTTTTTCCTTTTTAAATATTGATTTTTTTGGTTTTAAAATTAGTTTATGCCCAAAGTGGGGCTCGAACTCATGACCCCGAGGTCGAGAGTCACATGCTCTATGGGCTGAGCCACCCAGGTCCCCCTGAAAACTGGACTTCTAAGCCTCAGCAGATGGTCAGAACTTAATGTTAATTTTATGCAGAACTGTGTAAACATTTCTTAAACGTGTTTTACTGGAATTTAGCTAGGGACCAATATTAATAAAGTACTTACTACCAATTTTTTTATTTTTATTTTTTTAAGTTTATTTATTTTGTGAGAGAGAGAGAGAGAGAGAGCAGGGGAGGGGCCGAGAGAGAGAGAAAGAGAAAGAGAGCGAGAGAGTCCCAAGCAGGCTCTGCACTCCCAGAGGAGAGCCTAATGCAGGTCTTGAGCCCGTGAACCATGAGATCATGACCTGAGCTGAAAGTGGAGGCTTATTTGACTGAGTGACCCAGGCACCGCAGGATTTCAATTATAGTAAGTAGTTTATTACTTTTTTAAAAGGCTGAGATAACATCCTGGTGTCCTTTTTTTTTTTTAACCTACAAATAATAATAACAATGCACCCATTTCATGTGTGCACTTTAGGGGCACCTGGGTGGCTCAGTCGGCTAATTCTGTCTCCCTCTTTCCTCTCTCTCTAGCTTTCCCCGGCTCACATGCATGTGCTCTTTCAAAATAAATAAATAAATGTTTATTTTAAAGTGTGTTGTAAAAATAAGCAGTTGCCTAGGAAAAGCACATCTAATCAGAGACTAACAAGGAAAAAAACTTGAAGTGCACAGTTTGATGTTCCTGAGTTCGAGGAGCTGTGAAACCCCCACTCCGATCTGATGGTGCGAGGTTGGGCTGGCCACTGACCAGTCTACTCTCTGTCCCTGTCAGTTTGCCTCCGGTCGGTGCCATCACACACGCGTGGCCCTTCGGGACCGCCTCCTGCCCTGAGCACGCCGTTTGTGGGGGTGTCACTGGGAGCGCACTAGCATGTCATCCCTGCGCCTTGCTGGCGGTGCTCCAGCGTGCCGGCCTGTTGCCGTAGGTTGTCCCCTCGACGGCTGACGGACCCTGGCTGTCTCCACTGCGGCCTCTGTGCACCTGCAGCACGTGTGCGCCGCTTTCACTGGCTCGGCTCACGCCTCCGCGGGACGTGCTGGGTCATACGGCGGCAATTCCACGGCTAACTTTCACCCTTCCTGATGATTTCTTTAAGATGCTTCCCATTAGGAAGACGACCGGCCGGAGCACACGGGCCTCTGTCAGGAGCCTGGTGCACGCTGACAATCGTCCCCGCGTCTGCTGCCTTCGCCACGTGGACGTGGGGTCCAGAGGCCCTCCGAGGACGGGACCCCCAGCCACGCGGTCTCCGTTTGGGCCTGCGGGGTCTCCCGCGGCAGCCCGCTGCGCAAGGCCCAGTGGAAGGTGCCAGCAGACCTGGGTTTTCTCCCGGGTGGGCTTCTCGCTGGGGTCAGGCAGCCTGGAGGACGTGCCTTCTTCTGCAGGAGGAAGAGACTGTGCGGCCGGCGCAGAGCACCCCGGCCTGGAGGGCCCCCGCGGCGGCGCTTTCTGACGCGTCCACACCCACACGGGCGTGAGCCATGTCATCGCGGCACGTTTTGAGAAGCGGACGGTCTGTCCGTAGGGCGAAGAGGTTTGGCGGCAGAACTTGCTCGTCAGGGGGTCAGGGAGGATGGGTTCAGATTGTCTACCTTAACAGACCCCAGGGACACACGTCTTCCTTTTCCTGCCAGGAAGGTGGCTGCCCAGAAACGGGTCACGCCGTCGCCAGGGGCCAGGGAGGGGCCGAGAGGGTGGAGGGGCTCCTGCTCCGCTGTGAGGTTTTGCTCTTACTGACAGGAAGCTCCTCTCTCCACGGGGATGACAGGGGCCCACGGTGCTGCAGCCCCAGCCTGTGGCCGTCTCTCTCCAGAGCGGCATCCCCTGAGGCCTTCCTCAAGGCCAAGTGGACGGGCCGTCCCTCGGGTCCCCCTGGCCAGCCGCTGGCCCGTGTGCTAAGGGCCAAGGGGAGCCCGTGCCCCCGCCCCGGTCCACAGGGCCAGGGCCTGCCTGGTGACCATGGTGACCGGGGCCCAAAGTCTCCGCCCCGAGCCCCGTGGAGTGTTTGTCCCGGGGCTTATGGGAGATTGCACCTGCCTTCAGGGTGGTGAGAAAGACATCAGAGGCCTGGACCCAGGAGTCCAGCCTGGGGCCTGCTGTAAAGATTCCATCAGAACAAGACGTGTGTCCCCCCCAAGTGTGGGGGGCCGTGGGGTGGGCACAGGGAAGAGCAGGTCAAACAGACACTCGCCCCTTGTCCGGGGAGCCACCCGTTTCCACCAGCGACGACCTGAACACTAATTCAATTTCTTCCTGCTCGACTCAGAGGGCTTCTTTGAGGGATGAAGGTCCCTCACTAAGGTCTGCTGTTAGGTATAAGCATCTCCAGCCTTCAGGTACTCGGCTTACATCCTTCCTAATCCTCACAGCGATCTGGAAGGTGGGCATTACGCCCACTTTACAGATGAAGAAACTGAGATTCAGAGAGGTTGAGTAACTTTTCTGCAGCCACAAAGCCAGAAGGTGGCAAAGCAGGACACGAAGCCAGGTCTCACCCAGGCCCACATCCACGATGCTCATTACATTCAGGAGGACGTCAGGATGGGACCCGGAGCCCCCCTACGGGTCTGTCCCCGGCCAGGAAGGACCCGCCGCTGCAGGCTGTCTGGTGAGCAGCGGGGAGGGAGAGGGCGGGAGTGCTGAGGGTCGGGCCCCACAGCCGCAGGGACCCCGGCCGAGGCTGGCCCTCCCTCTCCCCCTTGTGAAAGGGCCTTTCCCTCCCGGCTCAGTTTCGAGCCCTGTGAGCGGAGGAGAGGAGAGCTCTCGGCCTCCGCTGGGGGTTCGCTGCTGGAGGGAAGCCCCGGTGGCGGTGGCCGTCACCCCAGAGCGGCCTGTCAAGGAGCGGGGCCGAGGCGGATGGGTTAGGAGAGCGTCTGGTGTCAGCTCCGGAGGCCAGCCACTGGCCTGACTCTGCGTGGGGGACAAAGGACATTCCCCCAGGGCAGCAGCCTCAGGCGGGACCCCAGGCCGGGCAGAAGTCAGCTGCAGGGCACCAGGGAGGGCCGTCCCGCCTGTGTCTGGGACCCGCGTGTCACAGGCACTGCGCCCGAGCCAGAGGCCCCGGCTGGGACGGCGCCGGCAGCGGGCTGAGCGCCCTGCACGGCCGGCCTTCAGGGAGGACAGCAGGTGAGCGTGACCAGCGTCCACAGCGTCACCACGCACGACTGCTGTGTCCACCCCAAGCCCACACGTTGTAGCCTGAGCCCTGTCGTGATGGCTCTGGGAGGTGGGGCCTTTGGGAGGCAACGGGGTCCGAGATGAAGCCCCCATCAGGGTGAAAGAGACCCAGACGGCCCCCGCCCACCCTCCGCATGACACAAGTAGGAGGAGGTCATTGTCCTCTGGACCAAGAAGAGGGTTCTCACGGACACCAAACCTGACGTCCCGCCCCCAGAAGAGTGAGGGACAGAGTCCGTGGTGTCTGTCTCGGCAGCTCACCGGGCACCTCCTCACGCTTCCCTTCAAAATTCTCTCCCTGCGTTGACGACCACGGTTCTCTCTGCGGCGTCTAGTTAATACTCCCCGATCTGATGAGCTCCTAGCCTCGTTCAGGTGTCCTGAGATACAGCTGAAGCGCAGAGAAGCAGGAGACCACATTCGCCCTCAGGAAACTTGGGTTCCAAACAGGAATCGAAATAAAGACTCACAGAGAACCATGCCCAACACGACGCTCGGAATTGGAAGATTGTGTGGTTACAACTCCGCTAGTATTAAGGGTTTAGAGAGGACAGAACGCCTCAGCGTTTAGAATCCTAGTTAGAGTAATCAGGGGAGGCTTCCTGGAGGTGGTGAGGCCCGAGTGAGTCTTTGAATGACGGGTTCAGAAGACGGAAGATGAACCTCTGGGTGGGATGCCCAGCATGAAGTCAGTACTGAACTCGGAGTTCGCTCTAGGTGTGGCGGGTGGTCCCTTCTCGGCCACTCTACTCAAATAGCGGATGGTGGGATTTCTGCAGCCCGCCAAGTGCCAGGCACCTTACATAAATGAACCCATTCAGTTTTTGCAACAAACCTTATCATTACCCCCACTTCCCAAATAGGAAAATCCGGGCTGACAGAGCTTAGTGAACTTGTCTAAGATCACACAGCAGAGTGGCCAGGGGACTCCAACCTGGGCCTGCAGGGGCCCTTCCGTGGGACTCCCTGTCCCCCCGGCCATGGCAGCCAGCTTCCCGTTGTGCTCTGCCAGACGTCCCTTGGGGTAAAGACTTTTCCCCGATCCCAGCCACACTCCTTGAAATGCTGCCTCCTCCAGGAAGCCCCTCCTGACCATGTGCTCCCTCCTCCCTTGGGGTTACAGCTCCCTGAGGTCACCATGCATCTTGTGATCAAAAGTGTCTTTAAATTAACATGGAGGGGGGTGGCACCAGGGTGGCCAGTCTGTTAAGCGTCCGACTTTTGCTCTTGGTTCAGGTCATGATCTCGCGGTCGTGAGTTTGAACCCCGAGCCCCGAACTGGGATCTGCACTGTCAGTGCGGGATTCTCTTTCCCTCTCTCTCTCACTCTCTTAAAATAAATAAAACTTAAACACAAACCTTAAAAAACTAATTACCATTGGCAGCGGCTCCCCCCAGGGCAGGGGCAGGAGAGGCACAGGGAGACTTTGGGGGTGAAGCTTACTTCTGTTCGTGACCTTGTTTTGGGTGCTGGTTTCGGGGGCACACGCGCGTGTCAAAACGCCCGCTTGGAATGTGCTCTGCGTCGTGTCGATTATACCTCAACAAGGCTGCTCCAAAAAGTTCTAACTCTGGGCTATCTTACTCCAAAAAAACCCCAAATTATGATGGTCAGGCGATTTCGTCCGTGGCCCAGGGGACCGGTGGGCCGTGTGCACGGCGCCCCGCTCCTCAGGCCCGAGCCGGGAAGGGCGTCCCCCGCGCCCCGGCACCCGCCTCGCGCACAGACGTGCCGGGCCCTGTGACCCCGGCTGTGCCGCACGGACGTTTCTGGAACCCAGCCCGCTCCCGCTGTCTGTCCTTCAGACCAGGTGTGCGCGGCCCGGCTCCGCCCGCCTTCCGACAGATAAGGAAGTAGAGCCGGAGGCAGAGGAGGCCCTAAACCTTCAGCACCTGTGAGTGAAGGCGGAGAATACTAATTTCTTCCTTCTCTAGCCGACTCAGGACAAAACCTGGTCTGAGGCTCCAAGCCATCACGGCCCCCCGCCCCCGCCCCAAATGCCCTTCCGCCGGCCCGTGCTCGCACAGCTGCCCAGCTCGGCCTGCCAAGGGCACACAGGCCTCTCACACAGCCGGTGTGGCCAGCAGAGAGGGGCCTTTCCTTCTGGTCTACGCCCATTTCCATCGGCCCAGCTGGGCTCAGTTATCCTGGATTATGCGCATTAGGACCATCATTCTTAGGACAAAGACCTGACTCTTCCCTGCAACGGCCTTGTTCCTTGTGCTGGAGGGATAAATTAATACTCTTGGGTTAACCCTGGTTGCACGGCTGCCATGTTCGATGTTCCAAGTTGTGCACTGCACAACTGAGGAGCTACCGATTGCACAGTGACGTATGACTTAAGGGGAACACACAAATCATAATACGGATCTCCCTTTGCTGCAGACGAGGGGTTAGGAACAAGCACACTTGTCCACTCCGGTGACTAATGACAAATGGTGTAGGACATGAGACTGAGCCCAGGTTGAGTTCAGAGTGAGCTGGTGGTGGCCCAGCCTAGCCAGGAAGCAGCTGTTTGACCTCGGGCAGAAGCCCTGCAGGCCGTCACTCCCCACAACATAAAACCTGCCCCCAAGTCCTGTGGAAAGTGTGTGATTTAAGTAGTAGGAATCATTACTTCCAGGATTAAAACCCAGCCGGACTGAAACAGCACAGAAGTGTCCCTGGCTGGATCTTCCCGCCACTCTCTGCTGCGGGAGAGAAGATGGGGGCCAAGGGAGGCTTCCAGGACCGGGCACGGGAGGAGAGGCCAGGTGGGCCCGTGTCACCAACAGGCTCCGCAAGGAACCCGCGCCCGTGCCCCGTCCCACCTGTGCTGTTTCCTCCTCGCTCGGGCCCAACAAGGAGCCTCCCTGCGGGCCGCGTGGGGCCTGACCTCCTCGGCCCGCTGTCCTGCCCCTCCTGCTGGGTGGGGACGCGAGTGGGCCTTCCTACCTGGGTCTGCTAGGTTCCTCGGGAGGACCTGGCTGGGCCAGCCCTGCTGCCTGAGTTCGAGAGGGGACAGAGACCTCGGAGCCGGCGGTGGGGACAGGAGGCAACGGGGCAGGGACAGGAAGGCCCTGGCGAGCCCGACCCAGGGGTTGAGGCTGGCTCTCGTGGTCGCTGATTGGAACCCAG
>NC_043709.1:132911826-132913225 GCF_006229205.1 Suricata suricatta | reverse complement strand
GGGGGGGCGGGGAACCAGGGCCTTGGCAGTGGGGGAGGTGAGCGGCTCCTCCCGGCCTGGAGGAGGCAGGAGCTCCGGAGGAGGCTCTGAGTCACTTCTGACGGTCCTGCCTGGGGCAGGTGTGTCAGGTGAGTCAGTGGCAGGCCAGGTGGCTCTGGGAACAGCCTCCTTCCTGGGGGACACGTGGGGTCCTACCTATCAGCAGATAAGCAGTTTCCTTGCGTTGCTACCCGTGCCCTGGCTCGTGCCTGCAGAGACCCCCCTCAGCATAAGGCCCAGCACCCTCCACTGCTGCGCTGAGCCGGGCCTCCTGTTTGCTGGTCTCCCCCCACCCCCGGGGGCCCTGCGAGGCCCAGCAGAGGAGGCTGTGGGGGCCTGGCCTGGAAGAGAAACTGAATTCCTCCACCCCCAGCGCCTGTGTCCATCTGTCCTTACCGTGAGTCCTTCCTCAGGGGTCCTCGGGTCCACCCCCGCCGTCAGATGCCTCCCTGACCTGACCTGCTGGGTCTCCAGGCGAGCTGCACCCAGTTCCATCAGCCACGACGGCTTCAGCTCCGGATGGGCCCTCCGGAGGCCCAGAAGCTTCGGAGAGAGGGAGATCCCAGTGGGAGCAAGGCAAGCCAGGGGCTGCCCCGAGCCCCAGCCCCTGAGCCCATGACCATGTCTGCAGAGGAGCCCAAGTGACCAGGAGGCCCAGTCTGGCTGGTGTCCCTGTGAGGGGACAGGAGGACGGGACACGGGAGGGTGTGCACAGCAGGGCACCGTCCGCGGGTCAAGGAGGGAGGCCTCGGAGCAAACCAGGCCCACAGGTGCCCCCCTCTCGGGCCTCCAGCCTCCAGACCGAGGAGCAAATGCGTGCTGTGAGCCCCCCGGTCTTGTGTTTTTAGGGGGCAGCCTGAGCTGCTGAGGCAGGCCCAGCACCTTCTCCAGGGCACCCGACTCCTCCGTTCTGATTTCCTAAGACTTTTCCTAATGTGGCAAGAAATACGGTAACAAATGACCACACACTCAGAGGCACTTAGAGCACACCAGCGTCTTCCCGCGTGAGGCTGGAGGGCAGAGGCCTGGAGCCCGGTGTGGGTGGGCTGATCCCTTCTGGAGGCTTCCCTTTGCCGCCTGCAGCTCAGGCGCCTTCCTCTGATTCCTCTGCCTTCTGTGAGCCCCCGCTGCTGAGCGGAGGAGCCGGTGGTGTTCCTCCAACCGGTCTTGTTCCTCTGACCCCCAGGCCTGAGAACCAGGCAGCGGGCATCCAGGGGTGAGGGGCGTCCTGGGACCCTGTGATCACAGGGACCCCCCCCACATGATTCAGGGTCATTCCCCCATGTCGAGATTTTAAACGTAGTCCCATCTGAGGGTCCCCTCTGCCCCCATCCCTTCTGGGGCTCAGGGTGAGGGCATC
>NC_043709.1:132910327-132911726 GCF_006229205.1 Suricata suricatta | reverse complement strand
GATGCCCTCACCCTGAGCCCCAGAAGGGATGGGGGCAGAGGGGACCCTCAGATGGGACTACGTTTAAAATCTCGACATGGGGGAATGACCCTGAATCATGTGGGGGGGGTCCATGTGATCACAGGGTCCCAGGACGCCCCTCACCCCTGGATGCCCGCTGCCTGGTTCTCAGGCCTGGGGGTCAGAGGAACAAGACCGGTTGGAGGAACACCACCGGCTCCTCCGCTCAGCAGCGGGGGCTCACAGAAGGCAGAGGAATCAGAGGAAGGCGCCTGAGCTGCAGGCGGCAAAGGGAAGCCTCCAGAAGGGATCAGCCCACCCACACCGGGCTCTAGGCCTCTGCCCTCCAGCCTCACGCGGGAAGACGCTGGTGTGCTCTAAGTGCCTCTGAGTGTGTGGTCATTTGTTACCGTATTTCTTGCCACATTAGGAAAAGTCTTAGGAAATCAGAACGGAGGAGTCAGGTGCCCTGGAGAAGGTGCTGGGCCTGCCTCAGCAGCTCAGGCTGCCCCCTAAAAGCACAAGACCAGGGGGCTCACAGCACACATTTGCTCCTCGGTCTGGAGGCTGGAGGCCCGAGAGGGGGGCACCTGTGGGCCTGGTTTGCTCCGAGGCCTCCCTCCTTGACCTGCGGACGGTGCCCTGCTGTGCACACCCTCCCGTGTCCCGTCCTCCTGTCCCCTCACAGGGACACCAGCCAGACTGGGCCTCCTGGTCACTTGGGCTCCTCTGCAGACATGGTCACGGGCTCAGGGGCTGGGGCTCGGGGCAGCCCCTGGCTTGCCTTGCTGCCACTGGGATCTCCCTCTCTCCGAAGCTTCTGGGCCTCCGGAGGGCCCATCCGGAGCCGAAGCCGTCGCGGCTGACGGAACTGGGTGCAGCTCGCCTGGAGACCCGGGAGGTCAGGCCAGGGAGGCATCTGACGGCGGGGGTGGACCCGAGGACCCCTGAGGAAGGACTCACGGTAAGGACAGATGGACACAGGCGCTGGGGGTGGAGGAATTCAGTTTCTCTTCTAGGCCAGGCCCCCACAGCCTCCTCTGCTGGGCCTCGCAGGGCCCCCGGGGGTGGGGGGAGACCAGCAAACAGGAGGCCCGGCTCAGCGCAGCAGTGGAGGGTGCTGGGCCTTATGCTGAGGGGGGTCCCTGCAGGCACGAGCCAGGGCACGGGTAGCAACACAAGGAAACTGCCTATCTGCTGATAGGTAGGACCCCACGTGTCCCCCGGGAAGGAGGCTGTTCCCAGAGCCACCTGGCCTGCCGCTGACTCACCTGACACACCTGCCCCAGGCAGGACCGTCAGAAGTGACTCAGAGCCTCCTCCGGAGCTCCTGCCTCCTCCAGGCCGGGAGGAGCCGCTCACCTCCCCCACTGCCAAGGCCCTGGTTCCCCGCCCCCCC
>NC_043709.1:132906842-132910227 GCF_006229205.1 Suricata suricatta | reverse complement strand
CTGCCTCTTAGACCCTGAGTATTTCTGTAGCATCTTCCTAAGAACATAGTTCACGTTCACAGTGAAGGAAATACCTTCTTTTCCGGTCCCTTTACACGGCCTTTCCAGCAGACCCTGGCAAGGGTGAGAGATCGGGGCTCCCATCAGAGGACTCTAGAACCCAGTCTGACCTTTCCTGTCTCCTGCGGCTTTACCTTGTGTGATGGGTAATTGTCTGGGTCCGTCTGATGGGCCCGAGGGTGCCTGGATTTCCTGGTAGAACGTTCCTTCTGTGCACGTCTCTGCTTCTGGAAGAGATGAGCACAGACTGACTACTGCAGACGGTTCTCCCCAGTGCCAGCGGGCCTCACCCAGGCCTCTGAGCGCCTGACAGGACAAAATGTGGAGGAAGGAGAGATTCACACTCTCTGCTCCGGCCGGACATCCGTCCGCTCCTGCTCTCGGATATCGGTGCTCTGGCTCTCGGGGTTCCCACATTCAGAGGGCAAATTCTGAGACTTCTCAGCTTCTGCAACTTTGCAAGCCAGTCCCTCAAAAATGAATGTCTTCTTATTTATCTATAGATCGTATCCGTTCAGTTTCTCTGGAGAAATCTGCTTCATAAAGCAGCAGGGGCTCCCTTGGGTCTGGCGTCCCCTAGCTGTGGCCAGGAGGCTGAGCATCTGCAGGACTTGGGGGGTTTTAGTGTGCTTCTCAGGGCTGGATCCTGTGGGACAGGATTGGCAATTAGTTGCCGACATTTGATGAGGCTCCTAGGAGACCGTGGGCATTCCCCTTCTTACCCACATCTCTGAACGGGTGGGGCCCCCCTGGCCCTGAGACTCCACTCGGGGTGTGAGATCACTCGGGGTGGTGGCACCAGGCCAGCGGGTGGGGCCAGGACCGCGTAATCCTGCAGCCGTCCGGCACAGGTTTTGAGGAGCTTTGTTTTCAGACGAGACTGTCCAAACTCCCTTTATAGAAAAGTCCAGAAAAGATGGTTTTCCTGCTGGGTGAATCAGAGACCCAGCAGGAACCGGCATAACCCCCGACTAGGATAAGGGGGGAAGGTGTGATGCGGGGCTGGTTCTGAAGCTGGCATCTGCAGAGTGGAGAGGCCACAGGCTCAGGCAGCGCGCCGCCCTTGTCGGCATCAGAGACCCCGAGCTGCTGGGAGGGCGGTCAAGCAGGGGAGGAGAAGAAGCCTGGGAGGTTCTCTACCCAGTTTTTAATCGGATTGTTTGTCTTCTGCTGGTGGCTTTTAGACGTTCTTTATGTATGTTGGGTACTAACCCCTTATCAGAGACGTCATTTGCAAATGATCTTCTTCCATTCCGTAGATTGCCTTTTGTTGGTTGTTTCCTGGCTGTGCAGAGCCTTTTTATCTCCATGAGCTCCCAGTAGTTCATCTTTGCTTTCGCGTCCCTGGCCGCAGGAGGCCTGCCTAGAAAAACGGCTCTAAAGCCAAGGTCAAAGAAATGACTGCCTGTTCTCTTCTAGGATGTTTACGGTTTCACATCCCACATGTAGGGCTTTAATCCATCTTGAGTTTATTTTCGGATACGGTGTAACAAAAGCGTGGACTTTCATTCTTTTGCGTGGAGGTGTCCGGTTTCCCCAACACCATTGGTTAAAGAGACTTTTTCCCGTTGCGTATTCTTGCTTCCTTCCTCATACGTTAATTGACCAAACTGATATAAACATGGATTTCTTTCTGGGCCCTCCATTCTGTCCCATCAGAATGTGCTGGTCGGCGTCTGCTGTCCTGATTTGTAGTCGATCTCAAAATCCGGAACTTCCAGTGTGGCTCCTTCTTCATTGCTTTGGCTATTTGAGGTCCTTTGTGGCAAACAGGCACATGAAAAGATGCCCAAACTCACCAGGGAAATGAAAATCAAAACCACAATGAGATCATCAGCTCACCCCAGTCTAAAGAGCTAGAATCAAAAAGACAAGAAACAACAGGTGTTGGCAAGGATGCGGGGGGGGGGGGGGCCCTCCTGCCCTTGGTGGGGATGCAAACTGGGCAGCCAGCATGGAAACCTGTACGCCGTTTCCTCAGAGTTAAAATATAGAACTACCCTATGAGCCAGCAGTGTATTTACGCAAAGGAAATGAAAATACTAATTTGAAAAGACACTGTGGAAGCAGCCCCATCAGCGTCCATCCGCTGAGGAATGGATGAAGACGTTGGCGTATATATCCACAGCGGGCTATTATTCGGTCAAAAAAGAATGAAATATTGCCATTTGCAATGATGTGGATAGAGCAAGTATTATGCTAAGTGAAATAAATCCGAGAAAGACAAATACCCTATGATTTCACTCATGTGTGGAATTTAAGAAACAAAACAAACGAAGAAGCAAAGGAAAAAAAAAAGACAAACAAAAAACCAGACTCTTAAATACAGAGAACCAACTGGTGGTTGCCAGGGGGGAGGGGGGCCCAGATGAAGGGGATTAAGAGCACACTTCTTACTGCGAGCACTGAGAAACGTCCAGAACTGTTGGATCATTACATTGTAGGCCTGGAACTAATTTAACGCTGCCTGTTAACTACCCTTGAATAATAAATAATAATGAAGGTCAGGAAGATGCCGGGGAGGGACATGGAGCTAATACCCTCCTCCCCGTGAGCTCCCGCTGGGGCTCCCCCTTGCCGCCCCACCCAGGAGGCAGAGAGTGAGGGGTCCACAACAGCCCGTGCAGCCCAGTGTTGGTGAGGGAGCAGGCTGAACCTGGAGGGGACACGGAAGACACCAGGACACCCCAGAGACGCCTGGTCCCCCTGGAGAACACCTACCTTCCTGGAAAAGACACCGCTGGACAACGGTGACTCCCTCCAAGGTGAACCTACGGGCTCTTACTCTGACAGGCCCGATGGACACAGCCCTGAGCCCCAAAAGGAAATCTAGGGTGACAGGGGTGGTTTTAGGGTGTGAGAATGATTCGGGCCCTTCTGTAGAGATGCACGTACCCTCAGAGACCCAAATGAGGGTTGAGAGACGGGCTTATTGCTTCTCTCTCCAGCAGGCTCTCCGAGGAAACTCGGGAACTCTGACTGAAAGCCAAATCTGAGGGCACCTGGTGGCTTGGTTAGTTAAGGATCGGACTCTTGATTTCAACTCAGGTCATGATCTCCCGGTCTGTGAGACTGAGCCCCATGTGGGGCTCTGCTGACAGCATGTGGAGGCTGCTTGGGATTCGTTCTCTGTCTCTCTAAATATTTTTAAAAATAAAAAAGCCAAATCGGAGATGATTCAGGGAGACCAGCCACTTGCCCTGCTCTGTGCAGCGCTGCTGAATTTCTTCCTAAGGACCCACGGCCCCCTGCGGCCCCTCTTCTGTACCACATCCAGAGCTGTAAGTGACACAGGCCCCATAATTTACGGGGCTCAGCTCCCCCC
>NC_043709.1:132903645-132906742 GCF_006229205.1 Suricata suricatta | reverse complement strand
GTCGGTTAAGCCTCCGGCTTCGGCTCAGGTCAGATCTCACGTTCGTGGGTTTGTGCCCCGCGTCAGGCTCTGTGCTCCTTCTCTCTCTGCCCCTGCCCCTCTCATGCTCTGTCTCTCTCTGTATCAAAAATAAATAAAACATTAAAAAAAAAAAGAAAAGAAAAGAAAAATGTTTTTTTATTTTTGAGAGAGACAGTGTGTGCAGGGGAGGGTCAGAGAGAGAGGGAGACACAGAATCCGAAGCAGGCTCCAGGCTCTGAGCTGTCAGCAGAGCCCCATGCGGGGCTCGAACCCACAAACCGCGAGATCATGACCTGAGCTGAAGCCGGAAGCTCCACCGACGGAGCCCCCCAGGCACCCGAAGAGCAGATTCTTGTTCGCCAGAGTCCTTGCTAGGCCAAACTGTAAAGCACAACAGATGCGCTCCAGGCAAAGAGGGACTGGGAGGGGCCCCCCAGGGCCCCCCAGGTGTCTGGGAAGCCCAGTCAGAAAATGCTGGGCTAGCAGATTCCTACAGGGCCCTGCACCCCAGGAACGTTACCCTGGGCTTCCTCGGGGACCCCACACCTAAAATATCCCCCTCCTGCCACCCCACCACCCACCACACTTGGAACAACACACCATTCACTAGCTGTGCGTTCCCTCTTTCCGGATCATTCTGATGCAGGTAATCTGAAGCACCAGCCATTGCTTCAGAGTTCAGACTACGTTATTATGTTAATGAGCCAGTTCTGTGCCAAAGGCCCCCCCCCCCAGCTGTGATGGGGACCACCCTACTCCAACTGAGAAATGGTAAAACGGCAGTTTTTAAATTTCAAAAGTAATGTGTCAAGTTTATAGACCACTGATTCC
This sequence comes from Suricata suricatta, assembly GCF_006229205.1. Taxonomy (NCBI): domain Eukaryota; kingdom Metazoa; phylum Chordata; class Mammalia; order Carnivora; family Herpestidae; genus Suricata; species Suricata suricatta. The sequence continues at coordinate 132,905,890 of NC_043709.1, read as the reverse complement.
CTGGAGAAATACATTACAAGGGAGGGGAAAGCATCCCCCCTTCCCCCCCTCCAAAGTCAAGGCCTCGAGACAAGCACCGTGGAAGGACAGACTGTGGCAGCCTCGGCCAGCCCGGCATCAATGCCGTGCAGGGGAGAGGGCGCTGGCCTGGCAGCGCGTTCCCTGGGGCCCCGAAACACAGGGCTGTGTGACTATGAACGCCTGCTCCTCTCTGCTCCTGCTACCTCCCTGAAATAAAGGGTTGCCCCCCCACCCCCCGCTGACCTCACAAGGCTGGGAACCAAACCGTAAAGATTCAGACACCCCCCTGGTGACAGCTGGTGGCTGAGCTCCCTTGGAAGCCAGAGCAGTCAGGGTTGGGTCACAGTCAGAACTTCCAAACCACAGGGGCAGGGGGGTCTGAGGTCTCCTCAAGTTGCTCTCAGCCTAGTAGGACTGGCAGGAAGCATCAAGTCTGGTGTCACATGGCTGTGCAGACTGCTTGAACACTTCTGGTGACGGGGAGCTCCCTACCTAGATTTGGAAGAAGATCCCAGAAATTAGGAAGTCCTCCCATACAGGAGCCCAGACCCTCTTTGGCTGCCGTGCACACCCCTTGGGGCCTCCGCTGGGCCTCCCACCAAGGGAAGCCTCCAGTGGCCCCAGGGACTGCCTGCTGCCCACGCCGCACCGGCACCTCCCTGGGTGAAAAGTCCCATCTCACAGGAGAGGAACCTCCCGGCATTATGAGGACGCGGGTGTCGTGCGGGCTGGACGTTCGCTCCTCTACCAGCCAGACCTTCCCCGGCTCGGCTCTGGAGCGTCTCCGCTCCTCCCACGTCCTGTTCAAGGCCCAGGAGACGCTGCGGTCAGCCGCCAGACAATGCATCAAAGGCAGCTTCTTTTCAAAGCAGAGATTGGCTTGTTACTCTTCCGGAACAAATGCGACCTAGCCTTCCAGAAGGAAATCTCAGCCTGAAGGGCCCTCTCCCTCCCCGAGATTGCGTCACTGATCCCAGGGCCTGCTCTGTGCACCACGCCTTTACCATATGCCCTCTCTCCTGGGAGACTCTGCGCACACCGAGCGGGCCTCCTCCCTTCCCCGCAGGGCCCTCCCCGGCCCGCACTCCGACTGCAGGCTAAGCGAGGGTCGCCCCTCTCGAGCTGTCTGTGGGCCAGGGGCAGCGGCAGGGGGCAGCGGGCCGGGGGCAGCGGCCAGCATCAGTCTGGCAGCCTCTCTGCTGCTCTTACTCTTCCCACAAGCCAGGAGGGCGCCCCAGAAGGGCAGGCTTGTTTGGAAGGAAGACAGGTCTCGGGGTGCAGCGGCGTGCGGCCCAGGGGGGCCCAGAGCAGCAGATGAGAGACTGGCCGGAGCAGGGTCACCCACATGCGGGATGCAACTGGGCTAGGCCCCGTGTGTGTGCTGGGGGTCCTCCAGGGGACAACGCACCCCCCGGAGGCCAGCCATGGGGTCTGGGGCCAGAAGGTCACTCCAGGCCCCCAGTTGCAGAGCTGGGCCCACTCGTGCGGGTCTGGGAACATTGCCCTCCACGCACGTGACATCCATGACCAGTGCTGCAGCCGCCTCCCGGTGGGGGTAGGACACGGGGCGCGCTGGCTGCCTCCTTGGAAGGGGGCTCCCTGCTGGAAAGAAAGCGAGGGGGCAGTCTTCAGGGAGCCCCAGGAAGGAAGAGCCCTGCACACCCATCTCGAATGCCACCCGTCCGTGCAGAGCCCCTCCACGCCGTTCGTGAGGGGGAGACGCTCTCTCCAGGGCCCTTCCAGCAGCAGGCCTCCCGCAGGGGCTGTCCCCCACGTCTGTGAGCGCCCAGGTGCCCTGGAGAGGGAGAGAATCCGGCACAAAGAACGTGCTCCAAAATACTTCCTGAGTCCCTTTCTTTCATTTATAGTTTATTGTCAGGTTGGTTTCCATGTAACACCCAGTGCTCTTGCCCACAAGTGCCCTCCTCCTTGACCCTCACCCCCTTCCCCTTTCCCCTCCCCCTTCAGCCCTCAGTTTGTTCTCAGTATTCAAGAGTCTCATGATTTGCCTCCTTCCCTCTCCCTAACACTTTTTCCTCCTTCCCCTCCCATGGTCCTCTGTTAGGTTTTTCCTGTTAGACCTGTGAGTGCAAACATATGGTATCTGTCCTTCTCCGCCTGACTTATTTCACTTAGCATGACACCCTCGAGGTCCATCCACTTTCCTACAAATGGCCAGATTTCATTCTTTCTCATTGCCATGTAGTACTCCATTGTGTATATA
>NC_043709.1:132901152-132903545 GCF_006229205.1 Suricata suricatta | reverse complement strand
GTCTCTCCACACCCTCACCAGCATCTATAGTCTCCTGATCTGTTCATTTTAGCCACTCTGACTGGCGTGAGGTGGTATCTCAGTGTGGTTTTGATTTGTATTTCCTGATGATGAGTGACGCTGAGCATCGTTGTCCGTTGTCCTCTATAAGCCACATGGCCGTCCGGTCTGAAAGCCTGTCTCAGAGAGGGGACAGACGCTGGAGAATACAGTTATGTTTGTGGGCTTCGTGTCTTCAGGCTCAGAGAAGTAACGGATAATACAGCCCCTGACTCCCTTCCAAGTGCTCCTTATACGGAGGGAGACTCCTCTCACAGCCATGTCACGTGGCTGTCCCCTCCAGGGACACGCCTCTGGGGGGTGCCTAATCTTAACCTCGAGGGTATGGTGTTAGCAGATCCATTAGCGTGTGCAGTTAGGCAGCTACCATCGCGTCTGTGAACTTGTGATCTTTGATCAAGTGCCTTGGGCTTTTTCACCCTCTTCCGCCACCTCTGGGTAACGTGGATCATGTAAATATTTAATCAAATTGTGCTGCATGAGAATTGCAAGTTCGAGTGACGTCATCGCCTTCATAAGAAAAACCGTACTGACCTTGATCTTGCGGCCATGCCTCCATCCTCCAGACCCACGCACGCTGCCCTCTTACCACACAGACGTGCGCGCACACACAAAATTTCCCCACTCACGCATGCGCAGACGCACGCGCGCATGCGCGCACACCCGTCTGGCGAGCGCCAGCTGCGAGTCCTCTCAGGGAGGAAACTGGAGAAACTGGATGTCTAAACACCACCCCGGGTTCTCGGAGCCCTTTCTGAAGCACACCTTTCCCAGGCCCTGGAGGAGCAGGCAGCTCGGCCTAGTCAGGCGTGCACGTCCCTAAATACCTTGTCCTCAGGCCAGCTTCTAAATTAACTGCAGTTGTGGGGGGGGAAACGCAAGGAATTATTAACTATAAACAATGACACATAACCAGAACCAACGGGCAGGGCTTAAAGGGGAGAGTCGAGCTTTCTTCTAAAATTACATCTGGTGTTCTGTGCAGACCTCTAGCTCAGCTGCTTCAGGGTCTTGCCTGAAACAGATCTGAGTCCTTGCTCTCTGTCTCGGTGCTCCTGGCTTTGTCCTCCGGCCACGTATACAGACAGGAAAACGTCCACGTGGGCGCTGGGGGTGGGGGCATGACCGCAATGTCGGGGAGTCCTAGGTTGTTCTTGTCCGGAGATGCTTTGAAAACAAGTTGGAAATGATTTTCCGAGAGATTTAGATGCCTTGAAAGAGACATGATCTATTTTATTTACAACAGTCTTGCGGGCCAAGCAATCCATCAATAGCTGTTTATGGAGAACAGCTAAGACCTAAAACTAAAACCCAGTATTGTCTATGTGTTCCAAACTGGCTTAGGATACGGTTCCTAGAGGCGAGGAGCGGGGGACCCGGCCACGGCTGGTGCAGGACGGGGTCTAGCCCTGCCACGTCCTGCGGGCTGTATCGCTCTGGGCAACTTATCCCACACTTGAAGTCTGGTTTCCTCATCTGTGAAATGGGGATAGCAGCTCCCGCCTCAGGGGCTGCGGAAGAGGAAATGAGGAGGTCCCCAAGGGGCCTGGCACAGGCAGGTTCTTCATGAAGATGGGTTACCGCCGTTATCTGTAAAATAAAACCCCGAGGCACCACGGGACACGAGCTACATGGCACAGTCCATAAACTCAGGGAAGCTCAAGAGTCCCACTGGGCAGGGATCAAGGCAACACAGAGGCTCTGGAGGAAGATGTTTGCAGAGGAAAATGCTGAGCCGGATCCACTGTTCTAAAGGTCTGGTCAAGAGCCCGGACATTAAACATCCCAAACAGGACCCTCACTCTTCTTAGGCTTGGTTTATTCCAGTCTTGGCCAGATAAAGGGTGAGGTTCGAGGCCGTCTGCTTCCATTCTTCTGGCCTGCCTTCCATCCTGGACACCACCTCGCGCTGAGCGACTCCTGGCAAGAGGGTCTTGTCGCCGTGCTCCCAGGGCGAGGCTACGGAGCACCTCCAGTGACCTGAGAGCAAGATACGGGACAGAGAACCAAGAACCACCGCCTTTCCTGCCAGGCGAGGGCGAGCTGGGAGGGCCAAGGGCAGACTGGGGGTACTACAGGGCCACGTCCCACGGTTGGAATTCATTCGACGCATCCATCAGCACCATGCGGCTGGCCTTAGCCCAGACCTGGGGGGAAATGCAAGCAGACCCTTCCTGGAGCTCCCAGAGCTGTATTAAGTCCTGAATGAAGGATTGGCCAAGGCTCATGGTGCACGGGAGTTGTGGAGAGTCAGAGAAGGCTGCGTCCGGATAATCCCTGTGCGACCTGGTTACTGAGCATCCGCTGCCACGGATGGTGCACCTGCCGAAGGA
>NC_043709.1:132899914-132901052 GCF_006229205.1 Suricata suricatta | reverse complement strand
GGCCACCCTGGCAAGCAGAGTGCCTGTCCCCACCCTCAGTGCCTGCCGGCCACCACACACACTGCTGAGGTCTCTACCTGAAGCTCCCCTGGGCTCAGGAGGCACTTTATGGGACCACCTGGGGGCCAGGTCCCTGTTACCCTCCGTGTCTGCCCTGGGAACCTCATTGCTCCCCCCCACGGTGAACTCCCCCTCACCGTGAACTCCCCCCCATCCCTACACACAGGAAGGAGGGGCTGGGGACTGGGGTCCCCTCTCCCAATCCAGCCTCAATAGAGGCCACCCTGCCTCCATTGGCCCCTTTATTTATATGCAAGTCTTTTATTTTTTTAATTTTTTTATTTTATATTAGAGAGAGACAGAGACAGAATCCGAAGCAGGCTCCAGGCTCCACGCTGTCAGCACACAGCCTGACACAGGGCTTGAATTCATGAGCAATGAGATCATGACCTGAGCTGACGCCAGCCACTTAACCCACTGAGCCACCCAGGTGCCCCCCTTTTTAAAATTCATTATTTATTCTTGAGAGAAAGAGAGAGAGCGACAAAGACAGAGAGGAGAGCACATGCATGCAGAGGGGCAGAGAGAGAGAGAATAGGAGAATCCCAAGCAGGCTCCAGACTGCCAGCACAGAGCCCAACGCGGGGCTTGAACCCATGAACTGTGAGATCATGACCTGAGTCAGACACTGAAGCAACTGAGTCCCTATATGCAAGTCTTCAACATGAACTGTCATTGTCTATTTCTCCCCATGTCTCTTCTCTTCAAACCTGACTAGGCAAAGTCAAAGTCAGGCGGTAAATCGATTCATCTCCCCCCTCCCTAGACATTCCCGCAAGAAGATCTGGTCAGAGCTCCGTACTGAGATTTTAAGAACGGAATAGTGTGTTGTCGAGATTTGCCCAGCAAGGACACGGGGGGGGGGGGTCAGGCGAGGGTCTGGGTGGCGTGAGGGTGGCTGGGAGCCCATCACTGATGATGACGACGGTACACAGAGGCTCGTTCCCACGACCTGATGACCTCTGCGTGTGTGCACATCTAGTTCCTGTAGAATCCTCGCACATAAAGCAGAAGACTCATACAGTGTTTCAAAGTTGTCTGGACAACCTGGGCCAACCCATGGCAGTAACGCCGCTTC
>NC_043709.1:132878701-132899814 GCF_006229205.1 Suricata suricatta | reverse complement strand
CACACATTTTCAAGTAGGGGAAGCAGGGTCCCAAAGGCCACACAGCACTTCTGGCTGGATGGACCCCAACAGTGAGGCCCTTGACACATCCCAGAGGCGAGAGGACCCGGAGGTGGCCGCCGAGTGCAGCCGCCAAGAACAGCAGGCCGCCGGAGGGTGCCGAGCTGGGGCACTGAGCAAACGGTGTCATGGGAGCTCTCCCTCCACCTTCAGACGGAGGAGGAGGAGCCGAAGGGATGTCTGGAGGCTTTGTTGTGGAGGAATTTCAGGCTCCCCGGGGGAGGACAAGGCGGCTTAACTCTGTAGCTTCCTGTGTTCTGGGCCCGGCCCCTCCTCCATAAATCTGGCAGGATGATGCTGGAGAAAGATCTTGCTGGCCTTGGGGCAACGTGGGGGTTGGCTCAAGAGTGTTTGAGGAGGCAGTGCCCCCAGCCAGCTTCCGGTCTCCCTGCCCCAGCCCCTCACCCCACCCCTTCCGCCGTCTTGGTGGCCCGGGCATCATGGGTCTGTGGTGCCAGTGCCTGGCCTGGGCTGGACTTCTCCTGAGTCCTGACTCTACATTGAGCCCGGGGGTGGCTGGTGTCTTCCCTTTGGTTCCAAGGGAGTTTCAGGGACACGGCTTCCCTTCTGCCTTGACTTCCTTCAGAAGACCAGGGTCCAGGCTGTCCCCTTCCATCTCACAGAGGTTGGAAGAGATTCAGAGCCGAGAGAGCAGGCTGAGTGGGACCCAAGCCCAAGCTGGACCCGGGCGGCACTTCCCAGCGGGGGTGTTGGCTGCCAGGACTCCTTCTTCTCCGCTCCGTCACTTTAATTCAGCCCGTGGATGGCTGTCACTGGTGTCCACTGTGGCGGCCTTTACGTGGTCTCCACGTGCTGTCTTTACAGCTCCGTCGCCCCCCACAGAGCGGCCGAGGTGATCTGTCTCAACCACACACCCAAGTATGGCACCCCGCTTCGGCACCCTGAGTGATTAGACCCGGGAAGCTATTAGGTCACGAGATAGAACCCTCGTGAATGAGAGTAGAGCTTTTATAAGAGTCCCCAGAGAGTCCCCCTGACCCCTCATCCAAGCGAGGATGCAGCGAGAAGACACCGTCTGTGAACCAGGAAGTGGGATCTCACTGGCCATTGAATCTTGATCGCAGACCTCTAGCCTCTAGAACAGTCCGGAAAGAAATGTCTGTTGTTGATAAGCACCCCCGTCTGCGGTGTTCTATGACGGTAACCCGAAGGGTCCCCCGGACGGAGCTCGGAGGGTGAGGCTGTCTGGCTCACCGCCGTGTGCCCAGCGCCATGCTGGTGCTCAGCGGGTAATAACATGCAGACGACAGGTGAGTTCTTGGTGTAGGACCCGTGCCCCACGGCGGGTGCCAGCCCTGACAGGGCTTCTCAGTGCTCCTTGCTGTTCGTCTTTGAAACGCTCAAGTACCTGCGTCCACATATTCCCTGCTTCCCCTGTTCCTCCGCTCCTCAGAGATCCGTGTCCTCCAAGCCACCCTAAGTTTCCTCTCCGTCCGGAAGAGACAATGTGCCACCTTGGCAGCAGAAAGACCTTGTCACCGCCGCCTCTGTGGGCCCAAGCACTGAGGCTGGATGCCAGGAAGAGTGGGGCCTGGACAACACTCACTGTGTGTCCGCATTTCCCCGTTCAGGGCGGCTGAAATCCCAGTGAAGCGAACATCGAAGGCAATAGCCCAGAGTTCCCGAAAGGGGATAGACTTGGAAGGTGGGCAGACGGGAGTGTAAGTGCTGTTTTCCGCCACTAGAGCCTGATGTAAAGTGTGTGTAACACCTGCCATCTTAGAGTACGTTCTGCTGCTGCAACCAAGAAACCCAAATCTCAATGGCCAAGTGCAATACCACACTTCTCCTCCAAAGCTGGGTGTGGCTATGTCTCTCTCCGGTGGTGCGTCTCCAAGCCCAGGAATCTGCATTTCCCCCACGCGTAGCTCCGTCCAATGCTGCAGCCTCATGGTCTCGATCCCCCACAGCGGGCTTGGTCAGCCACAGGGGAGGGGAGGGGGCACAGAGGACTGCCCAGGAGGTTGAGGTCAGCCTGGAAGTGGCACACATCCAATGGCCCCCATCTAGAAACCGGGGCAGGTGGGGCAGGAAATGTGGAAAATGAAATATTTTGGAAAACACTTCCTATCGTTTCTGCCACGCCTACCTGACAATTAATGTTGCATTTAATGGAAGAACACATAAACAGGCTCGAAAGGGACGTGGCCCATGGTGGATACCAAAATAATGGGTTTCCTTCTTTCTTTGCCTTTGGTGATGGTTGGGGCTAGCAGTTTCTAGCATGATCTCTGAATGTAAGTGGGCCTCATGTCTGTCTTTCTTTTTAAAACACCTATTCATGAAGCTTTCTGAGGCATTAGGTAGTCATCAGAGGCTGGGGGGCCTGAGAGGTCACCCCAATTTGCCAGAACATTTGGAAATTTGTACAGGAAGTGCCATGACAAATGTGTGCCCCCCACACCCAGTCCACACCCGCCATCCACAAATACACATTCAGCTCCTCTCTGGAAGAAGACAGGTTCAGGATGACTGGGTTCTGAATTTCCTCAACGCACACTGAAGAGGCTAAAGGAGTCTGTGGGGATGAAGCCACAGAATGGGGTGTCTCTGCCTGAGAATGCGTGACTCAGGGCGGACTCAGCAGCTCAGACAGGGTTTTGGAAGCAGGTGGGATGAGACAGAGGGAAGGTGAGAGGCAGAGGCTCAGGCTGTTCCCATCCCCCCGCCCCCTCCCCCCGTGCTCTCTGCCCACCCTTACGGAGGCTTACCGATGTGAGGGGACCCGAGCGGTAGGAGGGTGTAGGCCGACGACGCTGTGTCTCGGGGGCAGAGTCACACTGCTGAGGAGGACACGAGAGTGAGGATGTCCACATCGGAGAGTGAGGCTGGGTCACAGAGCAGCCTCCGGGCAGTAGAGGACGCCCACTGTCTGCAGACAAATCAGAGCAGAGAAAGGAAAGGTGAGGCCACGCAAGGTCACTTGGAGGGGCCCCCACCCCGGGGATCCCAGAGCCTTCAGGGATCTGGTGGACCCTCTGTGGGATCTTGAGTTGCCGGCTCTGATGTCCAATAGCAGCCCCGGCACTTTCTCACCTTGGTTTGGGAGGTCCTGTTGCTAATGTTATTATTGATCATGGCAGCACCAGATCGTAGCGGTTCGGTGGTGACCGTCCTTCAGGATCGGGAACGAGCCCTTCTTCGCCCAGCCCCACGCTCCCCAATGCTCCGTTAGGACCCACTGCCTGCATCCCTGGACCCCTGGACTTCTCAGTGACCCGTGCTCATCAGACCCCCAGAGCCCTCAGCTACCTTCTTCTCGCATGTCCTCCTCACTCCTCTGTCCCTCGGAGAAGAAGAAGGGCACGGAGTGCAGTGTCACGAGACTCCGTTTAGGATGCTGGCCCTCTGTCTCTCACGGTTGGGAAGGAGAGAACGCCCAGGCAATCTTACGCCCAAGAAGAGGCAGAACATGATGTCTCTGGTCATGAGAATCCACGTGCAGGAAGGGCTGACTTCCCACGGACGGTCTTTCCTTTAAATAACTCCAGAAGGGCCAGAAAATGGAAACACACACACATCCCAATCCGATCCAGACAAAATCGTCAAGGACCCCAGTGCAGAAGTTGGGGACCTGCCTGCCGATTTCTCAGCTAGCTTCAGGGCACCCTCGCAGTTTGACAGTCATGGCACCTGCGTATGGTTTCTGGCCCATGGCCAGGTACTTTGAAGGCCAGCTTTCCATAACCGCGTGATAACCCCTCACCTCTACGCCTCAAATACTCGCACTGTCTTTCCTTCTTCCTGTCTCGCACACCCACACCCCTCCTTTTAGGACTCCTATTTCATTTGAAATAAAATTTCTCTTTCCTGCTTCATTATGTTGACTGGCCTCCTCACCCCAACCTTCTCTCGGGAATGGGCCCACGGGCAAGGGCCGTACCTGTCATCCTCGGTGAGTCAAAGTGGGGATGAGCTCAACTTCCTCCCCTGGGCAGTCTGTTTCTTTGTAGCCCGGGCAACTCTGTGACTAGTGAGCTTAGGGCAGGGAAGTCCTTCCCTGGGGGTAGGAAGTAGGCTCTTTGCCTTTGGAATTAACTCTTCCAAGTGATAAGATGGGGGTGCTCTAGGTCCCTAAAAAACAAACAAACAAAAAACCCCCTATCATGCAAGATTATAAAAACATATATCTTTTTTTAAAAAATTACCTGGGCACCTGAGTAGCTTGGTCAGTTGAGTGTCCAACTACCTCTCAGGTCATTGATCTCACGGTTCATGAGTTCAAGCCCTGTATTGGGTTCTGTGCCTACTTCAGATCTTCTGTCCGCCCCTCTTTCTTCCCCTTCCCTACTTGTGTGCTCTCTCTCAAAAATAAATTTTTTTAAAAAACTACTATATACTACCTATAACAAAAACTGCTTTGAAGGTTTTTCTCACACTCGCGATCACAAACTGCTTTGGTGGGTGATTTTGCTCAAAAATAAAGCTAGCCATCAATCCAAAAAACACAGACATGAGTGAAAGCCATTTCACAGACCTTGCTAGATCTTGTGGGAAGCAAATAGCACACATTTGATGCCCCCAAATATTATCATAATATTTATGAGCCAAAAAATATTCAGAAGGTATTGATTTAAATAAATTTTGTTAAAGTAGTCATCCGTAAATATTCACCCAGTGATAAGGGCAAACACTGTCTTGTTAAAAATTTGTATCTGTACATAATAGTTTTAAAAGAATCACCTAATTAAATAATATCCATTTTATATTTTCATCACGGTGTAAGGGAGTAACCCTCCTTCCCCAATACATGTGCATATTTTATTTTGTTTTATGATATGAATCGTATATATGTAGGTGAAGGGGGCGAAGTCTCTCTTGAAAGGTGACATCATTCCTAATGCCATTCACAAGTATAATGAAGTCTGTGGTTCAGATCTAAAATGATCAGAGAACTGTTCTTTTTTTTAATGTTTATTTTTGAGAAAGAGAGAGAGGGCACACACAAGCCGGGGAGGGGCAGAGATGGGGACAGAGGATCCGAGCGGGCTCCTGGCAGATGGCAGCAAACCCAATGTGGGGCTCAAACTCATGAACTGTTGGGTCATGACCTGAGCCAAAATGGAACGCTCAACCAACTGAGCCACGCAGGCATCCTGATCAGAGAACTATTCTACGCTTTGATCAGCGCTGATTTCACAGGTGCATCCCTACGTAAAAATTCATCAATCTGTACAGCTTTGTATGCCTCACCATGTTATAAAATATGTCACATAAAAAGAGAATAAATGATTACAGGAAGTGCAAAGGTGAACTTCAAGTAGAGTCTCAGGTTCTCTTGGCTTTGACCATTGAGGTGTTAAAATGTGTCCCGAAGGGGCACTTAGGTGGCTCAATCAGGTCAGTGTCCAGCTTCTACTCAGGTCATGATCTCACAGCTTGTGGGTTCGAGCCCCACATCGGGCTCTGTGCTATCAGCAGCCTGCTTTGGATCCTCTGTCCTGTTCTCCCTCTGCCCCTCTCCTGCTTGCACTCTCTCTCTCAAAAATAAGTAAATGTGAAATAAAATTAAAATAAAACAAAAAGCATCCCACAGTGTAGAAAGGCAGGAAGGGTGAGTAGGGAACCGGACGACGTGTCTATGAGATGCCACCACAAAGAGGCTCGCAGATGCATAGCTGCGTCAAGGGTCAGTAAATGCTGGTTCATCTCGGACTTCAAAGCTAATTTGCTTTATGTTTTTTGTATTCTCTTCATGTATTTCCCTATTCTCACCTGCTATTGGACAAAGTACCATCAGTAATGCCACCCGCATGGCTGTGTTCTCAGTCTCCAGGAGCACTGAAGCAGCAGGTAGATCAGCACTGCTGGGGACACAGGGTGAGCTCCTGAGCCCCTCTGGTGACCACAGTCTCGTGCACTGATCCACACATAACCTTGTTTTGTGTGTTTCTGGTTTAAGACCTCTTGCTAATTGCACACTATTGAGTCACTGATCACACTCACGGCCAACAACACCATAACTCCCGCCTGACCAGGCTTCTGTAACCCACGCACTTGCCCGGAAGGCACAGCACATCCTCTCGCCCTTAGTCACACCGGACAGTGCTTCAGTGCTCCGCGTGGGGGCCACTTTAATCAGTGAAGTCACCCACCAAAAGCACAAAGGTAAGAAAGATGTGACACCAAATAGACCATGAAAAGGACACTTATTTCCAGCACAAGAGCTGAATCAGGAAGGCATGGCGTCAGCCGGTCTGACTTCAGCTGGGAAGGTGTGTGTTGGGTGATTCAAATTTTTGCAGCTCTGCGCCTGTTCACGACGAGTTTGAACGCACTGTGAGTGTTGATGCCAAGGTCACCAGTGGATGAATTCACAGAGGCGGAATCCGTGGGTGGTGCGTTTCAAAGGTGCGGTCAAAGTTCAAGCTTGGGCCAGCTGCGGCGAGTGGGGCTCAGAGGAGGAGCGACCATCTGTCCCCACGGTTACTGAGCTTCACTCCACTTTAGAACCTTCTGGGGAGCTTTCAGAACCCTCAAGGTCCCTTCGTTGTACTCCAGGACAATCTGGGATGGAAACCAGGCATTTGTTTCGCTGAGATGTGTTTTGTTTGTTCATTTCCCCAGGTGGATACAAAGGTCAGCCATGTTCGAAAGGCAATGGTCTTTGCTTTGCCCACAGATCATGGTCTTGTTCAGGCGGGTGAATCCATGCATTCCCCCCCCCCCCGCCCCCCGCCACTGAGGGGGACACTACTGTCCTTCTCAGTGCTGTTGGCCAGGACTGCCCGCTGCCCACTCATGGCCCGGGTACCGCCCTGGGGATTACCCTGCAGACGGGCCACCCCCCACTGCTTGACTTCTCTGGACATCCATCAAGACTCCTGCCTGCATTCATTTTTTAAATTATTTTTTAATGTTTTTATTTATTTTTGAGACAGAGAGAGACAGAGTGCAAATGGGGGAGGGGGAGAGAAAGAGGAAGACACAGAATCTGAAGCAGGCTCCAGACTCCAGGCTGTCAGCACAGAGCCCGACGCGGGGCTCGAACTCATAAACCACGAGATCATGACCTGAGCCAAAGTCAGGCGCTTAACTGACTGAGCCGCCCAGGCCCCTGTGTTCATTTCTTAATAGCCCAGAACACCTTTAAGCTTCGAAACAAATTGGTAAGACCTTGATACCCAGAGGGGCCAAGGGTAGGAAAAGGAAGACCCCAGCACCTCAGCTTTGGGGACTATGAGAATGGTGAAACCCACCCCACCCACCCCCTCGTGTGGCGGTCGGAGGGGCCCCAAGGCATTTCACCCTCTGTGCTAGACACTTCGTGAACAGCTCTTCAGGCCTCCTGCCCCGGGGCATGTGCGTGTTCCTTCTCGGTGACCCACCAACCTGAGACAGGACAGAATAAGAGTCATAAGGACCCAGGGGCTGGCCAGCCAGGCGGTACCTGGCATCACAGCCTCCACCCTCCTTCAGCCACAAAACATGGCCCTGGGAACGTAAGCCTATCACCACCCTCTGGGAATCCACGTCGCCTGGTGCATGTCAAGAGAGCCCCCACAGGAGAAAATGTAAAGAAGGCTCAAGAAGCAGTTGGACAAGCATCGCTCTGAAGCATGCCCATGAGCTTCGGAGTCTCCCACAAGGAGAGGCGTGACCGCGGACCACCGGAAGTGCTCTGTGATTTCCGACAAGGCTGGAAGGGCGTCACCTGAGCGGTGGGTGTGGGGCCTGCCATGGCCGGGATTTCACACCCGGAGTCCATTGTAGGAGGGGCTGCTGGGGAGCCAGGGGGACCCAAACAAGGCACCCTGGTCTTGTGGGAAGCCAGGCTGCACAAGACCGTCTGCTTTAGCAGTAATTCTGGAACGTTCTTCGCCTTTGGTCCCGTCATCTCACTTCAAATGAACTCTTCTTGGGAAATCGTCAGAGCTGAGGATGAAGTCATTTACAATGATATTCTTCCTGGTGTTGTTTATACCAACCACGTGCCGAAAGAACCAAAATCTTCAACAATGTGGTAATGGGTAAGTGAGTGATGATGTATACAGCCTATAAAAATAGCATCGGAAACCATTTTTAATGGCTGCTCACAACTAAATGTTTATTTTTTTTAAAGGAAGATGCTGAATCATATATATTGCATGTATGTTGTTGTGTGTGTTCAACGTGAAAATACAGGGTGCCTAGGGGCTCAGCCGGTTGAGCATCTGACTGTTGATTTTGGCTTAGGTCATGATCTCACAGTTCATGAGTTCAAGCCTCAAACCAGGCTCTGTGCTGAGTGTGGAGCCTGCTTAAAATCTGTCTCTGTCCCTCTGCTCCCCTACCCACATGCTCTAAAATCAAAGGAAGGAAGGAAGGGAGCAAAGAAGGAAAAAGGAAAGAAAAGAAAAAAGGAAAGGAAAGAACAGGAAAAGAAAAGAAAAGAGAAAGGAAAGGAAAGAAAAGAGAAAGAGAAGGGAAGGGAAGGGAAGGGAAGGGAAGGGAAGGGAAGGGAAAGAAAAGGAAAAGAAAAGAAAAGAAAAGAAAAGAAAAGGAAAGGAAAGGAAAGGAAAAGGAAAAGGAAAAGGAAAAGGAAAAGGAAAAGGAAAAGGAAAAGGAAAAGAAAAGAAAAAGAAAAAGAAAAAGAAAAGAACAGAACCTGGTGGGAAATCCTCTGGCTCTGGGTGTCCTGTATGCCTGGCCCTGAGGTGTTGGTGACCATTGGGCGCTAATGACTACAGCAGTATTTTCTTTATTTTCCACCTTTTCCACAATGCGCATGTGGTCTTGTCTTAGCCAAGGTTTGTTCCGGAAAGCAGAGCCCAAGACACGGGCCTGGGGCAGGTGGCCCCGAGCTCCTGGGGAGGCCTAGAGGCGGGATGACAGGAGCCATGTGGTTGGGTGGCCCTTCTTATGGCACAAAACACTCACTTAAATTCCTTCATTTTATTCTTGCAACCAAGTGTGGAGTAAACAGGGCCGGACTTTTCGTCTTTGTTTCGCAGCCGGGAGATGAAAGCCCCCAAAGGTGGAGCGGCTTACTGAGGGCCACACAGCGAGTGAGTGAGTGTTGGAGCTGGGCCCCCAGTCCCGGCCAGTGACCCTGTCGTCTGGGCGTCCGCTCTATAGCCTGGCCACCCGCCCGGATGGTGCCCAGATCCTCCAAATTCTACACTCATTTGGCAACAAATGGACAACAAAAATCGCTGGTGTCTGTGGAGAGCTGTCACAAGCCAGGTCTCTCCCAAGTGTTCGTGCGTTGCTGCATTGTCTCGTTTCTCCGGGTAGCTCTCCCTTTGCCGTGGGGTGGGTGGAGGGGCAGCTGTGTGATCAGGGACAAACCGTTCAGCCTCTCTGAAACGGAGGACCGAGCCTCAGCAGGCATTAAGAGCTGCTCATGGAACCCATCGGTCCAGAGAGAAGGTTCTAGTTACTGATGAGGACGTGTTTACACATTGCTGCATTTTTAAATGTTATTTATGTTATTTATTATTTTTTAATATTTATTTTTGAGAAAGACAGTGCAAGCAGGGGAGGGGCAGAGAGAGAGGGAGACACAGAATCTGAAGCAGGCTCCAGGATCCGAGCTGTCAGCACAGAGCCCGATGTGGGGCTCGATTTCATGGACTGAGAGATCATGACCTGAGCCAAAGTTGGATGCTTAAGTGACTGAGACACCCAGGTGCCTTTTAAATTTATTTTGAGAGAGAGAGAGAGAGCAAGTGGGGGAGGCACAGAGAGAGAGGAAGAGAGAGAGAACCTCAGAAGGCTCTGCACTGCCAGCAGCTCAGAAGCTCAGAGCCCAATGCCCAGGCGCCCGTTTCATTCGTGTGCACGCCTTTGCACAGACACCTGTTTTGTGCCTTGTTTATGGTCATGTGTTTGCTGGGCGGGAACGTACGTCCTCTGGGCTTGGACACACACACAAAATGCTTCTAGAACAAAGGCGCTGGCGCTTCTCCGTGGGGACCCTGTGCTCCTGAGTGACGGGCTCTGTTCTCAGGACCACGGGGGACATAGGTCCCTGCAGCGGTCGTTCCTCAGGTGGCAGAGCTGGAGGGAAAAATTCTTGGAACACAATTCATTCAACAAATAAATCTATTAAGCACCTACTATGTGCCACGCACTGGGCCTAGAGTCTCCTGCAGGCGAATGGGGACAAGGTCAGGAAACGGAAGTTATGGACGCCACACTTTTCTGTAAATCTGAGATGTATTTACACAGCATATCGCCTGCTTCCCGTGGGATGTTCGAGCAGGGGAAGAGGAAACTTGGCCGTGGCCGTGATCGGGCCCCAGGTTTCCTACGCCGCGTGGGATCGAGGGGCAGAGCTGCTCCCCAACACTGGGGTGCGGATGCACCTGCTCACGTCTGGTTCTGTACTGAGGCCCCAGGGCGGCTTCAAAACCACCAAGGCTGCGTAGGTGCAGTGTGGACAGTGGATTCTGATTCGGCCTGTCTCTGCGTGAGTCGGGTCCCCCTTGGGGCCGTGGCTCAGGAGGGGACACCGCAAGCAGAGCCTGTTGAGAAGCACCTTGCTTGTGTGATGGGTCTGAATCCGTGGGCTCCTGGTCCAGGTCGGGGAGGGGGAGGGGGCCCCGCCTTCCTTGTTGATCCTGGAATTGGCCTGGAGCGGTGGAAGCTGGGGGGTCACTGCCAGCTCCGCCCTCCGAGGGGCGGGAAGGCGGGACCGCAGCGGCCTGGGTGAGCGCAGTGACCCTTCCCAGCGGGTCCCTTACTGACCAGCCGGCCTCCCCTCTGCAGGAGGCAGGCTTTGGGGAGGGGGAGGCAGGGCTCTGAGGGCGCACGTGTGCCCGTGCCTCTCTGTCATTGTCGCCTGTCATCTCTGGGGCTAGCTGGTCCTCCGACGGACTGGGGCCTTCAGTCCACAAGCTCCTCGGGGTCCTGCCGCCTGCAGGGCCGCGCCGGGCCCCATGGGGGCTGGTGCAGCTGCCCGAGAACATTCTGCCCACTTCCGCGCACCCTTCCCCGGGCACGCAGACAGCTTCCTCATGCCTTGCCCGGCACGTGGTTCAGAGTGCTCATTCACGTGACCCTCTGGGCCACAGAGCCTGGCCCTGATGAGTGCCGCCGCGCCTGCCCGCCTCACAGGATCTGAGTTTCAGGGAGACCAAACACCGCCCCCAGGACAAGCAAAAGGCAGGCCGCTGAGTCACTCAGCCGCCTTTACTGGAGTCACTGAAACAAAGACAGAGCCCGAGGCAGGGCCCCCATAGAAAGAGGCGCAGGGAAAGGAGAGCCCTGCGAGGGGCAAGTGGAGTTTAGCCGCAGAATAGGCTGGGACGAGGGACAGGGCCCTGGCCAGCCCCAGCTGGCACCCGAGCTCCGGGGACCGGTGACGCTTGCCAGCTGGGGACGGAGGCGGCTTGCGGGCCAGTGGAACATGTGGCATTAAGTCAGTGGAACCTCCCTCGGGAAAGATGGCGTGAGGAGTGTCCGGCGCGGAGCGTGTGGGCCTCAGGCCCCGTGTGCCGCTGTCAGGAAGTGCTCAGTGCGGCCCCAGGAGCTGGGGAGCCCGAGCACCCAGAGACTTGGGGCTGCATGTCCAGGGCCCATTAAACTGCCCCATTGTGTCTCAGAGGGCCCCCCCCCCCTCCCGCCCCGGCGTGAGACGTGCCAGCCGTGTCCAGAACCATGCCCCGCGTCGGGTGCCCGGACGCTGCATCGCGTGGGCCAGCCTGGGCCCTTGCCACCGAGGAGTCTGCCCCTCTCAGCTCAAGGTCAATCCGGAGGAGGCTGGGGACACAGTGGGTGGGACATACACCCGGCATTTCGCTATCGGATGCGGAAGAGCTCCCAGGCGGCCCGTGCCAGCAGGGAGGCCGCCGGGGGAGCCACTCCTGGGGGGAGTCACACGGGCTGAGTCACGGTCCTCGGGGCCTGCCTCGGCCTCAGCCTGAGAGACCGGTGGGGACTGTGGGGCAGACTGGGGCTTGAGAGGCCGTGGAGGCACCTGGCCCGCTGGCTCGGAGTCAGGAAAAGACGGGCGCACAGCTGTGTGTGTAATGACAAGACCCAGCGCCTAGAGAGAACGCTCCAGGAGACGGCGCCCCTCCAACCCCTCGGCCGCCCGGCGATGCCAGGGTGGCTGCCGTGTCCGGGGCGAGAGGTCACACCTGCCAGTTAGACCTGCCTCCCTCCCTTCCCGCCCGCCGTGGCTCTTACCTCTGCAGCCGGGAAGGCCACCCGGCCCATGATCGGCAGGGGCTTCAGGGTCCAAAGTGCACGGCACCTGCTCTTTGCTGGACGGCCGTGAACAGTCGGTGCCGTGAAGGCTCCGTTAGCAGACTCTCAGAGCCCATCAGCCAGCCCGCGCCGACGCCCGCCACCTCCTCCTCGTGTCCGAGCTGCACCCCACGCGCTGTCGCCGTAGGAAGGGCAGGCACCCTGTCCCGCCGCCCACGCGTGCACACCTGCTCACGCCGGCCTTCTCCAGAATGACCAGCTTGCCCCTGCACCCTCCCTGGGAGGTCCCGTCCCCCCAGACGGCCCTCGCCGCCATCCACTCCGCCATGCGCAGCAGTTAGGAACCTGGCTT
Organism: Suricata suricatta; assembly: GCF_006229205.1. Classification (NCBI taxonomy): domain Eukaryota; kingdom Metazoa; phylum Chordata; class Mammalia; order Carnivora; family Herpestidae; genus Suricata; species Suricata suricatta. Next base: position 132,887,246 of record NC_043709.1, on the reverse strand, counting down.
GCCTCGAATCTGATTTGCCACCCATGTGACTTTGGGTTTCGGGGGCACTTAAATGCTTTGTGCCTCAGTTTCCCCCTGTAAAACGATGCCATAGGGTTCGATGAGGAAGTGCCTATGAAGCAGGTGGTGAGCCCGTGTCACGTGACGCTGTCTTCCTGGGTCGCTGGGGCCCGCGGCAGCACAGCGCTGGTCTCTGGCCCACATGCTGGGCCCTGTGAGGCGGGGACAGTGTCACCGGGGAGGCGCCCAGGAAGTGAGAGGCCAGTCTCGAATATCATGCTCAGTGGGGAGGGGGGTAGAGGACATAAATAACCCCAAATAAGAAACGTTCCTTCCTAAGGCCGTGAACTGCCCTTTGGCCTCGCTCGCGGCCTGACGGGCACGTTCCAGAGTCAGAGACAGACCTTCAGGCTCCTCCTCACCCGGCTGCCGGTACTCGGGTCCCTCATAAGGGCAGGGGCAGAGCAATGACCTGGGGTGCCAGGTCACTCACGTGACTGCGTGTTGGCACAGCAAGCGCCTCCCTGCCTGCTGTGTCGGGCCAGCGGCGGGGTCAGAGGGCCGCTGTCGCTGTCTGCCCCCCACCTCCACGCCAAGGCCCTACCTGCTCACAAGCGAGCCTGGCCGGGTGTGGACAGGGTGGTCTCTTCCTCGGGGGGGGGGGGGTGTACAGGAGCAGTTCAGGTCAAAGCCGGGTCCCTGCTGTGCCCCCCATGCCCTCCTGTCTGTGCCCTTAGATCCCAGCCCTCAGGCCTCCTGGCGTCTGTCTCCCTCCACCCCCCCCCCGCCCTCTCTCCCCCCCTCCTCCCTTTCTCCTCCAAAGAGGCCATAGTCTCCTCCACACAGCTTGCTTTGCTCTTGGCCCGTCTCCAGACATTTGTTTCCATTTCCCCTCAGAGGGGGCCCGGGGGGCGGGGGGGGGGGGGCTGAGAGGAGCGGGAGGGCTCAGCCAGTCCTCCTGGCTTTTCTTTGACGTGAACTTCGGGGAGGGGGGGGTTCTGCTCGGCCTTTCGAGAGAGGCCTTCCTGCCTGCCCCAGCCCCAGGCCCTGACATGGTCCCATGGGACCTGGGACCCAGTGAGCAGGGGACAGCCCCCCGCGGCATCCGACGCTCTGCCTCCCCGTGCCTGCCTCCGGCGTGTGCGTGCACACACACAGACACACACAAACACGCACACACACTCCTGCATGAACACACGCACTCTCACACACAAACATGCACATGTTCACACATGAACACGCACACACACCCAGAGGCACATGCTCCCTGCACACTCACACACTCACACATGCACACCAACACACACACAAGCACACGCACGCACATGCACATGCTCCCTGCTTACTTTTGTTCACTTACATACTCACACGTGCACACCAACACACACAAGCACACGCACGCACATGCACACACACAGGCACATGCTCACACACACGTGCACACATATATTCACGGGCATGTTGTGACGTGCTCACACACAGCCACACACACGCACTCAGAGGACCCTGACACACCCACACACAGAGGCCTTCCGTTGTCCTCTGCTGTCACTCTCATGCGTGTGCACATGCATGTGTGCAAGGAGAGGCCCCTTTACCTTCGGGCCACAGGCCCCTCTCCCAGGGATATCCCCCCACTCCTGCAGACACGAGAGTGCCCAGCCACACGTGCACACACCCCTCCTGTCCCAGCCTCTGTCACCGCCTCACCCCACCGTCTCTCCGATGGTCTCTTCTCCTCTGTTCTGCTCTCGGTCTCTCTGACACACGCAGCACACACTCATCCACGCACGCACGTGCACACACACACTTTGCTCCTCAGCACTTCCGTGGAGATAAAGGGTGTGCGTGTGAGCCAAGCAAGCCAGCCTAAACAACGCGAAACATGTGTGATGCGCCGCTCTCACCACAGTCCTGGGAACTGAAAGCCCTCCAGACCCAGACCGCTCAGTCTCGGCGTGAAGTGCCCCTGTGATTCTGCCCCTCGTCCAGCCCCGGGGCCCCTCACCCGCAGTCCACGGCACCCAGGAGAGAAAAGATTCTCTCCCTTGGGCGGGGGCTCTGCGTGAGCCCAGCACTCGTGGGAACGGCCTCTCCACCACGGGCTCCAAACCCTCCGAGCCGGTGCTCCTGAGGCTCAGAGCCGCCTCGGCGGGAGGGCTGGAGCCGGCAGGCCCCCAGACTAAGGCCACCTCCTCTGGGTTAGCAGTTTGAGTCTCAGGCGGACCCCAAGACCCCACTGCTGCTGAGATGACCCGGAAACAAAAATGAGAGGGAAGCGAAAGATTCCTTTCCCCCTGCCAGCTCGGGGTGCCGGGAGGCCCGGTCGGACGGCGAGAGGGAGACCCCAGGAGCCTTGTTTCCTTGGTGTCTGGAACGGAAGCCTCCTGCAGGTGAGGGCGAGGTGGGCAAAGGGGACCTCCAGGGGGCCCTGGAAACTCCTCAAATATGGGAAATGGCCCAGGACGTTGTCAGAGGGACAGGGAAGGACTGATGAAGTCCGGCCTCTGTTTGGAAGAAGAACCAGAAAGAAAAGTTCTCTGCAGGACATCAGGATGGATGGGCCACCACTGTGATTTCAGCCTCAGGGAAAGAAGTGGGAACCAGAGACGGGGCTCTTTCTCCAGGAGTTTGGTACGTGAACTTGACTCCAGACATCTGCAAAGAACTTAAGGGGGCTTCCCAAACGATGTCTAGATTTTGTCACTGTGCATCTTGATATAATTTCAAATGTAAAGGAAAGTTGCAGAATCGTTCAAGCAGCTGGGAATGTGCGCGCACACACCTGTCTGTATCTGAATTTATCTCTGCATCTAAAACTGTATCCATAGCCTAGGTCTATATAAAAACACAAAGAGGTTGAGAACAGTTCACACTGATGCCTCCACTCCCACACCACAGAACTGCATTCCCGTTTGCCCACTTCCCACATCTTTGACTCACTTCCCCAGGTGAGACACCGGCCCCCGTGACTGTGAACGTATTTTTCTTGACTGCTCAAGCTTATAGTAAACCAAGTAGTCTCCAAATCATTAACCCAACCATCGAAAGACGCAAACCTTCGATACCTGTTTGTAGTTCTTTTAGAGTAAAATCTACATACAATGAAATGAACGAGTCATAAGTGTGCAATTCAGTGAGTGTCCACAAATGCATATCCCCACATAAGCCACACCCCTCCCAAGATGTGTAGAAGCTTTCTGTCCCTCCAGAGAGTTCCTTGTGGCCCTTCCTGATCAAGCCCTCACCCGGTGGCATCACAGGTCAGATTGTATCCCTATGGATCGTCTGCCCCGGAACCTGATGTAAACGGACTCCCACATATGTACTTCCTGTGTCTGGCTTCTTTGTGCAACATGATGGACCTATAGGTCCATGACCTATAAAGGTCGTCTGTGTCCCTGCACGTGTCACGACTGTGCCCTTTCTTCTTGTGTAGAGATCACTTACACAGATATTCCAAACTTTGTGTCCCTGTTCTCTGACACTCGTTTGCCTGGCTTCTAGTAGTATTTGGCTGCTCTGAGCACTCTTGTGCATGTATTATTATAGATGTGCATTTCCGTTTCCCTATGCAGAGTATCTAGGAGGGGGATTTCTCGGCGGTAGCACATCTGCTCAACTGCATAAGAGCCCGAAGTGGTCACAGACCACGTGACGCCCCCACCTGCAAGGTACGGGAGTATGAGACCCACATTCTTGCTAACACTGGAAGTTGTGGATCTTCCTAATCTTAGCCACTCCAGGGGGCAAAGTGGTATCTCATCATGGGTTTTATTCCATTAAATTAATCAGTTTAATGCATTGAATTTCATGAAATGAACATCATAATGAGTACCCGTGTCGAGTGCCTCTGCAGGCATTTATTACCCAATTGAATATATTCCTTGACGAAGGGTTTGGCAAATCTTTTGCCCATTTTTCAATTGGTTTTTAATCACGTTGTAGGAATCCTTCATCTATTCCCACTACAGTCCTTTGTCAGCTGATCTGTTTTGTAAATGTTCTCTCCTGATCTGAGGCTTGTTTAGCAAAGATCTCTCTGCCTACCCATAGATCAGACAGCTAGTACCCTTCCTTTTCCATTAAAAGTTGTATAGCTTTTGCTTTAATATTTTTGTTTAATAATCCATCTTGAATTAATTTTTGTGTACGGTGAGGTCAACGGTCACGTTCCTTTCTCTCCTGGTTATCCAGTTCCGCCGGCACCATTTGTCAAAAAGGCCATCCTGTCCCTGCAGTGGATGGCTTCAATGACTTTGTCAGTGACCAACGGTCCCAGTAAGCGTGGGTCTATCTCTGAACTCTCTGTTCCATTCCATCGATCTATGTGTCTCTTGAACCAGAGCTTTGCAGTAAATTTTGATGTCAGATAGCATAAGCCCCCCAACTTTTTCTTCTTTCCCTACACCGTTTTGGCTATTTCTAGGATTTCTATTTCCAAATAAATTTTAGAATCCAGTTGTCAATTTCCATTTTAAAATACGTAGGCCTCTCAGGATTATGATTAGGCTTGTACCAAAGCTGTGCATCAGTTTGGGGACAATTGGCATCTTCTTACTGAATCTTTCAATCCATGAACATGGGATAGCTTTCTAGCTCTCTGTGTCTTCTTTCATTTCTCTCAGCCATGTTTAGTGTTTTGAGCATTGAATTTTTCACATCTTTCATAAAGTTCATTTCTAAGTGTTTACGTTTTTAAACAATGTTGTAAATGACATTGGTCTTTTAAAATATCATTTTCTAATTATTTAATGCTAACATACAAAATATAGTTAATTTTTATATATTGACTTTTTTCAGAAAAATGTTTTATTTTGAGACAGAGAGTGCATGTGTGCGTGCATAAGGCAGGGACAGAGAGGAGAGAGAGAGTCCCAAGCAGTCTCCATGCTCAGTGTGGAGCCCAACACGGGGCTCGATCTCACCAACCACGAGATCATGACTGAACCGAAATCAAGTCAGGCAGTTAACCGACTGAGCCACCCAGGCATTTCCAGAAGTGTTTTAATAGGACCAGAAAGAAGGAGAAGTGAGAGAGGTTTGGCCATCAGCCTGTATCTGAACAGAAAGAGAAAAGGTAAACCGAGGACTCCCATGTGCCCTGTGCTGGGCCCCGTGATAACCCCCTGTTAGTCTCCATGTCTTACATATAAGGAAACGGAATGCTCTGAGATGCCAACAGCAGCCGGCGGCAGCCAGGATTGCCACCCAGAGCTCCTGGGCCCCTGCCCTGCTCTCTCCACACTACCTGGTGCCCCCACAGTGCAGCCGTGGGGTGGCACGTTAGAGGGTCGCGGGTGGATGCCTTTGCTGGGGGCGGCTTATGTCGGGGCGGGGGGCGGATCGCCTCCGGTAGTCGGGAGACAGGAGATGCCTGGTAGGCACTGCAGGGCTCCCACCCACTTCTTAGGGCTCAAGCTGCTGCAAACCAATAGACACAAATGCACCACCCACACCACAGCAGGCCAGGGGCACCCAGATGACCCTGGGACTGACCGCGGTGGAGAAGGGAACAGACAGAGCCACGGGCCTGTATGAAGCTGACCGTGGCCCCCTGCCATGCTCGCTGGCACCGCCTGCAGTGCCTCCCTGGCCGGGGCAGTGTGGGGGCCATGCCCACCTGGCAGCCGAGATGGTGCCCCTGGAACAGACATAAGGGGCCGGACCCGGAAGGGAAGCAATGACTTGGCCCAGAGTCCCAGCCTCGCCCAAACACGAGCGTCACTTGGGGCAATTCCTCTGAGACAGATTCCCAGGCCACCTTCCCAGAGTATTTGATTCTGCGGGTTTCGAGGGCAGGAGAGTGTTCAAGAATCTAAATTCTAGACACATGCTTCAGAGTGATTGTTTTTATTTTTTTATTTTTATTTTTTTACTGTTCTTATTTATTTGAGAGAGAGAGAGAGAGAGAGAGAGACAGCATGAGTAGGGGAGAGTCAGAGAGAGAGGGAGACACAGAATCTGAAGACAGGCTCCAGGCTCTGAGCTGTCAGCACAGAGCCTGATGTGGGGCTCGAACCCATGAACCATGAGGTCATGACCTGAGCCAAAGTCAGATGCTTAACCAACTGAGCCACCTAGGTGCCCCCGGAGTGATTGTCTTTAATGTTTATTCATTTTTGAGAGACAGAGAGACCCAGAGCGTGAGTGGGGGAGGGGCAGAGAGAGAGGGAGACACAGAATCCGAAGCAGCTCCAGGCTCTGAGTGGTCAGCACAGAGCCTGATGTGGGGCTCAAACCCACGCACCGTGAGATCATGACCTGAGCTGGAGTCGGACGCTTAACCGGCTGAGCCACTCAGGCGCCCCCTGAGTGATTCTTTGGATGAGAATAGTTGGGGAAAGACCGAGCTAACTAAAAATATCGTTGGGACAGATTACAAGTGAGCCCGCAGGTGGGGTGGGGAGGAGGCGGAGACCGGCTCAGGAGCGAGGAAAGGTTCAAGCCCGTGCTCAGGCGAGTGAAGTGTGTTGGTACCTAGAACCTGCAGGGTCTCCCTCTTCTGGGGGGTGAAAGGGCCCTGGCTGGGTGCCAAGGGGAGGCTGGCTGCCAGATGTAGCTGCCCGGGACGGGGTGCGGAGGGGCCGGGAGCAAAGAGAGAGCTGGGCCCGTCTCTCCAAATCTTCAAAGGAAAAAGGCATCTCTGGTTCCCCAGGAAAGAAAATATCATGGGTCCTGCCCCGTGGGGTCTGGTGAGTCACTGACCTGGGTCAGATGTCGTTGAGACAGGCCCTTTGGAGGGGAAGGTGCTGGCGGAGGCTCAGGGTGGACCCGACCATGTGTCCCTCCCAGGCCTTGTTGTCGTGGCTTTCTGTTTCATGCTGCCAAAGGAGGGCGGTGGGTCAGAGACTCAACAGGGGAAGAGAGAAGGAGGGCCGGGAGACCCCGATGAGGCGGTCCCTTGGGAGCACCTGTCGGTGGAGTGGCCGGGCGCAGCCAGCAGGGCATCGTGGGCAGTGGACATTTGGAACAATCGCTCCTGAACGCCGGACCTGGGCCCAGCCCCGGGCCCTCCCCTCGACTCCTTGACCCCCAGGAGGCCAAGGCTCCGGGCTCCTTTCTGTTACCCTTTCGGGCCCCACGGGTTGCCTTGGCAACAGCTGCTGTGGGCCCCCTGGCCTCCCCGAGGCTCCGAGAGCGTAATGCAAATCCCAGGCAGGTTTGTTCTGCTCCGTGGCTCTCCAGACAATGGCGGGAACTGGAGGGAATAAGAGGCCGGGCTCAGGTTTCACAACCTGTCCCCAAGCACACACCCCACCCCCCAGCGCGGGGAGGGAACAGGGTCCGGAGGAGAGCAGAACAGGGGCCCCAGACGTAGCAGGGACTGAGGACCTCTGCTCTCAGATCCAGGAGCAGGTGCCCGTCCAGCAGGGGCCCCCGGGCGGTGAGTCCAGCGAGAGGAGCCGAGGACACGTCTCGGCCCCATCCTGCCCCTTCACGGGAAGGAGGAGGTGCCCATCAGACTTGGGCTCAACCCAGGTGTTCTGAGAAACATGGGCGAGGTTCCGCTGCACCGAAGGGGTCTGGAGGGGTCCAGTCACTCACGACCCCCGTGGAGCCGACCGCGACACGCACCTTAGAAAGCAGCTCGTGCATCCCCTGCTCCCCGGCCCCCCACGGCTGGAACTGCCTCGGGGAGAGCGTAGGGGTCTTCAAAGTTTGTGGCTGATGCGACTTAAGTCTCGGGTCCAGTGCTGTATTTGGAACGTGAGCGTGTATTGGGGGCGGAGGGGCGGGTGCTCAGGAGCTGTTTCATGTTGTGAAAAGCAAGAATTCTGGAGCTGGAATGGCCGGGTTTGGGTCTAGCTCCAGTGCTCATAAGCTGTGTGTCCTTGAAAAAGTGACCTGACCTCTCTGTGTGTCGGTCGTCCAAGGTGTTAGGGTGGATGGAGCCGGTGACTCAAGATACAGCACTTAGCAGAGCACCTGGCACGTAGCAGATGCTTCTAGGTCATGGCCAGGGGACCAGTGACCCAGCTGTGTGCTTTGATTCACTTACTATTTATTTTAATTTGGAGTCTGGGGACCAATTTAATGTCTACTTCTTTTTGAGAGCGAGAGACGGAACATGAATGGGGAAAGGGCAGCGAGAGAGGGAGACACAGAACCCGAAGCAGCTCCAGGCTGCTCTTAAAAGGCTCACGAGTTATTTTTGCCAGGGAGCCCTGACGGTGAATGTCTGGCCAGCCGCAGGGCTTGGGCCACACAACCGCGGAACTCCTAGCAGGCCCATTGTCGTCAGGCTGTGCCCGTGAGGGTGAGTCTGTACCCTGGGAGCTCCAGGTACAGGGACCCGTGGCCCTCCCTCCCCAGGACACCCACAGCCCACAGACTCCCAGCCCACGTTATTGCCCCTGGGGGCCCACCAGTGATGGGCTCTCTCTCTGGGTGGTCCACAGGGTCGCGCTAGTCTGAGGCCCGTGGATGCCCAGAAAGCACATTTTCCCATCTGGGCGGGGGCAGCGGGAAGCCACGCATTCCTCTCTGTTCTCAGGCTGGGGGTCTCTGTCCTTCCCCACTGGGTCTCGGGACGACAGAAGAC
>NC_043709.1:132860097-132878601 GCF_006229205.1 Suricata suricatta | reverse complement strand
TCTGCGGGGCCCCTCCCCTGCGGGCACGCGCCCCCTCTGCGGGCCCCTCCCCTGCGGGCACGCTCCCCCTCTGCGGGCCTCTCCCCTGCGGGCACGCGCCCCCTCTGTGTGCCTCTCCCCTGCTGGGAGACTGCCAGACCGCACCTGGAAAACAGGAAACCCCGTCTCTCCCCGTGTGGCCACGTTTTTATTTCACTTACGTGTTGTTTATTTCTCGGGCTCTGTGAGCGTGTCCAGCCTTTGCCAGCCCGGACTCACTGGCTCCTCCGAGCAGCGTCATGAAGGAGACGCCCGATGGCCATCACGCTGCCTTCCACTCTGCCGTGCTGGTCTGCGTGCCCCGTGAGTAGCCCAGACTCTTCCGGAAAGCGCAGATGGCATCTCTGCAAACACGTCTCGCCGTGTGCTGAAGGCGATCAACAAACGCTCTCCTGGCGTGGATAGCCAGCAACACCAGCGGCGGTGACAGTCATTTTCCTCCACTCCGCGCCCAGGAAGCAGGACAGACCAGCTCCTAGAGCTCGTGGGGGGTGGGGAGGGGCTGCACCCAGGCCCTGTCACTGTGATGCCCACCCTTGCTGCTCCGCCTGACCTTTCGGAGCCCAGCAGCTTGCCCGCCCCTCCGGCTTCCCCGATGGAGAAAACAGCATCTCCTCTCCATTGTTTCTGGAGGAAGTCTGTCTCTGGCCCGTGGCCCCGGCCACCTCTCTCTCTCTCGGGGAGGCAGAGCTGGCTGGACAGGCCTGCACTCCCCGCGCTGGGGGGCATCTTGTAGGGGCTGCCAGCATCCTGGGGCTCCCGTTACCGTCCTGTCACACGACAGGTTCTGTGGCTACAGCAACGCTGCGAAGTGGACCGGGCGGCGTTTGACTGCACCCATTTTACGGAGGAGAACACCCAGGTGCAGACATGTGGCCTGGGGAAGGCGCCCACGCTCGCATCCTGGCACTTCTCGCTCTGGCACAGGGCTGGGGGGTGAGGACGCCCCAAGGGGACAGGGAAGGCCAGAGGGAGCTGCTTGTGTTTGAGAGTGAGCACCTCTGTCCATGCGGGGCCAGGCTCACCCTGTCACAGCGCCGCAGACCCCTTCTGTCACGAAATTCAAGGCCTCACAGCCAGGATCCTGGTCACAAAACCCAGCTGTCCCCCTTCCCCACTCCAGGGACAGCCCACCCCACACAGGGTGCCCTAGAGAGAAGCTGGCATGTGCCAGGAGCTGCCCCCAAATATCCCTGAGCTCCAGGCCACTGAGTGACAGCCTCGCCGCGGGCAGGGAAATAGGGTGCAGGAGCCGGGGAGCCTGGTGTCCCCAGTGGGCTTAGCAAAGCTACTTTGAAGCCAGTGTATTGGGCTGTCGGGACGGCTCCCCCAGGCCCGCCTGTGGCCGGGAGGCCAGCGGGAGGACAGTGCAGGGGGGCCGGACGAGGGAGGAGGCCCAGCCAGCTGCCTGCAGGGGTAGGGGAGCAGGGAGGGGAAGATCATGATGCCTCCATTTCCAGACGGAACATCTAACACGGGGACACTAACTAACTGTCCTGGCAGAGACGTAAGCAGCCTAACTAAAAGGCCTCTTTTCAAGCGGCTCCGTGAGGAGTGAGGGAGATGCTGGGCGTTCAGACGTCCCGTTTGGGGTAAATTGGCCCCTCGCTCCCCTCTGTCTCTCTGTCTCTGCACGGGACTGGGTCCCAGTGCTGCGGTCTCGACTGAGGTGGCCAAGGATGGGAAGAGAAAACCCTGGGCATGGACGGAGAAAGCCGGCCCCTTCCACCCAGGGCCGCCCCCCTGCTCGACTTTGGGGACCACTCGCTGCACCTCCTGCCGGAAGGCCCCTGGGTGCCGTCTGAGGCCGCCAGCCCTGGCCCTTCTGCGAGGAGCCCCCGAGTCTCACTTTAAGTCTGATCTGACGGCAGAGGGCAGGGCTCGTCTCCCCCACCCCCTCCTCGTGATTTCACACATTCTTCTCCGGACCTGGGGGCCCAGCCCCCGCCTGACTGCCTCTCTTCTCTTCTGGGCAGTTTGTGCCCAGCCTCCCGCCTCACGCCTCGTGCTCACTGCCCCCCCCCCCACCAAACACGGAGGGACACAGAGGTGAAGGTCTGAGGCAGCAGAGCAGAGGAAGCAGGGGGGTGGCCAGCCTGCCGTCCGTCCACCCTTGCTCTCCGTCCGCCTGGGGCTCCCACTGCCCGGCGCCTCCAGCCCCTCAGTGTCCTTGGCGCGCAGGCTCTCCCCTCCTGCCGTGTCGGACAGCTCTGGCCAGGGGTCCTGAAGTGTCCCAGGGTGTCGGACCGCGGGACGCCATCGTGCTGTTCCAACGCACTTGCCTTTGGGGTTTGTTTCTCTAGATGTTTGATGTACACGCCGTAGAAATAACTTTAGGGGATGACAGCACAGTCACCAGCCTCCGGGGCCTGCGTGAGGTCCGGGGGGCGGGCCTGGAATGTGCTCTCTGACCCGCAGCCATGGGGGGTCTCCCCAGGCTCTGCGGGCACCTGTGCCTGCATTTCACGCAAGCCCCCCCGAGGGGCCCCCCTGCAGCTTCCCGGGCCCGGACGTGGGGGACTTTCAGGGCTGGGTCTGGAGGAGGCCTTTCCGGGTCCCGTGGGGCGGAGGGCTGGCCCCCCTGCACTGACCGTGCTAAGCTGGGAAGCAGGCGTTGCTAAAGGCCTCCTGGGAACAGGGAGCCGCGTGCTCTCACCTGCCGTCCCCTGACCTGACAGCTGTGGGAGACGGAGGGAGCCTGAGCCAGGCGGGCGGCCAGGGGAGGCTCCAGCCCCCGAGTGGCCCCAGTGTGGCCTGAGCGTCTTCTGGAATGTGGCAAGACTCGGGCGGGAGCCTTTTGGTGCAGACTCCCAGCCTCCAAAGGCTGATGGTTGATGCCACCAGCCCTGGGAGCTCATGCTGCCCTACCCCCCTGGGCTGTGTCGTCGTCCAGGGCCGACTCCCGCCGGCTCCATTCTCCTGGTTGTGCAGGCGGGTCTCCAGGGTTGGGGAAACCGCAGCCTGGACGCATGTGCTGGTCTTTCCATCAACGTCTGTCTGCTGCGCGGGCCCCTCTGGGCCACTCGGCAGCAGCTGCTCCTCCGCCACCCGGGAGGCAAATGCAAACAGCTGACCTGTGACAAACAAGGCTCCGGGGGCTGTCCCTGTGGGTCTCGCCTGCTCACAGGGTCACACCCCTGATGCTCCGATTGCTCCTCTTTCTCTGTCAAAACCGCCAGACTCCATCTGGGAAGCTCCCAGGTCCTTGTCTTAGAGACTCTCAGAACAGAGGCAGGATGGCCGCCGGGCCGCTCGAAAATGACTGCATCTGGGGTGCCTGTGGGCTCAGTCCGTTAAGTGTCCGGCTTCAGCTCAGGTCATGATCTCACAGTCCGTGGGTTCGAGCCCCGCATCAGGCTCTGTGCTGACAGCTCCGAGCCTGGAGCTGCTTCGGATTCTGTGTCTCCCTCTCTCTCTGACCCTCCCCTGCTCATGCCATCCCTCTCTCTCTCTCTCTCTCTCTCAAAATAAATAAACATTAAATTTAAAAAAATTTTAATGATTGCATTTTGCACTCATTTCTTAATGCTTCATATGCATGAAGCACCAAGCTAGGCCATCAGAACTAACTTGAGTGCTAAAATCAGGACGATCCAGACAAGCATGCTTCCATGTTTTCTGGATGCGCTAACTAACCTTACTGTGGTGATCATTTGGCAATATATCTGTGTGTGTACTTTGCAATGTATATAAATCTTTACTTTTTACCCCTTAAACTGATACAATGTGATATGTCCATTTTATCTCCATAAATCTGGAAAACAAATTTAAAAAAAGAGAGAACTCAAGAGGGAAATGGCAAATTGGCCCCTCTCAGTGGCTTGCTTGAGGGCGTGGAGAGGCCGGCTGACATGCCCGACGTGCGTCCGCAGCACGGGCAGAAGGTAGTCTGGTGCCCGCGGTCACTCGGGAGCGCCATGCGAGGGGGGAGGACCCCCGGGGCTGGGCGTCAGGGAAGTGTGCGCGGTGCTCGGACACAGTCACGCCGTCCCGTGTCAGGTGCCGACATCGATGCCCAAATCCAAGAGGTGTCTTTGCTTTGGGAAGAGGGGCGCATACAGTCCCCCAAACGCCCTCCACAGGGAGGAAGGCTGAGCGCCGTCTGTCCCTAGGACCAGTGGGAAGACCATTGTGAGAAACTCCTTCCTGGTCCTGTCATTGTTCCTAAATTACCAATTAAATGGGATTAAGGGGGCACCTGGGTGGCTCAGTAGGTTAAGGGAACAGAGATTTCAGCTCAGGTCATGATCTCACGGTTCCTGAGAAAAAGCCCCACGTCATACTCAGCGCTGATGTCACGGAGCCTTCTTAGGATTCTCACTCTGCCACTCTCCCTCTGCCCTCCCCACCCCTCTCTCAAAATAAACTCTTAAAAAAATAAATGGGATTAAGATTTTTTTCTCATTCCTGAAATAAGTTGTCTGTATTTGTGGTTGAAAATTAAGAAAATACAAATGAACAAGCAGAAGAAAATACAAACCGTATGCATTCTAACCCTCCCCCCGCTTCCAGTCTTCTTTCTCATTTGTTACCTAGAACGCAGATTTACAATTTATCTGATGGCACTATTGTTGCGTGTGTTCAGAAGTGGCTCAGTGACAGCGATGACCCCCTTGGTGTGCGCCTGGAAAGAGCCACCTTTGGGAGCAGTTGTGGTTCCTTGTCACACCACCCCTCGCGGGTTTGCCGTCAAGCTGGACGTCTGTGCAGAGAGAGGCCAGTCCGTGCCCCTCCCCATCTCCTCGGCACGCTCTCCTCCCATTTTGCCGTCACTGTCCCCCGCGCACGCCTGTGACACGGTGTGAAAGGCGAGGCACATCCCTCATCTCCCTTCCTCTCGCCTGACCTATTTGATTCAAGAGTGGTGAGGGGCGCCTGGGTGGCTCAGTCGGTTGGGCCTCCGGCTTCAGCTCAGGTCAGATCTCACGTTCGTGGGTTCGAGCCCCGCGTCAGGCTCTGTGCTGACAGCTAGCTCAGAGCCTGGAGCCTGCTTCCGGTTCTGTGTCTCCTTCTCTCTCTGCCCCTCCCCCTCTCATGCTCTGTCTCTCTCTGTATTAAAAATAAATAAAACATTAAAAAAAAAAAGAGTGGTGAGGCCAGAGGGGCAGGAAGACATAGACAATCAGCCGTGTGCACCCAGACGTGCCCCCTGACCTCACAGAGACCCCCACGGCAGGAGAGCAGGCTCACCGATCAAACACGGACTCAGAATACGTGGTTGTGTTTGCAGCCTCGAGTGCTAGAAGCCGGAGAGGGACCGAGGCACGCTCTGGTGCCTGTCCCCCCCACCCCCCCTGCCACTTTGACACCACAGACAGGAACCTGGGTCCAGACCTGGACGTGTCCGACGGCTGCCTGGGAGCCCCGAGCCGTGGTTTCTGAGTCTTGCGTCATTTCCTAGTTCTGTGCCTGTGGTCTGAGCGCGCACGCATCACGCACATTTTTAGTGCGTTCCTGGTAAATCTCGGGGACCCCCGCCGTCTTCCTCCAAGAGGCAAACTTGCCCGAGCGTGAGAGGAAGCAGGGCCCTCTCCCGCCCCAAAGTGGGGCCGGTGATGTAAGTGCTGACCCCACCGGCTCTGGACCGGAAAAGAACTCTGAAAGCCAATCCCAGGCCAGTCGCTGGGGCTTTTAAACCAAATGTCGCTACAGCTTGAACCGAATAAGCATGACCTCTGCCCTCACGCCCGCCGCCCCTCCTCGCCTCGCTCCAGCGTCCCGCGAACCCGAGCGTCTGCAGCGCACATGTGGGAGGCCCGGCCGCCAGCAGGAGGGGTTCTAGTTGGACGGCCCGACTCCGGCCCGGCGGCGCTGCCGTCACCTGCTAGCCACTTCCCGCTCCCACGGAAGCCAGGCGCTGGCCCGGCCGTCGGCGCAGACTGTCTGTCGTAAGGGATCCGCTTTTCCTGCTTGGACGCGGGTCTCTGAGCCACATCAGTCACAGCCGTGTGTGTCACCCCCGGGGGGCGTGCAATGAGACGGCCACAGTCCATGGTGGTGAAGCAGCCCCGGATAGTACGTTCACTAAGAACAGAGGAGGAGAGATTCCAGGCCGGAGAGAGAAACCAGAGAGAAACCCAAAACGTGACTGGCTCATCTCTACTGGGCTCCTGCCTTCGCGGGACCCCCAGGGCAACCAGGCTGCGCTATTTGCTATTCGAGAGGGACCCTGAAAAGTTCATGGAGAAGAATAGCCTTTGTCAGCAGGGAACCCCTCCCTCAGATTGGGCCTGACTTGGCCAAAAACCACCCCGTATCCCCCGGAGGCACACCAGCCCCGGGAGCCCCATCAAATCCTGGGGTGGGGGCCTGGGGGGAAGGAAGTTTGCAACCAGGAGCTTGCAAACGGCCTTCTCTATTGCCCTCTTTTGTTTTCTGCAAGGGCCCGATGGATGCGCTGAGAGGAAAGACAGTCGTTAAGTCACTTCCTCCTCGAAAGTCACTTGACTCACCTCTGACTCACCCCGAATGAGTCTGCTCCGAGCCAGAAAGAGCATTTTCCTGGGCTGCGGTCTAGTGTGGTCTTGATTGGAGCCCCCACGGGTCACCCAGCTTGTGCAGGAAGCCGGCGTCTGGGGGCTGTGGGCTCAGTCCTGATTCCGTTTTTCTGCCCGGACCTTGGGGGACCTGCAACGAGTCAGGCTCAGCTCCAGGTTCTGCTCTGAGGGACATGTGGGCAAGGCTGCCCAGCCTCACGGGAGCGTGGCACCCAGCCTCAGGGCCCGCTTGCGGCCAGACCCCACAGCCTGGCTTTGAGGGGGCGTCCACGGCGGCTCCCACCGGGCTGGACGCTCAGCCAGCCGGGGACGTCACAGCCGGGGAAAAGTGCCAAGGGCCATTTCCACTTGCCAACCAGCTTCATTGTCCACCAATCGGGTTTCTTCCAGACTTCCCTCTAAGGCTCGTGGAGGGAATCACAACACACAGCCTGGGAGGAAGCAGGAAGACTCCAAACTGCACCATTTTTCTCCACGGTGTGGCTGTGGACACGCCTGTCACACACACACACACGTGTACACACGCGTACACACGAGTACTACTAGTAGTGACCGCGCCTTAGGGGCCCCATCAAGATAAGCAACTGGATGACGACTAGCCTGAGTCTCAGTGAAGACGGAACTGCGCCTGGGGTGGCTCAGTCAGTTAAGCGTCCAACTTCGGCTCAAGTCATGATCTCAGGGTTCGTGGGTTCAAGCCCCACATCGGGCTCTGTGCTGACAGCTCGGAGCCTGGAGCCTGCTTCCGATTCTGTGTCTCCCTCTCTCTGTTCATCCCTCCCCTCATGCTCTGTCTCTTTCTCTATTAAAAATTAAATAAACATTAAAAACAATTAAAAAGAACTCCAGTTCCGCTGGGAGAGGCCGCGCCGGCGACACTGTCACCCACAGGGGACGCTGTCCGTCCGCACTGAGACCCGCTGCTGGGCCCTCGCACCCCGGACACTCCAGGAGTAACAGCTGGTGCCTCCGAAATGGACCTGCCGTGGTCTGCCGGCCCCGGAAACGGCCTGGATGGGCCCGCAGCCCCCCTCAGACCGCGGTGGGGGGCTTCCTAGGAGGTGCCAGGCTCCCAGCTGACCTGGGAGGCCCCCCGGGAGCGGACGGCTCGCCTGGAGGAGCGCCGAGGTGCCCGAGCGGAAGGGCTTGTGTCTGCAGACGTGCGCATCTCTGAGGGGCCTCGGCAGGCTGAGCTGGGCCCCAGGGACCGTGCGGAAGCTCCCCAGGCCCCTGCTGGTGCTCACTTGACAGTGACCCCGGGGGCACCAGGGACAACCTAGGAGCAAAGTGCTCCGCAAGTAAGCACGTGGCCTGATCCGAGGGAAAAGGTGGCTGCGGAGGAGAAGGGGCTTGGGGGCGCTTCTCAGCCCTCCACTCTGCATCGAGAGGCCACTAGCTAAGAGGGGACCGTGTGTCATTGTCACGGGACCCGTGCCCATGTGAACTCAGACGGTTTCTCCCTGGATTTTCCCCCTTTCCCGGTTCAGGCTTTGTGCCTCCATATCCAAGAGCAAAAGGGGCAAGACTGATAGTTACACAAGCGCATCAAATCCAGACCTTGTACACCTTAAACTTGCACAATGTTACACACCAGTTACGTCTCACTGAAGCTGGAAACAAGTTCTTAAAGAATATTAATAGCAACATGTATTGGGTACGCAGTGTGTGCCGGGCACATTTATTATTAACTCATTTAATCCCCAGAGAGAGGCGCAAGGCAGGGTGGAGATCAGAAATAGCCTGCACGGTGTGCTGACTTTTGTCAGGAGGATGGGGGACCCTTGGGAAGAAATGTGCAGCGAGGATTTCCGCCAACAAGAGATTCATCTGGGGCGCCTGGGTGGCTCAGTCGGTTGAGCCTCCGGCTTCGGCTCAGGTCAGATCTCACGTTCGTGGGTTCGAGCCCCGCATCAGGCTCTGTGCTGACAGCTAGCTCAGAGCCTGGAGCCTGCTTCCGGTTCTGTGTCTCCTTCTCTCTCTGACCCACCCCCTCTCATACTCTGTCTCTCTCTGTATCAAAAATAAATAAAACATTTAAAAAAATTAAAAAAAAAAAAAAGAGAGATTCATCTGGCCTGGGAGGGAGGGAGCCAGGGGCAGAGGGAAGGAATGAGAGAGAGGCTTTGTGGTTCCTGAGGCGGGAGGGGGTGGGGGGCTGCACCCACATTCTTGGCTCCTCTGGGGGAGAGAGGCAGGTGGAAATGGGCGAAACCCCTTGCCTCGAGCCTGACGTGGGAGCAGGGGATTGACGTGGTCTCTGGACCGGACGGTGCATTTCCCAACTGCCCCCATGTAGACTGAGCCTTAAGGGCCACAGGACCGCCCCCCACGCTTCTGCACTATCCAAGACCCCGAGAATATGCCACCATCTTTGGAAGCCCAAGAAGGGCTGAGGATGCTTCCGGGCAGCCTGGCAGACGGTGGGAATGAAACCAGATCATACGTTGTTAAGAAAAACAAAGTCGGCTGTTTCTTTTATAACTGAATTTTTGGACTGAGACTCACATATGAAGTATCTGTCTTTAATTCCCAGCTTGAGACCGCGTAGTTCGTCAATGAATGCTCTTTGAATGGCTGGCTGGATCCGCCACAGTAAAAAGGAGTGTTCTAGATGAGGCAAATACAGATATGCTATCGGCTGGTGGTTCTCAGGGTGTGTACGGGGACCCCTGGAGGGGGGGTTCATACACATGAAGTTGCTCTTTTCACCCTCGTTCCCTCACAGCGGGGTTTTCCGGAGTCGGCGGGACCTGTGATATTGCAACCGACTGAGTGTAGGAGCAGATACCGCCGTCCCACTGCCTTCTGTTAAACCAGACATTAAACCATTGGCAAAACGTAGACTAACGCCTCTCTTTTCGCCAAATTCTTTTGTTTTGGAAAACATAGTGATTAGTCGTAAAATATTTTAAGTTAGCGTGCGATGAGTTTATTCATGTATTTTTAATCAATGAATTAATCCTACTCTTAAAATTTCTCAGCTCTGGTTTTGAACACGGGATACACCAATAGAACACGAGACACATAAGCAAAGGCTCTTGGGGCTCCTCAAGAATTTTCCAGAATGCAGGGGCTCCAAAGAACTGATTGGGAACTTCTGTAACAGACAAGGAGCAAGAGGAGGGGTGGAGTGGAAAAGCCAGGAGGGCAGATTAGCAACTGGCCGTTTGACCTTGAACAAGACATTCAGCCTCTCCAGGTTCATTAACCAAATGAAGACACTGGACTAATGGAGTCTGAGGCTCGACCTGCCCAGCCTCTAATATCGTAGGCGGAGGTAGAGACGGACTCTCGCTCAGGTCCACAGGGGCCTCCCTGAAGTTCTGGCCCCGCTGAGTACACCATGGGAATGCCACAGGATGGGTTTTCTGGCTAAAAATACTCGCTCTCAGACCTGGGGCCAGAGGGTCCCTCCCAGAGCCGGGGGAGGGGGATGAGGTCAGCCCGGGAGCTGTCAGCATTCCTGATGGCTCAGGTCTGCGGATGACTGTTCAGGAATCCACCCTCCTTTTGTGCCTCCCAGAAATGTCTCCTCTAATCTCTGCCTGAGCCCAGAGCGCGGGTGTATGAGTGCGTGCATACTTCATCAAATGCTAGAAGTAATCCAATTTAGCCTCTGACGTCCTTTCAGGGAAGCCTCAGTGGAGAAACAAAGCTCGGTCAGCCCCCGCTCACCTCTTCCCCCACCCCTGCCCTGCCCCAGGCTGTGGCCTCAGCAGGCATTGGTGAGAGGCGGTTGTGGTTGGAGAGTGGATGGCAGCCCCCTCTACCCCTCCCCCCACCACACCGGAGCCCGTGCCGGAACCCATACTTCTTTGTGAGGTTATTGGAAACCTGTTATAAATACCCAATAATAAATAAACATGAGTTATTTCTGACATGTACCCAGGAATAGCCAACTACCCAAATAGCCAGGACTGTTCTTCAGATCCTGGGAAAAACAGGAACGCAAGCATGGTTTAGTTTTCCATTGCCTGAAGCAGAACTCTTGGTCACATGCGCCTAATTTTAGTTTTCTCTTTCCACTTTTTTTAACCTTATCATCTTTAGCCTGGGGAAAGAGGGGAGAGGGGAGAGGGAGAGAGAAAGACAATGAGAGGGCAGGGGAAATGGAAGAGGGAGGGAGACTCTATCTTGATGGCACGCAGAAAAACAAGCTGGTCTGGCTTGCACACTCCCTGGGCGCTGGTAGACCCAATGATAAACACGCAAGGTGGTGGGTGAGCCACAGAGGAACATTACAAACTCCCAAATCCCAAAGAATCAGAAAAAAAAAAGGGAAAGAAAAGCTGTAAAGAAAGAGAAAGGCCCCACTAAAGTCCGGGGAGACTCCCGGCACCAGGAGAGGAGTTTGGGGTGAGCGAGGGGTCTGAGGCTAAGACCTTTCTCCCAAGAGCCCCGGGGCCACTAGGAATGCCTCTCTCTGCTGCACGTGCGGTCTCAGCACAATGAACCCCACAAATATTGTTTGCACGCCCGTTTCCTCCCCCATAGGCAGCAGGCAGCACAGCATCACCCCTCTCCCTCCCTCAGCTATAAGAGTCCATAATTCAGCACCTTCACGAGATTTTGCTGGGGTGCCAGGGTGCGCCTATGCTGGGGTGCCAGGGTGCGCCTATGCTGGGGTGCCAGGGTGTGTCTGTGCTGGGGCGCCAGGGTGCGTCTGTGCTGGGGTGCCAGGGTGCGCCTGTGCTGGGGTGCCAGGCTGCGCCTATGCTGGGGTGCCAGGCTGCGCCTGTGCTGGGGTGCCAGGCTGCGTCTGTGCTGGGGTGCCAGGCGCGTCTATGCTGGGGCGCCAGGGTGCGCCTGTGCTGGGGCGCCAGGCTGCGCCTGTGCTGGGGTGCCAGGCTGCGTCTATGCTGGCGAGCCAGCTGGCGCAGGAGGGCTCTCTGACCTCTCCAGAAAGTCTAGCAGAACAGAGCCGTGCCCCACGCGGCCGCGGCTCCTCCTAAGCCAGGTCCTCGCTGCCAGCCCCAGGACCCCAGAGTCCCAGCACCGGCCAGACCTTGCACAACCCACCCAGGAGTTTGGGCCTGGGGTCCTCAGAGCTGTCGCAGGAGCATCTGAAGCCCCTCCCCTGTTCCTAGTCTGCTTGCAGGCCCCTATGCATCTTTGCCCAGCATGAAACATCTGGGCGTGTCTCCTAACTTCAGCCAGGCTGCTGGCACTTTGTGGATTTGACCTTCGCTTTGGCCACCTAGTCTCAGTTTTCTCCCAAAGGATCTCACTGGACTTGACCTTCATTTCTCTGCCCTCTGCCTATCCAACCGTAAACAAACAGGTTCCCAAACCACCCCTGCCCCTGAAAGAAAGGGGTTCATGCATCAACACTCTGCTTTAATGTCCTCCTGAGGCATCACAACCTCGTCCACCGCACAGGTCAAACATCCAAGTGTTGACAGGTGAAGTCCATTCCCCTTCCAGGTGCTCTGAGCACTGGGACTTGGACATCATCTTCAAACATAACAAAAAAATTAGACTCAGAGAAAACATTCTATTCTTGCTGAACACCTTTCTCCAGAGCTGCTGTCGTAAATGACACGATCCTGAACTTCAGCTGACCCGGAAGCCCCAGCTACGGCATCTTCCCCAAGGGCTTGGAATGCAGGGGCTCAAGTCTGCAGCAGATCATAATGAGGATGAGCTTGAATTCCCAAAAACGGCACTGAAGCTCGGTGCAAAAGACAGAGGTCAGACGCTTGACTCTGATCGGACCTTGAGCACATCACGGTGCCCGTGTCCTGATTCTTCGATGTGCCAAAGCCAGAGGGTGGCTCTGGCCGATGTTAGCATGAACACTCACGTGCTCTTGTCATGGTGGCAGATTGGTGTAAGGCCCTCACACTCCTGTCTCGCTATTCTTAGACCAAGGAAACACTTGGGTAACGGACTGCATTCATGTCCACCCAGAATTCCGCTGTTGAAACTCTTGCTCCAGGGTAATGGTATTTAAAGGTGAGGCCTCTGGGAGATAATTGGAGTAGATAAGGCCATTAGGAGAAGCTTCTGGAATGGGACTAGTGCCCTTAGGAGTATCACAAGAGAGCTGGCTTCCTGTCTCTGCTCTCAGCCACCAGAGGGTACAATGAGAAGGTGGCAGGCTACACCTCAGAAGAGGGTCCCGCCATGCCGGCGCCCTGATCTGGACATCCAGCCCCCAAACTGTATAGATAAATGTCTGTCATTAGTAGGTCTACAATACTTGTGATAGGAGCCCAAATGGACCACCACAGACCTGTGCAAAAGGACTGAGAGTTTGGGGTGCAGTCTGTGTGAGGTTAATGAGCAAAATTAAACCCAACAGGCCACAATGGATGAGTACCCAAAGATCCAAAGGTCCAAGCATCTTTGTTTATGAGCCTTTCCCCCAACATATTCCAGCCATCCGAGCCCCCCGCCAATCCACACAGAGATGGGTGGATAGTACGTGTGCCTTCTCCCAGGTTTAAGCTCAAGTGAGTTTGATGTAGAAGGGACATCCTACTACTTCTTAACATGGCTTCTGCCTATTATATTTAAAAACGTTATCCGCACATTATATGTAAAGTTTCTCTACTAGTCATTTTATGGTAGCTATTTGAGGGGGTGAACTAAAACAATTTTAACACAGAAACAACTTCAGGGTATAGGACCTTAGAGGAAGAGATTTTGAGGAGGCCAGATAAAGAGGAGTTCAACTCTGAGATTTGAAGCCCCTTCCCATGATGACCTGAGGCGATCTTCTCCCTTTATGGGGTTTTATTTTGTACAGAGTACTTTTCAAGGACCTAAGCTTGCTCGAGAGGATTGTTTATACTGTTGACACCTAGAATTGAAAAGGAAAGGCACCAGGGAACGGATGTGGGAAATGCTCCTGTGACTGCCACCCAGTCGTCCCCCAGCGGCCCACAACTGCCTCAGCCTTGACACGGTCCATGTGAGTTCTCATTTTTTGCCCAAACACTTGTCTCCCAGCTCCCAGGCTCTGAAAATGGCAGCAACTTCCGTGAGTTTCCCCAAGTCCCACCCATCAGACATTGTACACGCCTCCTGTTCCCTTGACCTTGGTAGACTTGAGCCCTTAATTTACTCCAGATCTGTTCTTCCTCTCCATGCACAAGGCCACTGCCGTATTTCAGTCCCACATCGTTGGTGAGGACAGGCCAGGTTGGTTGCAGTATCGAACAATCCCAAAGTCCCGTTGACTGAAGCAACAGGATCTATTTCTTGCTCATGATACAGGTCCAGGGTGGGCTTGAGGGAGGCGAGCCTCACTGAGGAGCCCAGTTGCACTGAGATTCTTCCATATCACCGTGCTGATGTCTCTATCAAAACTTGGAGGTTCACCATGGCTGAGGGTTGAGAAGTGGAGCACTAACAATTAAGTGGTTTAGTCTGGAGGTAACACATTGTGATGGTTGTATGTGTTAAATTGGATGGGCCACGGTGACCAGATATTTGGTCAAACATTATTCTGGACGCTTCTGTGAGGAAGTTCTTGGATGAGACCAGCATTTACATCAATGGACCCTTTGTAAAGCAGATTGCCCTCCCAAATATGCATGGATCTCATCTGATCAGTTGAAGGCCTGAATAGAACGGAAGACAGACTCCTCCCCCGCCCCGCCCCCCCGCAACCTGGAACAGGACAGAATTCTGCAACAGCAGGTCTGGGGACTAGAAATGCAACATCACCTTTTCCCCGGGTCTCCAATCAGCTAACCCACCCTGCAGACTTTGGACTTGGGGACTCCGTAATGGTGGAAGCCAATCCCTTAAGATACATTTCTTTCTGCTGATATATACAACCCATCCCATGCCCTCCTGTTTCGCTGGAGGACATGACTAACACGCATGAGCTCCTTCCACTTTGGTGCTGTTTCCAGAACCAGTTCCCAGCCCTGCCTGCTGTCGGGAAGGAGGGTCAGCCTCCGTGTGCTGGGTGGTAGGGGAGCTTCTCCGTCCGCTCCCAGTTCTACCTCTTCCAAGCCACACTCCACTGCCCCACCAGACGGATTTTTTTAAATGTGAACCTATGTCATTTGTCTCTGTCACCCCTGCTGTGATTTCCCATCACTGCTAGAGTGAAATCCTGAATCCCTAGACTCCCCTGGTTGGTCCACACCTACCCTATGTTACTTCCTGTCTATACTTCTGGATTTGACCATCGGCAGCTTGCTGGCCCCCGGTAAGCCAGGCCCCCGCTCCCTTGACCCCCCTTGCAGGGAAGGCTGCCGGTCTGTTTGCTGGTGGACCAGTTCCTGCCCTGCTGTCACGCACCACTCCTCCTCAGTGAGGTCTGTCCTGAGGCTTCTCTTCATGAGGACGAGCAGGGCTTTCCTTCCTCATGTGCCCATTGCTCCGTGCACATTTCATGTCCTGACACATTCCATTAAGATACCTCTTCCAATAATAAGAATGCAAAATAATACAAATAATGATATAATATGTTGAATAATGTTTAAGTGATATAAAATAACTAGTATTTCGTAAGTGCTTGTGATCTAACTGGACTTTTACATGCTTTGTCTCATTTAATGACCAAAAAACTTTTTCTCATTTTGCAGATGAGGAAACTAAGGCTCAGAGAGGTAAAACCCAGTGCTGCCCATCTCTTCCTGTTCACAGAGCCTTGCTGTTCATGACTCAACGCTAACCCCACACCTCCATCGTCTGCCCTTCCAGTCTGTCCCCTCTGGACCAGCGTCCCTTGAGGGCAGGGACCAGGTGGCTGTCCCCCTTGTGGCCCCAGCCCTCCGCCCACTGCTGACTCACAAGCGATCAGCACAAGAGCAGGCTCCAGCCAAGGGAAGAAGAGGACATCCGTCCCAGCTCCCTGAGACTCCGGAAAGTCAGACAGGCTCCGCTGTCAAGCAGGGGGCCCAGCGGGAAGGGGAGAGGCAGGAGCAGCAGACCCCTCCCCCATCAGGAAGGAGTCGGCAGGCATCTGCTGGAGGGGCCGCTGGGGAGCAGGGTGGCCCATCCTCAGGAAGCCCCCAGCCGCAGGAGCCCAGGACCACCACACGCACACGTCAACACACACTCAGATGTGCACACAGACGCAGGCTCACTTATGCACACAGGTACAAAATACACACCTGTGCACACATACAGGCACTCTTGTGTGCACAGGTACACACACTCACACCTGTGTATCCAGATGCAGACACACATGTGCAAACAGGTACACACACATCTGTGCACACATGCAGGCATACTTGTGCACACAGGTACACACACACTTGTTTACCCAGGTGCAGACACATTTGTGCACACAGGTACACACACACACACCTGAGTACACACATGCAGACACGCTTGTGCACATAGGTACACACACACGTGTGCACAGGTACACACACGTGCATACATACACACAGCAGACCCACCGTCTACATGGGACCTGGCATAACGGCAGAGGCCCAGCCCCCACAGGACCAGACGGAGGTTGCAGCTCACTCCCCCCGACCTCACGCTCACTCTGGTAAGCCAAACTGCTACGTGCCCTCTCCTTCTTTTACCTGCTAAATCACTGTGAAGTGTAACGCACACTGACAAGGGTGCCGAAAACACGAGCGTCCGGTGGTGTTCATGATGCAGGATCATGAAGGAAGCAACCACATAAGCTCTGTGTCTTGTCTGCTCGTCAGCTCATCTGCTTGTCACAGCAGGTGGGTGCGGAGTCCTGGACCAGAGCGGGCGGATGCGGGCATCCTGATCAGGGCGCCAGCGCGGAGGGGTCCCTTCCCGGTTTCAGGCCACTGCCTTCTCCGGTGATTGACAGCAGAGAGAGGAGCCCGGCTTTCTGCGAACCCTCATAAGGGCATGAATCCCATTCGGGAGGCTCCACCTCCACAGGGTTTCAACATGTGAGTCTGGGGGCAGGGGCGGGGGCACAAAGCACAGGTAGGAGGCAGAACATGGCCAGGTCCCCAGAACCTCACTGAAGATCCTGTGCCTCCCCTCCTCCCAGCCGTCCGGGCTGCCCTCACCTCCGGCACCGCCCTCTAAGAGCTTTGTCTGGCTTCACCCGCAACCATTTCGTACCTTTTCCCCCACGTTGGAATACTGGGGAGGCGTCGCGGTTGAACTGTGTCTCCCCAAACTTCATACATATGTTGACGTCCCAGCGCCCCGTACCCCGGAATGTGACCCCACTTAACAATAGTGTCCTTGCCGATGTGATCGGTTAAGATGAGGTCCTGCTGGAGTTGGCAGCCCTCATCCAGCACGCTGGGCTCCTTATAAAGGGGGGAATTTGGACACTTGTACACCATGGAGACCACCACGTGATGATGAAGGCAGCCATGGGGGAGGTGCGTCTGCAAGCCACCGAGCGCCAGAGACCAGCACAAGCCTCCAGAAGCAGGGGAGAGGCGTGAAGAGCTCCTCTCACAGCCTGGGGAGGGTCCAGCCCTGCCCCCACCGTCATCTCGGACGTCTGTGGTTTCTGCTGTTTGAGCCGCGGTGTGGCGTTCTGTTACAGCGGCCCCCAGCAAATGAAACAGGTAAGGAGAGCCTGGAAGGGGGCATAAGAGACGGGTCCAGAGCCTTGAACTGGGTCCTAGATTTTCGTCTTCACTACCAAGAGTGTTGAGAAAGCTGTGGATCTGCTCCTGCTCTTGTGACGAGAGGAGGTAGGGACAGGATAGTTGTACGAGGCGCCAACGGGTTGGACGGTGTTCTCCCGCATGGCGAGGCCCGCGGTGTGCGGGTCCAGCCATCTGTGGGACTGCTCCAGCCCTACAGCGTTCCTCGGGGTGTCCGTGTGCGCGGTGCGCCCAGCAGGGGGGACCCGGCTGGGCCCCGGGGGGAGGCGGGCACGGGCATGTGGGCAGCAGCCCACGACAGGACCGGCCGACCGGTCACCTGTCCGCCTGGTCTGCTCTCACGCCTCCAAAGGGACGCTGAGCTTTCTGCCCAACCTGACCTCGTTTTCTGTCCCTTATTTTTCTGTGTGTCCAGTAAGGTGAAAGATAAGCATCTCCTTTTGAATTAGTGGGGGGAGGAAAAATTTAAAAGGTGGTTCGAGGCTTTGGTGATGGGTCCGTTGCTTTAGGAATTTCCGAGGAAGCACGGGAGATTTCCCAGGCTGGTGAGTAGTGGGCACCGGGAGAGTGTCGTTCTCAGAACACATCTGCCTCTTTCCAAATTACTGGGTCAAGAGTCTGGTTAGAGAAGAGGAAGGGGGAGGAAGGGGCGGAGAAGAGGAGGGAAAGGAAGAGAAAGAAGAGGGAGAGGAAGAGAGGAAAGAGGAAAAAGGGGAAGAGGAGGAAGAGGAAGCGGGCTCCCCAGGACCCCACGGTGCCCGGGATCCAGGGGCCGTGGTCCCTGCACGCGGATGTCCCGGGCCGGGCCGGGCTCGTCGTCTCCGCCGCCCCAGTGCTCCGGCAGGCAGGTGAGCACCAGGGAGCCGTCGTGGGGACAGCACCGCTCCCTGGCTCAGGACTGAGGTCTCTCTCAACCACTCGCCTTCTGGACACGCGGTCCTATTTGAAGCTGCCAGCTGGCACTGATGTCTGATGACACGGCTAGGTTTCCAGAGCCCTCAGGAGAGGAGGGACAGACAGACAACGGCAGGCAGAGGAAGCCGGACACAGCAGGGCGCTGTCTGCTCCGGCTCATCCGAGCCATAAGTACAGGCGAACCGATGGCGGGTTCCCCTGGGGGTGGCGACCGTGGTCCCTCAGGGTTGTGTTTCCTGAGCGGGGTGCCCAAGTGTGTAAAACTTCCCCTAGCGGAACATTCGCGGTGTGGGTGTTTGTAAGCATATTCCATGGGAAACCAAAGAGGAGAAAGGAGACAGGAGAGAGCAGCACAGCCAAGCCCTCTTCCAGGGGCTTCTGCAGACCCGTGTGCTGGCTTATCCTCCACAGAGGACTCCCTTCCTGTCCCCCCGTAAAAGTGGCAGCAGTGTCTCATGCCCCAACTCAGAAAGAACTTGCTCTTGGACTTCAGAAGGGGGCGGTTCTGAAGTCCACCGCCCCAT
>NC_043709.1:132833507-132859997 GCF_006229205.1 Suricata suricatta | reverse complement strand
TACTTCTGCTTTTGGGTCTCAGAAGAGTCAGGTATGCACACTATTTGAGCCATGAATCCTTTTCCTAATGTTCATTTATTTATGTTGAGACAGAATCCCAAGCAGGCTTTGCGCTATCAGCACAGAGCCCGACGTGGGGCTCGAATCCACAAACTGTGAGATCACCACCTGAGCCGAAGTCAAGCGTCAGATACTTAACCGACTGAGCCACCCTGGCACCATATAACCTTTACAAGACGACATGTAGCCACGTACAGGATATGCTTGTAAAAAGAAGTCCAGGAATGGAGATTGGGAGCCAATGAGTCCAAGTTCAAGTTCTAACGCCATCACTTTCTAGTGCTTAATTTGGGGGTAAATCTTGTCCTCTTCCCTAGGCACCAATGTCCTTCTATATCAGCCCAAAAGGAATCCAACGACCTCCAGGGTCCCTCCTGGGTCACCTGTGCCTGCTTCACTTCTTCCTGGGTTATCCTCTTGTGGCTTGTGGTCGCCCTCAGCAACGGTGACTTGTGGCGTCCCACAGTCAGTCCCCACGGGGCCCCCAGCCCCAGGTTCAACCAGGTCACACCAGTGGGACTAACTGCTATGAATTTGAAATCCCCCAGACCCAGTGCCTCCCAGAGGCCGTGTGTGCGACCCCCGAGTTAGTGGCTGTGAGTGAGGGCAGGTGCCTCTGTCCTAAAGCGGCCAGCACTGGACGACGCAGGCCAAGGCACCTTTCCTTCTGCACGTGGACTGACATGTTCTCCAGCACAGGAAATGCCATGGGGGACAGACACGAAGGAAAGCAAAGTGCCGCCGAAGTTTCCTGCCTCCAGGAAGCAAAGAACGGAGAGGTCACGTGTCACTGCAAACTGGGTGGGCAGGGGCCGGTTCCGGACTCCCTGCCATAAAAATACCAGAAAGCCTGATACCAGTTCTGAGGAAATCACGTATCAGATCGGTCCTCGTGGTGAAGGCTCGTAACTAGAAGCCTCTCTCCCAGCTTCCTGCTGACTCCCCTCTGCCTCTTCCCTGGAGAAACCGAGCGTGTTGGTGCTTCTCCCCGGCTCCGTGGCCACAGTGAACCAGGTCTAACGTGTTAAGCAAAGGGCTAATTCTAAACTGCCACACGGGCACCTGGGGGGCTCAGTCGGTGAAGTGCCTGACTTCAGCTCAGGTCATGATCTCGCGGTTCGTGAGTTCGAGTTCCGCATTGGGCTCTGCACCGAAATTTTCTGTGTGGAGCCTGCTTGGGATTCTCTGTCTCCTTCTCTCTTTCTCTCTGCCCCTCCCCTTGCTCATGCTTCCTCTCTCTCTCAAAAATCAAATAAATAAACATTAAAGAAAAGAAGAGACTCATAGTGGGTCAGATAGGGCAGCAGACAAAAGCAGAGGTGTCAGCAGGCCTCAGACCATTCTTCTCTGTTCCATGTCCATTTTGACCTTCCTCGTTCTAGACCCATTGACCAAGAACAGCCCCAGGCTCGTCCCTCCCTCCCTCCGGATTGTCACACTGGGTCCTCCTATAGATATTCTGGAGCCCCCCAAAGTCCCATCAGACATCCGCCTTGTCCCGCACCCGGAGACGGCAGATTCCTGAACAGAATGGGCAGCGTGATGAATGAGGTGTTCCGGAAGGCTGGTCTGGCAGTGTTCCACAGACGGGCGGCAGCTGGCCGTGGTGGAGGCCAACAGGGGGAGGAGGGGGTGTGGGAGCACCTCCGAGGAGGAGTGGCCTGATGGAGTTAGAGGCAGGAAGGGGCCGCAGTGACTCCGAGCCTTTCACAAAGGACGAAATGGGCGGGGGCGGGGGGTGCACCCCGGGAAGGTGGGTTTAGGGACTCGGCTAAATGAGCCACGATGCCCGCAGGGTGGAACCAAGGACCGTCTCTCCTGGTCTTAGATCATTCACAGTTTTGTCCAATCCGTTTTACGTTCGCGCTGTTGGGTTTGGCAGGACAGTGTGGGAGCTCCGCCAGCTGGCCTGAGGGTGTGAGCAATCACTCTTCTGCGGAAAGAAGCGAAGACGGAGATGGAGAAGTCGTTCCTCGTATTTCACTGTAAAAACCCCGAGGGGTCACATGCCGACGTGCTGGCCATGGGGAGTGGCTCCTTACGAGGTAGGTTCGCTGGAAGGCCCTCCCTCCTAGGACCCACTCTGAACACGCCGGGCAGGTGGCCCCGCCCCAGAAATGAGCTGGACTCCCGATAAGTAGCTGGTGTTGTTGAGTAACTAGAGGCAGACTCCACCGGGTAGAATGACACCAGCCTACAGCCAAGGAGGCTGTGGCCCAGGAGGACCAGTGGCCTCGTGGCCTGGAGACCCCTGTGGGGGCCTGTCTGGGGTCCCTCCACATCCAGCGTCACCACTGCGCACCCCTTTCACTCTGAAAGGGGCCAGATGTGGACCATAAACAGTTCCCTGCCTCCAGGATTGATGAGTCTGGGGACAGAGCAACGCTGATCCCCCTCGTAGTTGACCGTGACAGCCGGGAGGGGAGATTGGGGTCCAAGTCTTCCAGCACAGCGTCTTCACCTTCAGGGGGTCTGCGGGGCTGGGAGAGGGGCCCCTCTCTCCTGGGGGTGCGTGCTGTGGGTCCCTCCTCCCTCCTCGTCTGTGATGGGGAAGTGAGGGCAGTGCGTGCACACGGGCGGGGCGTGCCACTGTGCTGACACCCGCACGCCACCCACATGCCACCCACATGCCACCCACATGCCACCCACACACCATCCACACACCATCCACACACCATCCACATGCCATCCACACACGGTCCACACGCCACCCACACGCCACCCCACATGCGTCCACACGCCACCCACATGCTGCCCACACATCACCCACACGCCACCCACACGCTGTTCACATGCCGTCCACATGCCGTCCACATGCCACCCCACATGCCGTCCACACACCACCCACACGCCACCCACACGCCACCCACACACCACCCCACATGCCGTCCACACGCCACCCACACGCCACCCACATGCCATCCACACACTGTTCACACTGGCTGAGCACTCGCAACAGAAGCTCCGCTGTGGTCCGGTCTCCTGGGGTCCTGGGAGTTGTGGGGGGCTAGCCTGGGCCGGCGCCTGGTGTGGGGTCAGCAGCCCGTGGGCCAGGGCAAGGCCTGGGGAGTTCACGGCTGAGGAAGGCGGCAGAGCACTGGAACGTCCTCACACCGTGGATTTGGCCAGCGGATGGGGAAACTGAGTCACACCGGGGCCTCATTGTGTTTCCAGGAAGCTGTGCCCAGTGCTCGACTTGGGTATTTCCCTGTGCACGGGCTACAGAAGGGAAGGCAGCAAGGCGGGCACGTGCTGTCCAAAGAGGTGAAGATCAGGGCCCAGGAGAAGAAACCAGGGCAACTTCCCTGGGCCCCGATCCCCCCACTGCTGTCCTAGGAGGCAGCAGGGCCCTGCTGGTCTCTGTCCCTCTGGTCACTGCCCCATCGACAGCTGACCCTGGTGTCCCTGTCGCTCCCCGCTCCAGACAGCCTCCTGACACAGGGGTACCCTCGCTTGGCACATGGAGCCTGAGCTCTGCCTCCTCATCTGTCCACACGGACCCCGTGGCTGAGACCCGCGGCAGGCAGAGTGAGGGTCCAACCGCAGAGGGGAAGTCTGTTATCTGAATGGCAGCTTCGTCTTTTGCACTAAAGTGCTTGCGTGGTGTCCAACAGGAGCATAAAGGAACAAATCCACTTGAGCCCCTGCGTCCCCAGCCTTGCTCAGTGTCTGCAGCACCGCGTGGACGTGTGCGTGGACTCACACGCCCTCCAGGTCTGCTCGCCGACGCAGGAGCCACCAAGCGGCCAGTTTTTCTCAGGTCACTTCAGCGCCACAATCAGAATCCCCTCGGCACACCTCGCCCGCCTTGTCCTCCAGACTCGCCAGGCTCCGCGGGCCAGCGAGAACCGGCACGTCCTGTCAGTGTGCACGCGCGTGCGTCCACACTGCGTGGACGTGGGCGTGTCCCATACCGTTTCCTGGAGGGAGACCGCTCCAGCATGAAGAATGAACCGCTCGCCGCTCCACCGCAGCCCCCGAGAGCGCACAGGCCCGTGGGAGCTGCGTCCCAAGCAAACGAGGGTCCTGTTGGGTGTCTGAGGACCAGCTCCTTGTGGGCCACCGCCCTCAGCTGTCTGTTCGAGTCTTGGCCCCTGAGAGGAGAAAGCTACTGTCCCTCTGGGCAATTCCTTCTCTCTTTTGCAGTTTAAGTAAATACCTAGGAAAGGCGGCAGAAGGTGTGCCCGTGAGATTCCCAGGTAGCATCGGAAGCAGGAGAGAAACATGGCTCCCCCCCCCCCCCCCCACCGTCCTTCTAGCCCCACCCCTCTAGGGTTTCACCTCCCTCACTCGTCATCCACTCAACACATCTGGCGCCTGCTCTGTGCTACATTTTGTGCGAGGCCCTGAGGATACAAGCATGGATAAGATGGCATCCCTGCCCGCAGGGTACCAGCCGAGGCCAGCCCGGGGTACAGCCTCGTGTCCTCCACCCCGAGTGCGGGGCAAGGGAGAAACAGACGGCGGATCCTTGATGACTTCTTGCAAGCGAACGGTTCAGAGAGGAAAGTCTTCCAGGCTTCCGGTCTTACCTGGAAACCCGAAGGCAGTGCTGGGCGGTTAAAACTCGGTTTGTGGCTCCTTCTCCTGACCTCACACCGCTGGTCATTCCGGAGGAACTCTCTGGAGCATAAAGTCCTCAGCTTAGGAGGTGGCCTCCGTGTGGTTGGTCCTGCACAAGGAGACCTCCTAAAGATGGTGACACTGAAGCACGATTGGTCTGGAAAGATCTGCCGCCTTCACACAGAAATGTAGAAGGGGCAAGGGGCCCCCCGGAGAAGTTTCAGGCACTTGTCTGCTCCTTATTAGAGTCCACAAGCCACACCACGTGATGGGGAAGCACTGACTATCAGGAAGCAGACAGAAGGCCTGTGTTCACATCCCCTTGAATCCGGTGGCTTCTCCGAAGACAGAATTTCCCAGAGCAAAGTCTGGGCCATTGGAAGGGCTTCTGTTTGTTGTGTGTTGTGTTGTGTTTTGTTCGATGGGAGGGGGATACAGGGGCAGCTTGGAAGTGACAGAGGGTGACTGTTGACCTTTTACCCAGTTAAGATCCAAAGGCCCCAGAGCCCAACCATGCGAACAGGCGGTCAAGGGGCCTGGTAAGCCAAGGCACGGGCACCCCCGTAGCCCTGCTGATCAGGAAACATAAGCAGACGACAGGCAATCCGTGAAATCCTTGAAATCCGTGTGGAGGGTTACATTTCCTGTTCCAGCAGAATCACGGTGGCCGACTGAGAGATGCCAGCCGGAAGGACAGGACTTGACGGTTCACAGTCCCGCCTGGGTTCAGGACCCAGCCACCAGAGACTCAGCCTGACATGGGAGCTCTCTGTCCCACCTCCGTCACTGCCCTGCAGGCAGCGGACAAGAGGCATGTTTCCAAGGACAGGCTGAAAGCCCCAGTCCAGGAGACTAGGACACAGGTTCCCTGTCCTCGGGACTCCAGACTCGGGCTCTGGGAGGCTTTGTAGCTAGAGGTGACGGATGTGAGTCTCCAGCCAATCACGGAGCTTGGTGGCATCCCCAGGGACACTGGGACAGACAGAGGCAGGCCTGGTCTGTGCTGGGGCCATTACTTGGGCTCACAGCCCCTAAGAGCCCGGGTGAGGCTGGGGAGGGAAATGGAAACCTCTCATGGTCCTTGGGAAGACTTGTTTACCATGTCTGAATTCAACAACCTCAAAGCTGCTGCCTGTGGTTAGTGGCGGAGGGAGGGGTGTCTAATGAGGGCCATTTAGCTAAAGCTGTGCGATAACTCTGTGGAATGGTTCTCCAGAAATCGATGTGTGCCAGGAACTAGGAGCCTGGGTGTGCCCAGCTCTGACGCTACCCTGAACGGTCATGGAGTACTCCTGAAATCCACCCTGCCCGGCACACCCTACGCTCCGCATTTTGGGCAGGTTGGTTTTGCGCTGTCTCATCACAAACCCTCTGGTTTCCAGGGTTTCAGACGCCTCCCCCCTGCGCGTGTTCCCCGAGGTTCCTCTATCCCCAGGAGGGTCTGCTGCCCAGGGCCAAAATAAACCCCAGGAGCTGGAAAAGGGGGCTGAGGGCTGCGGGTCTTTCTCTCCAAAGGATACATGCATCTCCACTGCATTTTAGTTGCACCCGCGGCCGGCTGAAGGCGCCCCCCGTGGCCCGGGCTGCTAAGGTTCCTTGAGTTTCTTTAGGTCCGCAGCTGCAATGGAAAAGACCCCTTTCCTCCAACTGTCCCAAACGCTGGGATCCCTGTCCTACCCCTGCTGGGAAGCAGGGACAAACAAACCATTAACAGACATTAATGTGGGGCGGGGCCCACCAGGCGGGGCCCAAGGACGGTGCCTTGGGTCCAGGTTCTGCTTAACTCTATCCCTAAAGGATAAACTGGTGGCATTTCACAGCCAGGCCTCAGAGGCAATCAACCCTCTCCTATAAAAACCCGGTGCGAGATATAGAATCTTCATTAACTTAGCAAGTATTTATCATAACTGAGATTCAGATAGGAGCCTGGCTAGCAATTAATGTTCATCCTTCTTGGCTGTGTTATGCCCAGATCACAATATCGTCCCCAAAAACCAGAGACCACCAGGGAGACCGAGTCACGCATGCAGAAACAAAAGGCTTTATTACGGGCTCGGCTCATAGACTTCACCATCGCAGTGGATCTGTGCTGAGAGCCCCGAACAAGGGCTGAGCAGGGTTTTTATGGGGTTTGGGAAGGGGGAGTTACAGGAAATTGAGACACAGGTACAGTGATCCAACCATTATCGCCTAACAGCCTTGGCAGCAACTTTAACCACACACATTGTCCAGAGTGTTCGTTACTTTTGGCGGGAGCCAATCACAACATTTAGAGAATTAACCAATTACAGAGTGGACCCAGGACCCAGGACCCAGGACCCTCATGTAAGGTGTAACTAACCTTAAGCAATAAGTGATTATCTATAGCTTCTATCTCTAGGCCTGCCCTTAGGAATGTTAAGCATTTTAGCTGGCCGCTTCTGATTGGGTGTTACTGGGGTGGTCCCTGGTTGAGCAGTCTGTGCCCTTTTATTGTCTAATGATTCTGAGAAACCGACACTTAGGCCTCCAAGGTCAGAGGGGAAACTTGAAGCCTGTCATGGCGTCAGTTTGGTTCAGACCTGCGTCCTTTCAGCCATGATGTTTTAGCTATTTCTTTTTCTTTTTTGTAATTTTTAATGTTTTAAAAAACTTGTCTTTTTATCTTTGAAAGAGAGATACAAAGCATTATTGGGGAAGGGGTGGTGACAGAGGGAAGACACAGAATCCGAAGCAGACTCCAGGATTCGAGATGTCAGCACAGAGCCTGATGTGGGGCTCGAACCCACAAACTGTGAGATCACAGCATAAGCCAAAGTTGGATGCTTAACCAACTGAGCCACCCAGGCACCTCTATTTCTTTTTTATTTTTTTTTAATTTTTCTAATGTTTTATTTATTTTTGATACAGAGAGAGACAGCATGAGAGGGGGAGGGGCAGAGAGAGAAGAAGACACAGAACCGGAAGCAGGCTCCAGGCTCTGAGCTGTCAGCACAGAGCCCGACGCGGGGCTCGAACCCACGAATGTGAGATCTGACCTGAGCCGAAGCTGGACACTTAACTGACTGAGCCACCCAGGCGCCCCTCTTTCTTTTTTAATCTTTAGCCCTAACATCCTTCTTATTTTCCAAAGTGTTTAGATAAGGTGAGTCCCCAAGAGGCCACAGGCTCTTATCCCAGTGCCACTCAACGGCCACAGTCAGCCGGGTCTATCCAGGCTCTAACGTGAATCATGTTGGCAATGAAAATAGTTGTCTTCTCCTTGGGTGAGTTCCTGTCCCTGTCATCTTGTACAGACCTGACAAGACTTTGTAACCTAAACCGAAGTTGTCAGAAGAAGAAACACTAAGGAGGGCGAGAAAACAGTGTTTCCAGAGATGAAGGAAGAATCCACGTCCCTTAGGGCCACCTGGGGGGCTCAGGGGGTTAAGCATCGACTTCCACTCAGGTCATGATCTCACACCGTTTGGGAGTTCGAGCCCCCCATCAGGCTCTATGCGGACAGCTCAGAGCCTGGAGCCTGCTTTGGAGTCTGTGTCTCTCTCTCTGCCCCTGCCCTGCTCACACTCTGTCTCTCTCTCTCCCTTAAAAATAAATAATCTAAAAAATTAAAAACAAAAAAAGAACCTAAGTCTCTCACACACCCAGCATCAGAAGGAAGCTTACGAAATAGTAATTTATGGGGTGACTTCTATAGGCCAGTCCTGTGCTAAGCAAGTGCATGTGTATAACATCATTTCATTCTCCCAACAGCTCCCTGAAGTAGATCTCATCTCAATCCTGTAATCAGTGCCTGCGGAATCCATCGCACGGCCACTCAGCGGGAGGCACGGCCAGGACCAGGCTGGCCCGTCTGCCTGGACTCCTAGTCCCTGACGTCCTGGGGTCTGGACCTGGTTCCCTTGGTCACACACGCAGCCCCGGGCAATAAGCTGCTTTGCTTCTATGACTTCAGTCTCCTAAACAGATCTTCCACCACGAGGGTCCTCGTCAACCATTGCCTCAGGAACCTCCTGGAAGCTCCGGGGAACTGTGCTGAGCTCCGTGAACCGGACGTTCTGCGAGGCTCCGCGATCACCCCTCCCCGCCCACGGCCACAGGTATGATGGAGACTGAACACGGCGGGTGGAGGGGTCGATCCCACAGAGCCGCACACGGCCGGCACCCCACGGGGCTGCTCCCCACCGCCACACAGCCTCTGCCCCTGACCCACCGAGCCTGGCTCCGCCTCACCTCTGCGTCCTCCAGCATCTAGCAAGGCGCTGACAGCATAGACGAGGCCCCAAACGTTGCTTCGTCGATCGATCCCCCAAACGCCCTCTACCCACAGCCCATTGCATCCCCTCCTCACTGCCCGTGCCACGGTTGATTCTGTGTGTGACCTTGACTGGACAAGGGAGACCCTGAGAGCTGGGGAAAGATTATTTTCTGGTGTGTCTCTCTGGGTGGTTCTGGAAGAATTACCATTTGAATGGGTATTCTGAGTACGGGAGGACCCCCCCCCCATGGGGGACGGGCGTGGGGGGCATCCTCCAGTCCTGAGGGCCTGAACAGAACAAAAGGGAGAGGCAGGGAGAATTTGCTCTCAGAGCTGAGACACCCACCGCGTCCTACCCTCAGAGGGACGCTGTCCCCAAGCCTGGCCCTCGGGTGTGGGCGGGAACTGCCGCGTCCAGCCTGCAGACGCAGATGACGGGGTTCATCACGTCCCTAATGGCCACAGCCGAGTCTCCATAACCTCCTCCTGCGTATCTATGTCCCGTTGGTCCTGCTTCTCCTGGGCTCCCTCACCGAACACGCTGAGTCCTGCTCTCTCTTCCCACCAGTTGAGACCATCAACCCCGTGGGCACAGAAGGACACAGTTCTCTTCTTTGAGTAATTGTGGCGGGTTTTTCCAGCTATTTTTGTCCCGAGTGATTTCAGGTGTTTTTCAGGACTTGACGCCCGAAGGGACTTGTGTTGGGTGAGTCGAGGTCCCTCCGCGTCGGTGAGCACACGTCAGGCCCAGGCGTCTGTAGAAAACGGGGTGGTTTTGAGTTTTCTTTGGCTGTGGGACCCGGCAGAGACCCCCAGGTACCCCCGGCGGCCGTGGCGGAGGGGGCGATGAGATCATGTCTGCAGAGGCCGCAGCCCCTTGGAAGGAGAGCCCTCTAATTTCTTGGAAAAGCCGTCTCCATCCAGCCAGTCCTGCTCACAGCGTCTCAGGTTTCCTGGTCTGGCTGCGGCTGCACACGGCCTGCGTCCGCGCGCCAAGTTTCCGTCCCTCGCCCTCCTCTCATGGTTGGATTCCTCCCTGGGGTCCAGGTGGGTGTCTGAACACACGAGCCCGGGGGTAAAACGGTGTGGTCTCCCCCGTCACTTAATCCTGTAGATAACTCTAACTGAAAGCGTGTTTGAGGATTTGGGGAACGTGTTTTTTCATTTCTATGCATTCCCTCCCTGTATCCGGGTCGGGAGCCTGGGAAGGGAGGGAGAAGGGAGGTTTCCTCAGTAGGAGATGTTTGCCCCTTGGGAGTACAGGGATTTGGGGTTGGGGGGCAGTCCTCTGTGGACTCCTTCTCCGTGCACTGCAGGGACACCGGCAGGGAGGCCCTGTGGCTCCCTAAACAGCTCCCCCGGGGACCCCACAGGACGGTTCCAGTCTGCATTCTCCCGTGGATTTCTTGGAGATTGATGGAAAATCCCTTTACATCTTTAGTTTGGATCCTCTCACCTGCAAGATAGTCACTGTCGGCTTTCCACAGTTTTCCATGGGGACAGGAAGAGGCTTAAGCGGAAGTCGTTGACCAAAGGAGTGGGGGGCCAGAGGGAGCGGGAGCCCCCCGGCTGGTGGGGGAGGTGCAGGCCCTGCTGCCCATGAGCTGCGCTGGCCGGAGAGGCAGTCAGCGCTTTGCCGGGCGGGACCAGGGACGGCTGCGGGACCGGGAACAGGGTGCTGGACAGGCGAGCGGGGGCAGGCGGCAGGACCTCGAGCAACGGGCCGAGGAGACTGGGGTTTGCTCTGAGGACCAAGGGTCCTCAGCAGATGTCAAGGGGGCTGGCCAGACCAGAGGCAGGAAGATTCGGCCAACAAGTGGGGGAGAGGTGGCCCTCAGATACACGTCATAGGAAGAGGGCCCAGTGGGGCGCCTGGGTGGCTCAGTCCATTAAGCATTCCACTCTCGGTTTCAGCTCATGATCTCACTGTTCAGGAGTTCAAGCCCCACATTGGGCTCTGGGCTGACAGTGCAGAGCCTGCTTGGGATTCTCTCCCTCTCTCTCTCTCTCTCTCTGCCCCTCCCCTGCTCTCTCTCTCTAAAAAATAAATAAATTAACTTAAACAAAATAACGAAGAAGAAGAGGGCCCAGTGGAAACCCAACAACTTTGAGACCTTAATGCAAGGAGCCTTGTCCTCTGGAGACAGGGCTGGAGCCAGACGGAGAATCTCTGAAGGCAGCAGAGGTGCGGTGCTACGGACCCAGATCCCCGCCCACTGCTGGCCGGCTGTCATGCAGTCACTCAGCAACTGGGACCCGCATGTGACCTCACCCATCACCCAAAGTTGGGGGGGGGAGTCCAGGGCAGGGCAGGACTCAGCATTCTGCTTTGAGGGGGAGGCCAGGGTGCTCTAACGCAGGGGCCTTGGTGGCTCACTGCCTGTTCCGCATTGGGAGCTGGAACGGGGCCTCGGGTACCCTATGGGCTCTCAGCGGTATCCCTTCAACGTACACAATGTTAATCTCAAGGAGGCTGATGGGTGGGGACAGTTGGAGTTCCGGAGTCCAACACCCAGGTTGGACTCCTAACTCCACCTCTAACCGGTATGTGACTTTCTGTACATTCTTTCCTTTCTCTGGGCCTCTGTTCCCTCATCAGCAAACTAGCAATCCTGGTGACATCTACCCCCTAGAGAGTGTCTGAGGCTGCGTCAGACACTTAGAACCACCCCTGGTATTTTGTAAGACACCATAAAATGAAAATTGAATAATAATGAGCCCTTTGAGATTATGGAGGTGAGAACGACAATTACCCTCACCTCCTGAGGAGGAAATGAACCTCGGAAGGTTACGTAATGTGCAGAACGGCCGGGCCGGGCAAGCGTGATGCTCAGGGTCCAGCCCCCCTTCCCATTCTGGGTCAGGGAGGAGGGGTGTGCCGGCCTGAGCCTTACGCAGTGTCTAGGGTTCGAAAGGAGGGGACAAAAGACAGGGTGGCCGTGTGCTGGAGGCCAGTGCCGGCGGGCTCCGGTGGGCAGAATCAGAGGCCCGGCCGTGGGGGCGGGGCCCGGGCTGGCACAGGAACCCGCACGCGGCTGCACGGCCGCACAGGTGGTGGGAGGCGGAGGGCTTCCTCGGAGCGAGGGCCCGAGGCCGCAGGCGAGCTCCGGGCACGGGCACCGCCACGGTCACGGCTGCGGTCAAGGCTCCAGCTCCCGGCGGCCTTGCAGCGGAGGGGACGCCGGAGCCCGGAGCCCCGGCCTGTCCAGCCCCGCGCCTGCAGGGCCACCTGCCGACCTCAGAGAGCCCGGACCAGAGTAGGTGCTCATGAAACGCTCAAACGCTGGACGCATGAGCGGGTGAGTGAAGCCTTCCCCTCTCCGGGGGCCCAGGGACCGGCCGGGTATGCAGGGCTCCCAGGAAGGGGTCCGGCGCCTCTCCCGCGGGGCCCCTCGGGCTCCCGGTGCGCCTCCCAGAAAGGTGGGCGAAGAAAGGGGCGCTCCTTCCCGAAAGAGGCCACAGGGGCGGGGCCGGGGCCCCTCCCTCCACCCCCCTGCAGCCCCCTCCCAACGGGTGCTGCCCCTCCCGCAGTGTGGCCCCCACCTCCCGGGCAGACTCTCTCCTTACTGCGCCGATGCTTCGGAAGTGAGCCCAGGCCTGGGCTTTGAGGTCAAGATACATATTTTAACTTGCCCCCTGTTTTTGTGCTGTTATTAGAACCGGTCTGGAGCCCGGCCTTGGAGGAGCAGATGTGCCGCAGGGGGTGGGGTCGGCGGGCAGGAGGGGCGCGTCGTCCTGGCTCTGAGAGGTCCCTCAGGTGAGGGGACAGAGCGCGTACTTGGCCTCCGTGTTCTGGAGGGGCCCGCGGTGCCCGGGTCGTGGAGGGGCAGGACGGAGGCCACCCCAGGTCCGATGGGGTGGAGGGGCCGGCGATGCGAGCCTGCACCAGGCCCAGCGCGGGCCCCAGACTAAACAGGAGACGGGAAAGGCTGGCTCGCACCGAGGCTATTTTTACATCCCTCTTGCCAGAATTCCAAGGCACTGAGATACGATTTAAAACAAAAAGAAAGGATAGAAGCAGAAAAAATAACACCCGCTAATGAAAATTGTTCTTTCAACGCCATTTCTGCGGCACTGTTTCACCTGGCCCGCTGGTTGGGACAATGGCCATGGCTGGGCCCGCCCCAGGCGGGAATCCACCTCAGGAACAGGGCCTGGAACTCTGTTTTCTTGCACCACTGCTCGGGGACCGGGGTGGGGGGCTGCTGCCCCTGGACCGGGTGCAGGAGACACGGGGAGGTTTAAATAGAAGGGAATTCGCAACACTATGAAGGCCCTTCGATTAAAAAGCAGCAATCCGCATTCCTGAGCAAAGCCCAGACCGAGCTCCTGTTGGGAGGTGAGTTGCTGGATGAGAACGTACAGTTTGCAGCTGGGGCTCCGTCTTGTCCTATGTTCTGAACCCCTAAGCCTCAGCAGCAGCAAGGTGGACGGTTCTAGTTTCCAGGTGCAGAGGGCCAGGCAGCCCCCTTTTTCAGCCACCCTGGGAGGCAGATGAGAGGAGGCCAAGGTCGAGTGGACTCTGCGGACAGGCTAGAGGCCCAGGGAAAGGCCTCCCTCTTACAGAGAAGACGGGTGAGAGCCACAGAGATGCCCTGGGCAAACCCAGGCAGGGCAGTGAGCGCGACAGGCCGGCTCACTGGTGCCCCCGTGTGGCCAAACACTAAAATGCCAGGCTGGGGACCCATGGTGCAAGTGCCACTTTACCCTCACCAATGGGCACCTTTCACCCCTGTGGGTCACTGGCCAGTGAAGCTAAGAAAGCCTTATATGAGAATAAGACTCAGGCTACAAATGTGTGTCCTACCAGTGGCTGGCCAATATTTTGAGGTGAACTCTTGACTCCTTTATGAAAGCTGACCACATGTGGAGGACCCCACCTTACAGGAGCATAATGGTGACATTAAAAAGCTAACCTTCAGGGGCACCTGGGTGGTTCAGTCAATTAAGTCTCTGACTTCGGCTCAGGTCATGATCTCACAGTTTGTGAGTCTGAGCCCCGTGACGGGCTCTGTGCTACAGCTCAGGACCTGGAGCCTGCTTCTGATTCTGTGTCTCTCTCTCCCTCTCTCTCTCTCTCTCTCTCTCTCTCTCTCTCTCTCTCTCTCTGCGCCTCCCCTGCTCGTTCTCTCAAAACTAAAACATTAAAAAACATTAAAAAAAATTTTTAGCTAACTTCCAGAACCTCCCCTTTGGCTCTGCCTTCAGCCCTCACAGGATTCCAGAACCGTCTCCTGTCCCACAGCAGCCTTTTAGCCAGCCTTCCCTGTGGCTGAATTCCCCCTCAGTATCAAGGGTTCAGACACGCAGGGCCACCTGGTCTGTGTGCACAGTAGGACCAAGGCCTGGGCCCACAGTACTTGTAATTTTGAGCTCTTTTACAACGAGAAGGAAATAGGAATATAATAATAATGAATATATAATAATGAGCCCAGCCTGGATTAAATTCATCTTTGTACCAATACAGTGGTTAATTTTCTAAAAAATTTTCATAATGGAGGAGGAAACCGTGAGAACAAAAGTAGTGTAGGGTTCACAACACTTATAATGTGGGCCTCAATGGCCTCCAGAGAGCCTTGATTAAAGTCAAATTCCAGGGGCGCCTGGGTGGCTCAGCTGGTTAAGCGTCCGACTTTGGCCTTGGTCATGATCTCGCCGTTCCTGAGTTTGAGCCCGTGTCAGGACAGCTCAGAGCCTGGAGCCTATTTTGGATTCTGTGTCTCGCTCTCTTTCTCCGCTCCTCCCTCTCTCATGCTCAGTCTCTCTCAAAAATAAATAAACATTAAAAAAATTGTTTAATAAATAAAGAGAAATTCTATATCCAGAGATAAGGACCACGATTAGCACCTTCTCTGTTTGCAAGAAGTCCATCTGCCCTCTGGCGCAGGGCAGACA
Organism: Suricata suricatta; assembly: GCF_006229205.1. Classification (NCBI taxonomy): domain Eukaryota; kingdom Metazoa; phylum Chordata; class Mammalia; order Carnivora; family Herpestidae; genus Suricata; species Suricata suricatta. The sequence goes on along the minus strand of NC_043709.1, from coordinate 132,845,242 downwards.
TTTGAGGGAGCGCGGTCAGGCCATGCAGCCAGGCAGGTGAGGTCATATGAAGCAGAAAGGAAGGGAAGGGAGATGTTTGGCTTTGAGAGAAGGAAACTCAGAGGGCTGGGCAGATGGACTATGGGACAGGCGAGCCATCGCCACAGGTGACAAAGTGCAATACACCCAGGTCCCTCTCCACCTGTCACCGCTTCCTTAGAATGTAATCTTGAGTAAATGTTTTAATTCTCAGAACTCTCATCTTAAAAATAAAAGAAGACGGGTATACTTACCTGGCGTAGCTTTTATGACACATAGTGCACACTCAGGAAATGAGAGCTAAAAGATACAAGAAGTCTGTTACATTTCTACACAGTAATAATTAAGTAGGAGAAATAGAAATTAAGAAAACAGTTGCATTGACAATTGTACCAAAAATAAGAAAAGACTCAGGAGTAAACCTAACCAAGGAAGTAAAAGAAAACTTTTACCGAAAACTTTTACCCTGAAAACTGCAAAACACTGATGAAAAAAATGGAAGATGACACAAACAAATGGAAAGCTATTCCACGTTCACGGATTGGAAGAATAAATATTGTTAAAATGTCCGTACTACCCAAAGCAATCTACAGATTTAATGCAATCCCCATCAAAATACCAGCAGCATTTTTTCACAGAACTAGAAGATATAATCCTAAAATGTGTATGGAACCACAAAAGACCAGAATACACAAAGCGATCTTGAAAAATAACAAACCTGGAGGTATCACAATCCCAGATTTCAAGACAGACTACTAAGCTGTAGTAATCAAAAATGGTACTGGCACAAAAATAGACACATAGATCAACAGAACAGAATAGAGCTTACACGGTCTGTTAATCTGTGACAAATGAGGCAAATGCAATGGGAAGAAAGACGGTATCCTCGGGAAATAATGTTGAGAAAACTGGACAGTGACATGCACATGGATGAAACGGGACCCCTTCCTTACACTATAGACAAAAATAAACTCAGAATGGATTAAAGACCTGAATGTGAGACCTGAAAGCATAAAATTCCTAGAAGAAAGCCTAGGCAGCATTTTTTGTGTGTGAAATTAGCCATTGAAACATGTTTCTAGGTATATCTCCTATAGCAAGAAAAATTAGCAAAATAAGACAAAACAAAAGCAAAATTAGTGTATTGGGATCATACCAAAATAAAAAGCTTCTACACAGCACAGGAGAGCATCACCAAAACAGAAAGGCGACCTACCAGATGGGAGAAGATATTTGCAAATGATATATCTGCTAAGAGGTTAATATCCAAAATGTATCAAGAACTTCTAAAACTCAGTATCAAAAAAAGCACAAAGAATTCAATTCGAAATGGGCAGAAGACATGAACAGACATCTCTCCATACACATGGCAAGCACACGCATGAAAAGATGCCCAACATGACCATCAACACTACAATGAGACCTCACTGGACACCTGTCAGAATGGCTAAAAGAAACGCCACAAACAGCAGGTGTTGGAGAGGATGCAGAGAAAGGGGACCCCCTTGCACTGCGAGTGGGAATGCAAACTGTTGCAGCCGCTGTGGAAGCCAGAAGGGAGGTTCTTCAAAATCATTAAAAATAGAATTACTAGGGGGACGCCTGGGTGGTTCCGTTGGTTAAGCATCCAACTCTGACTTCGGCTCAGGTCATGATCTCACGATCATGTGGCACCAAGCCCCTTGGGCTCTGTGCTGGCAGCATGGAGACTGTTGGGATTCTGTCTCCCTCTCTCTCTCTGCTCCTCCCCACTTTGTGCTAGCCCGCACTCTCTCATACTCTCTCTTTTCTCTCAAAATAAATAGAGTTCTTTTAAAAATAAAAAAAAAAGAATTACTGTAAGATCCAGTAATTCCATTAATGGGAATTTATTTCCCCAAAGAAAACAAAAGCACTAATTCTAAAATATATATGCACCCCTTTGTTTGTAGCAGCGTTACAGACAATAGCCAGTTTGTGGAAGGAGCCCACAGTGCCTGTCGACAGATGAGTGGATAAAGATGTGGTGTACATACGATGGAATCTTAGCCTTAAGAAAGAATGGGGTCTTGCCATCCGCGACAACATGGGTGGATCTAGAGAGTCTAATACTAAATGAAATGCTCCAGGCAGAGAAAGACAAATCCCATATGATTTCACTCATGTGGAACTTAAGAAAGAAAACGAAGAAAAAGACAAGAAGAACCAGACTCTTAAGTACAGAGAACACACTGATGGCTGCCCGAGGGGCGGGGGAAAGAGGGAGCAGGTGGTGGGAAGGAAGGGAACCTGTATCACGATGCACAGAGTGGTGAGTGCAGCTGTTCAATCACCGTGTGGCGCATCTGAAACTCATACGACGCTGTATGTTAACTCTACTGGAATTTAAGAATAAACCAATTTTTAAAAGTAAAAAAGAAACGAAAGCTTCATCATGATAATGTTACTGAGTGGATGCTTGTGCCCCTCAGATTCCTGGGTTGCAGTGTAACCCCAATGCCGCAGCGTTTGGAGGGGGGACTCTGAGAGGTGATCAGGGCCAAGTCACGTCGTGGGGGGTTCATGTCTTTACAAGAGGAAGAAGAGAGACCAGAGCTGACTCTGGCCACCATGAGGACACACACCCGGAAGAGAGCTCTCCCCAGGAACCGAATCTGCTGGCCCTTTGATCTTAGACTTGCAGCCTGTGAAACTCTGAAGAATAAATGTTTGCTGATGACAAATCATCATCATTGTCATTAGTTGCAGAAAACGTAGACGTGTTTTCTGTAGTCCCCAGGACTAAAGCTGTCCAAAGCTTCATTGTCCTCTCGGAGCAAATCCAGACTTGTCCAAAGACGGGCAGACGCCCTCTGGTGGTGGGGGCCGGTCCCTGCGTCATGTAGCAGGGCCCCCTCAGCCCTGGGTGGGCTGGGCAGGTGGCTGGAGCTCAGGAAGGAGGGCCAGACTAGGGCCCGTACCCTCCCTTGGGAGATGGAGGAAGGAGGACGCCGTCTCTCCCTGGGAAAGAGGGAGAGATTCACAGAAGGTTCCAGAAAAATAGTGCGATGCTCTCGAGCTGGCCCATCACTGACCACCCCGCATGGCAGTGCCGGTGTCTGATGTAGAAGCCACCCAGCTTCTCCTGTTGCTGCAAACTGAGGACAAGGCTCTGCGGACAGGTCGCGGTCGTGGGGCCGGGACTTCCCGATGCTGAACTTGTCTCTGTGGGGGCCACATCTGGCAGGTTCTGGAAATCATGGAGGGCTTCCTGCCTCGTCTAGTCTACAGGCTCAGGGCAGGGGCCTCATCCCGTCCACCCCACACTGCATCTCAAGCTCAAACTCCACTGTGAGGCAGCCCCCTCTCCTGACCGCTGACCCCGGAAATGGCCTAGCCGCGCAGTCTGCTCCTGGAACCCTCAGCGACTCCACGGGGCTTGGCCTGCCGTCCTGACACTCGGGGCCCAGGCTCCACGTGGAAACGACAGCAAAATACGATGCTCAGGGCGGGAGCACCAGGACGAAGCAGGGCCCGGCCGCCACCCTCAGGGCAGCCACGGTTTGGGGGACTCCCCCAGCCCATCAGTGAGCCATTAGAACGGGCGTCTGATCCGTCTGTCGCAGGAGTGTCGGGAGCTTTGAGTGGAGTCATAAGTTAACACATGCGGAAGCCCAGGAACGGAGCGAGTCTAAGGCCGGAGAGAATTTGTGACAATTCTGAAAAGGCCCCGCATGAGCTGAAGCCCTGAAAGACGCAAAGGCGTCTGGGTCAGAGCTGGTGAGCCTGCCGCACGGTCCGATCTCGTTTTCCCAGCGAGATGGAGGAGAGGCAGAGAAGGCGCGGGGAGGCGTGGCGGGATGCCTCCTCGTGGGAACACGGCTGCCGGGGGTGGGGGGTGGAGGTGGGGCCCTGAATACAGGGGGAGACACCCATGGCGGTCCCAAAGCCGCAGACCCCCGGCACTGATCTCCTGCCAGAACCCCAGCTGCAGGGCAGGGTCTGAGCAGCGCACAGACGTGCAGCTAGAAAAGATGGAAGCCGGACGAGAACGTGCCAGAAGGTGGGGCCGGGATGGGTGTCAGAGTCCCTGAAAATATGTAAAAACCAAGGGACGCAGACCACCACCTGGGGACGCCCCTCGATCACAGGGACGGCAGTGGCAGTCCCCTCCTCCACCAGCCCTCCGGGCTCTAATGCTCACCTCTCGTCCTGTCCTGGTCACTCCAAGAAGGCACCCATTCTGAAGAGGAGGAAGGGATGATGGGAAAGAGAACTGGGCGGACAGAGACTGGGACACTTCAGTCCCGGGGGGGGGGTCAGGCCCTCTCTGCAGCGCCCCATGCCTCGGGGACCGGGAGCTTGCGCAGGCCTCCACTCTGCAGAACAGAGCAAACCCTGGGGCTCAAGAACTCCCGCCTTGTGACAAACAAAATGCTGTTGGAAGCGGGAGCATCAGAGACGACGACTCTGCTTCCCCGGACGGATGGTCCCGGGCACCCGCCGCAGGGGTCCTGTCCCCGAGGCCGGAGCCGCCAGCTTTCCCTCCAGCTGCCCTCCGTCGCGGGCGACCCCCACCCTCCCGCCTCTGCCGGCTCGTTCCCCGCCCGCAGCTGGACAGGTGTGTGCGCTCTTGACTTCGACTTGACTTTGACAAGGATCAGAAAGTTCAGTCGTCTTTTTGCAGCGTTCCACTGTGAGGGTGGTACCCTCCTCTGAGGATCTCAGCGCAGAGCGAAGTGAGAGGGGACCAGAAATGAGCAAAGGGGGGAGGCTTTCCAGGTGGATTCCTTGAAGAGTCATTTCCAAAAATAGCAGGGGTGGTAGAAACTGCTGGGGGCTATTTAATGTCTGTTCTTTTTTCTTCGTTTAAGTTTTATTTAAGTAATCACTTACTATCTTCTTTCTTTGTTAATAGGAGAAAACGTATAGTTGTTTGGTACCCAAACTGAAGGGAAAAAAGCAACAATGGTGTGTCTTAGTCTCTGCAGAGGTGAGAGGCCTGGGAGACAGAAACAGAAGCCAGTAGGTTAGGTTAAGCATCCGACTTCGGCTCAGGTCATGATCTCACTGGCTGTGAGTCCTAGCCCCGCATCGGGCTCTGTGCTGAGCTCAGATTCTGTGTCTCCCTCTCTCTCTCTGCCCCTCCCCCACTCTGTCTCTGACTCTCTCTCTCTCTCTCAAATAAACATTAAAAAAAATTGGAAGCAGAAGCTATTGGGTGGGGCCTCCAATGCACAAGACCCATGTAGCTGGTGGACATTGCTTTGTCCCTGCTCCTTCCTTTTTCTTCCTGCCTGGAACAAGAATGTAATGGTTGGAGCTGTGGCAGCCACCTTGGTACCATGTGGGAAAAGTCAAGGAAGTTGTAAACACTTTGGCTCTGGCATATTTAAGCTTAGACAGCAGAGGTTAGCAAACTATGGCCCATTTGCCGAATCTGGCCCACCGCCGCAGAGGGAAATTCTAGGAGGAAGATGTGTCTGGCATGTTTCAATACACATGTGTGACATGGGTGCAACAGCAGACTCTGGCCAGCTGCTTGCCAGTATCCATGCTTTCAAACTCCCCACCAGAGAGCTGAGCTACACTCTCAGCCCGGCTCCATTGGGGGGCACCTGTTCTTTCCAGTAGGCTACAAGTGGCGGTGATGGGCATCCCCTCCAGGCTGGGGGTGGGGGGGTGTCTTCCACATGTTCTTTATTCTGTTATCTGTGGGAAGAGATTCAGAGAACGCCAAGGCCCCACATGATGACTACAGGGAGCAGAGCCCCCCACCAACCCATGTCTCCTGTGCCATGGAGGAAAAGTAAACTGTATCATACCACGCCCCTGGGATTCAGGGCTGTTACCGCAGCTCGCTCTCCTGACTAGTACAGAGACTTAAGGACGGAGCCTTGGAGAAGAAGGCTCAGAGCGGGACTCTTAGGCTTTCAAGAGGAGGGCCCCGATTCCTTCTCCCGTGAGCAACCAACTCACAAGGGTGACAAGACTGCACTCCAGGGACTTTACAGGACAGAATGAAGACCTAGGCTGAGCTTGATGCTAGAAATGCTTGGAAACAGTGGACTGCTTTCAGGGGGCTGACTGCCCCAGGCAAAGCTCACGGGGACTCTTCCTGCCGTGATCTGGGTTACGTAAGAGGAGAGAGCGTTCCCAGCTTGGCCACAGTCCTAGCAGAGGATGCCCTCCCACTGTTGAATGGCAGCAAGGACAAGTGACCCCGACCCCAGCGGGGAGAATGGAAATTCTTCACTCTGGGAATCTCGGCTCTGCTATGCTACCGTCTGAGTGGGGGGTTAAACAGTTAGCTCATGGGCCAGGTCAAGGCTCCCTGGCCCGCATTCCCACCACTTACAAAGTCTATAAATCATCTTTTCATTCTTGACTTAGCTGTTTCACGATCTCTGCCTTCCAGCTCTGAGCAGCAAGGTCAGATGGGTGACCTTAGAGCGCCCCGGTCAGGTGGCTGGGAACCCGGGTCCTCACCTGAGTGAGGGAGTGGCCACTAGGACCCGCCCCATGTCTCCAGCCCCATGTTCCCGGGAGCTGAGGCTTGCGGCCACTGGGCCAGCCACCCCAGATGTACCCAGTCAGTCACCCAGCCAGCGACGGTAGTGTGAATTGGCAGGCGCAGCCCTGCTCATTTTTCTCCTGCCCTCTCGCACCCCACACAGACCCCACGCCCCCCTTCACTGCTTGCTGCCCATCTTCCAGAACATTCCAGAACATGCACATGTATTTCTGCTCTTATCACTCCCTGCCTGAGATCCTTCAGGAGGACCCCCGTCTCCGTAATGAAACCCCCCTGCCCTTCTGACCCTGGCGTGCATGGCCCGGCTGCCTTCTCCATCCTATTCACCAATCAGCGCCTCGCGTGTCCTGGGCCCCTGGAGGTGGTCTTTTCCTCTATTCCCAGCACTCCCTTCACGGTGGTCCCTGTGGACCCCCCGGACACCCACTCCCCGCAGTGGCCAGTGTAAGTACGTCTTGGTGACTCCTCGTTGGCAATTGGTCCAGGGTTGGACATGAATTCAAATCTACCGCGTGTCTGCTGAGTGGGGCGGGGAGGGGGCCTAGGGGGACCGAGGGGGTGCTTCCCCTGCACAAGAGAGCAACAGAGAAGAGGCGATATCGCTTCCTCTGGACACTGCGTGTGGGGGCGTCACCTCTGCCCAGGGGACCCCCTGGGATGGCCCAGGGACCGGGGTTGATGACCGGGAGCCTGCTTGCGGCGGACTCCCTGTTCGCTGAGAGAACACAATTTAAAAACATTTTTAAACGTTTATTTATTTTTGAGAGAGAGATAGTTAATGAGCGGGGGAGGAGCAGAGAGAGAAAGAGGGAGACACAGAATTCGAAGCAGGCTCCAGGCTCTGAGCTTTTGGCACAGAGCCCAACGCAGGGCTCAAACCCATGAACCTGAGATCATGACCTGAGCCGAAGTCGGATGCTCAACCAACTGAGCCACCAGGTGCCCCAAGAGAGCATATTTGTTTCTAAAGTTAATTTATTTTGAGAGAGAGCGAGCGGGAGTGAGGGAGAGATAGAGGGAGAGAGAGAATCCCAAGCAGGCTCTGCATTGACGGTGCAGACACAGGGCTCGATCTCACAAACCTTGAGATCGTGACCTGAGCTGAAATCAAGAGTCAGACACTCAACCCACTGAGCCACCCAATGCCCCTCTCTGATTCGGGGACCCTCCTTGCAGCCGAACACACCCCAAAGGCTCCTAAAAGCCTAAGCTTTCCGTCTCCCACCTTGGGCTGCTGCTCCGTCCCCTCCCTGTAGGAAATCATCCTGACCCTGGCAGCGGCCTTCCCCGTGCCCCCCAGGGAGCACCCTGATTTCCTGCAGGGACCAGATGCCCCAGCTTGGGCCGAAGGGCCTCCCGAGGAAATAGGACACAGCCCACGACAGGGTCTGGCAAATCCCAGAAGTGAGAGGCCCTCCCCGACCCGCCAGGTACTGGGATGTGGCCGCTTGCCAATATGGGCAGGTTTCCCAGGGAGAGACCCGGCTCAGGATCACCTTCTGGGGGGCAGCGTTTTCCCCACGCTGTGTCTTTGTTCTCGGTGCTTCGGTGCAGAAAGGCGACGGCTGCATCGGGGCCGCTTCACCAACGGCCTTGATGTGCTTGGAAATAGGAGACACACAAAAGAACCTGCTTTGCAGAGGCAAGTCCTTACTCGCTGGTGAAACAGATTTAGCTGACATCTTGGGGTCTCTTCCATACATTGGTCATTTCCTTCAGCAGCCGGAGCGGCCTGAGGACAAGGGTCTGTGCCTGGTGTGAGGTGACACGCGGTCCTCGGTCAGCACCAGGCTCAGCCAGCGTGTAAGCTGACGGCAGCCCAGTCGGGACCTGTGAAGCCTGTCTCCAGGGACTCAGCCTTAGAAACCTGGTCCCTGGGGGCGCCTGGGGGCTCCATAGGTTAAACATCCGACTTTGGCTCAGGTCATGATCTCACAGTTTGTGGGTTCGAGCCCTGCATGGGGTTCTGTGCTGACAGCTCAGAGCCTGGAGCTGCTTCGGATTCTATGTCTCCCTCTGTGTCTCTCAGCCCCTCCCTGCTGGCATTCTGTCTGTCTCTCTCTCAAAAATAAACAAACGTCAAAAAAGTAATATATCTTTTTTTTTTAGTATTTCTTTATTTTTGAGAGAGAGGAAATGAGAACAAGCAGAGGACAGGCAGAGAGAGAGGGAGACACAGAATCCGAAGAGGCTCTCCATTGGCAGCACAGAGCCCGATGTAGGGCTCGAACTCACAAACTGTAAGATCATGACCTAAGCCGAAGTTGGACGCTTAACCAACTGAGCCACCCAGCACCCCCGCCCCAAATATATCTTCAAAAAGAAAGAAAAGAATGAAGGAAAGGAGAGAGGAAAGAAAGGAAGGAAAGAGGGAGGGAGGGAAGGAAGGAAGGAAGGAAGGAAGGAAGGAAGGAAGGAAGGAAAGAAAGAAAGAAGGGGAAGGGAAGGAAGAAACTCAGCCCCAAGCGGTTCCTTCCGGAAGCATGGAGTGAGGTTCACGTGGGAAACAGCCAGGCTGGGCCCAGAGTCTCAAGACTCCATGTTTTCCTAAATACGAGGCTCCAGGACTTTTCATGGCGCTGGGGCTAGAAAGTAAACTGAGAGTCTGGTGAAGAGCCAACTGCATAGACGAGGGCAGCGGCCTCAGAGTGTGGTTCCCCCCGCAGCAGCAGCCCTGGAACTTGCTAGAAACGTACCCCAGACCCCTACCCCAGGCCCACCAAGTCAGAAACTCTGGGAGCGGGCCTCAGCGATCTGTTGACAAGCCCTCCAGGTGACTGATCTACACAGAAGGTTCCAGAGCCCCTGGAATAGATCAGGAGGGTTGCAGGACCACCTTCGTCGCCTCCCAGGTAAATCAGGGTGTGGGATTTGGTATTTCAGCTCCTTCTGACCCTGAGCCCTGGAAATCCCAGCCTAGCTGCTTTCCTACATTATCCCCTGACGAAAAGCAATGCTTCAGAGGTAATAGACTGTATGTTAATAAATGCCAAATTTAAGCAACCTTGGTGCATAGCAAACGATGGGTCTAGGTTCACATCCAACAGGGATCGCGATGTTGAGTTATGACGAGATTTGCGAACCACTCAGTAGTCGGGGCAGCCAGGGTCTGCCAGGGAAATAGAGCTAATGGGATATAGAAAGAGAACAAGGGGTTATTATGAGAGTCGGCTCATGTGATTACAGACGGAAAAGTCCCACCATCCCCCATCCACAGCTGGAATCACTGCTGTGATTCAGAGCACGTGGAAAAGCCTGAGAAGCAGGGGAGGCTGCCGTGGGAGTCCTTGGTCTGAGAGCAGGACAAAACCAACATCCAGCCCAGGGGGAGAGAGCAGATTCCCCCTTCCCCACCTCTCGGCTGCACGCGGGCCCCCAGTGAGGGGCGATGCCTCCCTGGGCCGGGGCTGGCTGTAAATCAAATGCTCCTCTGGTGTGAAAACCCCCTCACGCATGTGCCTGGGAACAATAACAGGAAAGAAGAGCTGGAAAATTACCTTCCAGCTGCCTGGGCGTCCCGTGGCCCAGTCAGGCTGACACATAAAATGAACCCTCACGCCCCTCATAGAATCCCTTTCTCTCCATCCCCCTCAAGGCCCTGCCCCCCAATGTTATTCCAGGTCATAACTAGGCTGCGCTGGGCTAGATTTCTGATATCTCTAATCCGTACCTTGTTGCTTTCTTTATAATTTTTTAAATGTTTATTTATTTTTGAGAGAGTGGGGAAGGGGGGAGGGGCAGAAAGAGGGAGGCAGAGAATCCCAAGCGGGGTCCCCACTGTCAGCACAGAGCCTGACACGGGGCTTGAGCCCATGAACCATGAGATCATGACCTGAGCCGAAGCCGGATGGAAGCTCAACCAACTGAGCCACCCCGGCGCGTTCCGCAAGGCTCAAAGGCAAAATCCTACCCGCCCCACCCCCACTCCCTGGGTGCCCTTCTGGCCCTCTAGAAAAGTCTCACCCATGTGTTGGAAACCCTAAACACAGGAAGGGACGGCAGTAAACTCTGTATTCATGTAAAATTCCATGAGATTGAACTTCACTCTCTGGTTTCTGTGCTTGGGAGAAAAGGCATAAAACAAATGAGTCATTTGCCCCGGAAACACACTGCCAACAGGGCCACTTTATGAAGCTTTGTAAACTACCCAGAACCGTGAATATAAAAATGCCCAAAACCCGGGAACCAAATCCAGGACATCCCTCTTCTCTCCTCTGCCAAGAGCAGAGTTAGCGCTTCGTCCTGGGTGAGGCAGAGTTCCAACCGCCACATTTCTAGACACAGCGCAATGGTCTCTGAAATCCTTCAGGGCCAAGATTTGCTCTTATGGATTTTTTTTTTAATCCTCCATGACCAGGAGAGAACCTAAAACAAAACAGCTGTGTTAACTAAAAAGAAAGTATAAAAGGATGAATGTATGGAGGGAGGGGGGAGGGGAGGGGGGTGGATGCACGGAGGGACGAGGGAGGGCTGGATGGATGGATAGAGGGAGGGGGGGATGGAGGGAGGGCTAGTGGGCAGGCAGGCTGGCTGTTTGGATGGATGGATGGATGGATGGATGGATGGATGGATGGATGGAGGAAGGCAGGGAGGGCTAGGGGGCAGGGAGGCAGGCTGGCTGGCTGCATGGGGAAAGTGAACCAGGGTTTGAGTAAATGCTCCTGCCTTTTGTCCCTTCTAGCACTCTGTCTCCAACCCAGCAGAATGAGTCTCGGGATTTGCAGTAACAAGAAGCAATGGGACTTTTCTGTATCAATCACGCAGAAAGCAGAGCTGAGGGAATTGCACCCCTGGCTCCGAGTTGACCTGCACCTTCTCTCTCCGCTCTGACATCCCGTCCAGCAGAACCGCACACCTGGAGACCAGCTGCTGGAGGAAAACTTTTCTATAAGGAAGTAAGTGTGTGTCCAAGGGTCTCTGAGTAGGGGGTTGGTGTCGGCGAAATATCTATAAGAAAGAACACAGACAACATGAATGGTGGAAGAGACCACACTTTACTGTGAAACTTGGTGTCTTATATACCACAGGTGATTACATCTTTCTTTTAATGATTACATTGTTTGCAACTTCTTAGGAATCACATGTTTCAGAATAGATCATTGTTTTCACGGAAGAGAGAACAGAAAGTTAAAGACAGAAATGGAGTACAATACAGAGGATCAAAAAACATAATTCACCACTAAAAATACATCAGCAGGAGTCTTATTTTGCGTACATAGTGTAA
>NC_043709.1:132832063-132833407 GCF_006229205.1 Suricata suricatta | reverse complement strand
TGTGCTAGGAGAATGTCATCCATATAATGAATTACATAAATTTCAGGATATTTATTTCTAATTTCACTCAAAGCCCTATCAACATATTTCTGACACAAAGTAGGAGAATTTTTCATCCCTTGGGGAAGAACTTTCCACTGAAATCTCTGAAAGGGCCTTTTTAAATTTGGAGACAGTAGGCTGAAGGCAAAATGTTTACAATCGTCAGGATGTAAAGGTATAGTGAAAAAACAATCCTGAAGGTCTATTACTATAATATTGTCTCCTTTAGGAATTGCTACAGGAGAAGGGAGACCTGGCTGAAGGGTTCCCATTGTTTCCATTGTCACATTAACTTTAATGTTTGTAAGTCCTTTTTTAATTTTTTCAATTTTGGATTTTTGGGCAGAGAGGAATTAAAAGACAGTGGGGGATGAGGAAAATCAGGTAGATCTTCTCCCTCTTTCTCTGCCACATATTTAGCCTCTTTCTCTCCTAAATCTGTCTGATTATCATCAATAACTTCCCACTCAAAATCCTCATTGTCCTGAGCTGCCATTACCAAGCGAGTAGGAATTTGACCTCTAGGGGAAAGCGGAGTAGTCTCTGTGGCTATATCATTAGGTGAAAATTTACTTCCCCCATGGTCAGGATCTAAAACATCTCTAATCAAATTCCACAGAGAAAAAGCGTCTATAGGGACATTTTCTAGTCTATGCAGAGGATAATACAAGCGTAACTGTTCCCCAACTTTGTTCCAAGTTTGTAAATTAACAGTGCCCTCTTCTGGAAACCAAGGACATTGCTCCTGAACAAAGTGTAAAAATCTTGCCATTTGGTTGTGAGTCACCTTAATCCCTCTTTGATTAAGGAGGTACAAAAGTATCTCAGTAAAAAGTCTTCTCTCTTTAGAAGTTGTATTGCCCATCCCTTATTTCTTATGTTACGGTGACGCAAAGACAAACAAAGGGTAGGGTGCCCCCTCTAATGAGGAGACCAATCAGATGCCTGTCTGGCCATGTCCCGAAGGAACTTAGGTGATGCTTAGCCGTAGCGGACTCAGCATTGTGATTTACAATCGGAAGCTATTCCGATGCCGCCATAGACCTTATGCCATTCACCACGGTATCGCAGACCAGGCCCACTTGAGTTCCGTGGGTTTCTGGAGACTTTAAGAGTTTCCCCCGTGGAACTACAAACTCGAACCCAGTAGGCAAGCCAGACTGGGCCGCACATTCACTCACACACACACACCAGAGGCTATTACATTCCCTCCCACAGAGGTTTTACAGACAAGACTGAGACATTCAAAGAAAGAACATATAACTGGGCAATCTCCACAATTTACTCACCCTTCCTGTTCTC
>NC_043709.1:132811739-132831963 GCF_006229205.1 Suricata suricatta | reverse complement strand
TCTTATATACCATAGGTGACTACATCTTTCTTTTAATGATTACATTGTTTGCAACTTCTTAGGAATCACATGTTTCAGAATAGATCATTGTTTTCACGGAAGAGAGAACAGAAAGTTAAAGACAGAAATGGAGTACAATGCAGAGGATCAAAAAACATAATTCACCACTAAAAATACATCAGCAGGAGTCTTATTTTGCGTACATAGTGTAATATTAACTGAAGCTTATGACAAGGCTATTTTTCTTTAAAGGTTAACAATAGTCTGTGAGTAAGGTGCCTCTAACCAGGGAGGAAGTTTCAATCAGAAAATCTGCCCATTTACTGAAACCGCAATTACCAAGTGGCATGAATAATAGGAGAACTAACCCCAGTCTCTGATCCACTTAGGTCAAGCAGTCAAGTGCACACATTTTCAAGTAGGGGAAGCAGGGTCCCAAAGGCCACACAGCACTTCTGGCTGGATGGACCCCAACATTGGGATGGGGGTGGGGGGGAGACCTATCATGAATCTTCTCTATTTATAGTGTTGAGACATTAGGCTTTCGGGAGGCACCTTGTTTAGATTGGACCCACTTATGACACATTTTCAATCAAACTGGCGGAGCTCACAGGACTTTCACGCCAGCATAACGGGCTTGGCTGCCAATGCCATGCGGTACCCACACTGAGAAGAGAGAAAAAGCAAAGTCTTCCGGCTCTGGAAGTATTTTCTGGGCCGTTACAGGGAGAACAGACGGAGCCGCGCAGGGGCCGGGACGGCCGCCAGCCTGTCGCCCCCGCCGATGGCCGTAGGACGGCGCAGCGCTCCCAGCATGAGCACACAGCCGGCCTCGTGTGCAGAGCCCACCCCGTGCCCGTGTGCATGAGTAATGGAGCCCGCTGCTTAAAAGTAAGGGTGGCCGCCCCCGGACAGAAGGCGTGACGACAGAGCAGCCCAGGAGGGAGAAGGGATGCGCTGAGCAAGGCATTGTTTTGTCCCGAACAACTTCGACGCTCTGCGCAGATGCGTCCGGAAGGATGGATGGGGTACTGTGTGTGCGAACATCAGTGTGGGAAGAGGAGGAGATGCCTCAGCCTTCTGTGGTGACAGAAGGGGCCCGGAGAGGGGCAGGGGGGTGAAGGAAGGTCCCCTGGCACCTCCCCTCGTTTCGACCCGAGGGGTGCAGGCGGCACTCTGGAGCCTGAAGAAGGGTCTTCCTAGTGAACCAGTTCCTCAGGCTTCCGTCTCCCCAAAGAGTAGCATTCGTGGCTGCCAACTTGGCCCAGAGCCACATCTAGAAGGTTCGCAGTCCCCTGAGGCATGAGCCCACCCACACAGGAGAGCTAGCCGCAGGTGAGAGGCGGGCAGGGCCTGAAGCCACACACTCAGGGCTTCCAGGGTCTAGCTGAGCTGAGAAAGTAGCCACAGCCTGTGCCTCCGCCCAGAAATACGGACGGTGAGCAGAAGTGTCAGACGCCGCGTGAGACGCAAGCTCTCGTGACCAAAACGACCTGGTCGCCAGTGCGACGCTGGAAGGCATTCTTAAACAGAGTCCATTTGTAACAGTGACGCGGATCGCCTCCTCTTTTCGTAAAAGACATTTTGGCCCTTTGTTCCTCCTCTGGGCCTTACATTATTAGGGGGAAAAACCACCAAAAAAAACCCAGAAACATACAGAGAATAAACCCATGTTATCTGTTTGCTGTCCAACCTCCAAGCTGAACAAATAGACTTCTGTGTTTGCTTGTAACTTTTTTAAAGATATGAAATGTCACAGAGAGGTGACGTCACCTTTGTGCCTGTTCCCAAGTCACATGTCCCTTCCTTGCCCGGAGGAACCCTAGCAGGACACTGGCGCGTGGACTCCACGACTGTGTGCGTTGCTCACACAGGTATCCTTAGATACTTGGGATACGAATGGATCTACACTGCCCATAAATAAGGTGCACAACCTTTTTTCCACCTGCCATTCTAAGTTTCAGATCTATTAGTGAAAACATGTAACTTGAATTCATCTTAACCTTAACTGAATATAGGAATTATTAAAAAATACTCTCCAACTTGCCCTTTCTAATGGGGTCTTTTGCTATTATCAACACTGCTGCATGCATGTCTCCTTACGAGATGCCTGGGTTTCTTCAAGGTACATTTATAAAAGGGGAAATACTGAGCACATGTGGTATGCGCTTCTAATGGTACTAGATACCATCTACTACCCTTCAAAATACATCAGCGGACACCCCCATTAGCTGAGTCCCCCATACGGCCCATCGACATAAACTATCAGACTTTTAAATTTTTATCAAGAACATGCTATATATTGTTATCCTTTTGCTGAATTCAACATTTACTAATTTATATTTTCCCGATCATTACTAACCACCCTTTCCCATCAGGGGACATTTGTGGTTGCTCTAAATTTATTGTCCAGAACCTTTGCCTGTTTTCTTTCATCTACTGGGCTATGAATCTTTTTCTTAATGATTTGTAGATCTTTATATATTTTGATTACCAATCGTTTGCTATCTGTGCTGCAAAGGTCTCTCCAAATCTGTCAGCTACACATTGAGTTTTAAAACGAAAACTGAGAGGGGCGCCTGGGGGGCTCAGTCTTTAAGTGACTCTTGGTTTCAGCTCAGGTCATGATCTCATGGTTTCAGGAGTTCGAGCCCTCTGTTGGGCTCCGCACTGGCAGCATGGAGCCTACTTGGGACTCTCTCTCTCTGCCCCTCCCACTTGCTCTGTCTTCATCTCCTTCAAAATAAATAATCTTAAATGTATATATAAAAAATAAAATGTAAACTGAGCTCCTTCTGATCTATGACTCCTGAAATAAGCCAGGATCGTCCCAGGGTCGGAGGAGCATCCTTTACATGGTCCTCAGGGCTACAAACCAACCACAGTACAGACACCAACGTGGACCTTGTATGTGTGGGGAGCACTTTTACTTTTCCAGGCATCTTTTCATCCCCTTATTTTCCAGCTTCACAAAAACATAGGAGGCTCTCGGGGCCTCGTTTTCAAATGTGTAAGAGTCGAAGGTTGATCATCAATGTGCTGCCAGTGATCAGTCTGAGCCTCCATCCGTCGCTGCGGTTGGGGAGGCCGGGCTCGGAGAAGCAGAGAAGGCGTCTACAGTCACAGCCCTACTAAGGGTTCAGGTGGATTCCATGTCGATTACATCTCAATAAAGCCAGGGGTGGGGTGGGGGGCGGAGATATAGGAGGCCCTAAAATCTTAGTCTTCTGATCCCTCGGGCAGTGAGAGGAGGAGAGGCGGGAAGGAGGGAATCTGGGAGATACCCAGGGCCCCATCACTCCACCTTCCAGAACACGAGATGACAGCAGTCCCTCCCGACAGGACGAAGCCCACTCAGTGCCTCTGCTCCCAACAAAAGGGCCACGTGAACGTAAGGATGGACTCATTAAACCACTTTTATTGAGCAGCGGGCGTGGGGTCAGATTCTGTACTCGGCGCCCCCTTGAGGAAGTGTCGGCGTTCGCTGCTGCAGACAAGCGTCTGTCCCAGAGATGGACGGGCAGGTCCCATGCTTGGTATGGCGTTGTCATGGTTCGGATGTGCAAAAACACTGAACCCCAACTCGGATCTCAGACTCAATCAAACAGAATGGGAGCGGTTCATTCTCCGCGGTCAGTGAGGCATCATGTGGCACCAGCCCAAACGGTGGAGACAGAAAATCCCTGTGGCAGCCCTGAACCTCCCCAGATCGGGGACCCCACCGAGGAGCTGGGAAGAGGCCCCTCTGGGGGCAGCACAGCCATCGGGTTCCTCCTGCTCGGCGCACTTTCCGGGAGCACCTGGGGACGTTTGCGTTTCTGGGGACACAGGCTTTGGCCATGACTCACAGTAGCGGCACCTTCCCCGTCCCCTCAAAACCAGACCTACCTGAGCTAATTATGCAAATGGCCTCCAGTTTAACTCCCTGGCTTGGGTTTTTCAATGAGGATACACAACCTTAGACAAATGCAATCTGAACAGGGCACCGACGAGCTCACCCCCACCGCCTCACTGTGCGGAAGTCGTGGCCTCTATCGCTCCAGGACAGACCCCTGCACGGCCGTGGGTAGGGAGCCTGAGGCCCACACAGTTCCAAGCACCCTGACAACTCCTGAAACAGGTCCCGGAAGTATCTGCAAAATGCATGAATCCGCGGCTGTTAATGCCCGCTGGGCACTGGCAACCTCTCCTACCAATTTCAGAGCTTCGAAGGAGTGAGCGAAACTCCGCGGAGGGGAAGAACTCAGTCGGCAACAGCAGGAACAGATGAGGCATCATCCCTAAGGTCGTTTCCACGCTGGAAACGACTCCGGGAACAGCTCCCTGCGCGACCCACTGGGGAAACCGGCGGCCGCAGCCTCTCCGTGCTCTACCTACTTTATCCCCCACGTGAACTTCGGGGAAAGTCGGGCCTGCAAAGTTCCCAAGAAGCACTGTGCTGGTTGCGGGGAAGAAACCGCCTGAGCCCGGCCCCCAACAAGACTGGCGTAGAACCCCTGAGTGACGGGTACTCCTGGGCCTTGGAAAGTGCCAGCCGCAGCTCCGGAAATGAGCATCAGAGCAGGGGGTGACCAAAGCGGCTGCCCCAGGCCGCACGGTCAGGCCCGACCCTGACCTCCGCAGCTCGGGCTTCTCCCTCCGGATGTGCGGGGCCGCCCCGGCGCAGAATGGATCAGACGACGCCAGGGTACCCCGGGCATGCGGAAGCCAGCAGCAGCGCCCTGGGCCCCGGCCCGCCTCCCCTGCACTCCCGGCAGAGCCCCTCCGGAGAGCGCCGGCCGGCCGGGACCCGGCTGGGCCTTCTCAGTGCCTTGGAAACAGTGTCCAGAGCTCTGCGACAACAAAACAGGATAGCCGGCGGCGCCTCGGGGAACGCTGCTCTGTCTACGCAGTGGAGTGGCCCAGCGCGGGGTTCACCGGGCCAGGACCCCTTCCCCCACCCCCCGCGGGCTCCTGGCTTCCGTGCCTGCCGCTCAGTTGTAGGAAAGGTAATCGATGAGCCGGGGAGGGATGTTCAACTTGCTGATCTTCTCCAGGCCGCGGACGCCAGTGGCTCTCCTCAAGCTCACCCTGCACAGCTGCGCCAGGGACAGAGGAGTTTCTGAAAAGAAGGAACAGGAAACACAAGAGGTCAGCCTAAGGAAACAGCAGAACATCCTTCACCTCCGTAATCACCGCGGTGGCACCGGAACCAGAAACAGTAAACACCGTGGTGGAACCCACTGCCGGCTGTGCCCAGCATGCCCTCCCTGGAGGGCTACAAGAATGGACGGACAGACGGACGGATGGGCGGGGACCTAGTAAGGAAGGTCAGGAAACGGAATGCAGTGCTGTCCGCTGGGACATCGTTTTGTGGAGTGCTGCGGAGGTTTTTCCGCTTGTATATAGTTCTAAGTTGGCACAAGGATTTGTCAGCAAAGACGAGGCTTCGGCCAGCAGCCTCCTGTCTCAGGCCTGCAGACACGTGAGGGGCAGGGTGAAGGGCAGTGCTGGGCAGGTGCACGGCCGCCAGCCCCTGCGGGTCTGGGCTCTCAGCGGCAGGGCCACGAGGACAGCTTACCTGCGTCACATAACCCGCGGACAGACACAATCTGCACATACGCGTCCCGGGGCCAAGGGTCAGGACCTCAGGGCGAGAGACAATGCCTGCAGCCAGGAGGCCAGCAGACCAGGGCCAAAGGTGGAAAGTAGCCGGAGGGCCGTGGAGCTGACATGCAGGAACATGGGCAGAGTCTGACCTCGCAACTCAATTGTGAGTTGTAGAACGATTCGATTCTTTACAACCAAGTAGGGGGACACATGAGGGTCTCAGTCCCTCAAGCATAAGACTCTTGATTTCAAGTCATGATCTCACAGTTGTGAGATCGACCCCCACATTGGGCTCCCCGCTGAGCAGTGGAGCCTACTTGGGATTCTCTCTTTCTCCCTCTCTCTGCCCTCCCCCTCTGCCCCTCCCCTGCTCGCTCTCTCAAAATAAACTTAAACGTTTCAAAAAAATATTCAAAAATATCTGCTTGATAGAAATATAAGTTAGCCAAACAATATTCTCAACTTCTGCAGATTTATGAAGTGAGTTCTATGAGAGGAAAAAAAGTCCACCGATGGGATGGTATTTGCCTCTAAATTCTTTTGTTGTTTGGGTGAGGCCGGCAAAAATTTGAATACATCGTTTTCTCCCCCCAAGCAAGCGGTGTTTGAAAGCCTCTTGTGGTTATAGGGCTGGGTGAATCCATCCAAAAACCTATCCAAAGAAGTCCTGTCCTCCGCCAGGTCCCTTGTCGCTTGTGTCCTGCAGGGCGAGCGAGGGCCGCTCGCCGGGCTCGGGACGGCTGACTTACTCGTGCGGGACGGACAGACTACCGGGACACACACACCATTCAAACCAGGACAGCGACAGCGACAGCGACAGAAGGCGGGCCTCACTCTCGTAGAACTCCAGGCACTTGGCCGGCGCGCTGCTGCTCCCCGTGTAGTCGGACGGCTTCTTCCCCCGGTTGTCCCTCGCGTAGATGTTGCCTCCGAACTCGACGAGCATCTCGATGAGGTCGACGTTCTTCACCTTGGCCGCGTGATGCAGGGCTGTCTCGTGCAGCTTCGCCGCGTTCACATTGGCCCCTGGGGGTCCGGGGTGGGGAACAGGGTCACCGAGGAGGGACTGGCAGCCAGGAGTAAGCCCAGTAATTGGGGCAGTCCGCAGGGGAGGAAACCCAGCCAGGCTCTGCCACAGCCTTTGCAAACATTTTTTGTATCCAAGACCGTGGAGCCTTCCTCCTGTCTTCTTTTTCTTCATAATTACTTATTATTTACTTTCAGAGAGGGGTGCCTGGGTGGCTCAGGCAAAACTAACCAGCAGCTGGGCCATCCGGTGCCCACCCTGGGGGTCGCCCCGCTCCCCCCGGGCACCTGCTTTCCAGAGATGCGCCTTCCGCTGGGCCTCCCGAGGGGCCTGCCCCCACCCCCACAGTGTGAAGAATGTCTACCTTAAGAACGCACGCGCTGCCCTCGCTTTCTACTTTGCATGTTTGAGGGTTCCAGTAGCTGAAAACGTTTTCTCTGAAAAGAACCCATTTGATCTGGAGGAGGAGCTGTCACAGGTGAGCAGCAGACAAGGCCGGAGCTGACGGCCTGGTGGCGGTGGCCACCACTGGCACATCGGGGAGCCCCTGCTTAAGGCCGGCCTGAAGCCCACGGTCGCCCTTCCACTCCGACCAGCCCGCTGCACTGCACTGACAGCCGCAATGGGGGGTGGGGGGGGACGACCTAGCCTCCAGCCCTGGGTGAGGGCCTTGATTGGCTAATCCCTCTCCCCCCCAACCCCAGTAATTGGTTCAAATAGCCTGCGCCCGAGCCAATCAGAATTCAGCTGAGTCTGGACGAAGGGACTGGATTAGGTTTGGACCCAGGTCCCAATCTGGGCCCGTGGGACACAAAGGGAAGAGTGGGGAAGGCATCTGGACAAGTGATTTTTCTTTCTCTCTTCTGAGAAAGCTACCAGAAGCCTCATGAGCAAAAGTGTGTGGATTTCAGCCCGACCCTGATGCAGCCATTTTAACCCCATGGGGCGAACACTGCAGACAGCAGACCTCCAAATTTCAGAGAAAGTGAGGGTTTGATGACCCTGCTGACGCCCAGGGCAAGCTGGCCTGAGAGCCACCTCCTCCTGACCCCTGCAGCCCCTCCAGTGGGCTTTCCGCTACTTAACAAACGAGGAACCATCTCCACTGAGTTAGGGCTTCATGCGGAAAGGATGTTGCGGTTCAAACCCCTAATCTGATCCTTCCCCCTACAGCCACAAGGGGAGGAAGGAAAGAAGGAAGGACCAAGGTGTGCTGAGCACATAGGTACCAGGTGCCCTGCAGAGAGTTGTGGGCCAGAAAACTATTTCAGAAGCTCGGCAGTAATGACAGCCAGGTACCCGGGCTGACAGGAAAGCCGAGTGACTTGGCTGGAAGGTCTATGGCTGCGTCTCATCTAGACATTCTTTCACTGCATAAAAAATAAAAACGTGGGGCACCTGGCCGGCTCGGCTAAGTGTCCTACATCAGCTCAGGTCATGATCTCACGGTTTGTAGGCTTGAGCCCCGAGTCGAGCTCTGGGCTGACAGCTCAGAGCCCGGAGCCCGCTTCAGAGTCTGTGTCTCCCTCTCTCTCTCTGCCCCTCCCCGCTCACACTCTGTCTCTCTCTCTCTCAAGAATAAACAAACATTAAAAAAAAATTTAGATGGCGATTGAATTAGGCAGGTGTTGGGGAAGGTCCCGGTGGCCCCCAAAAATAACGATTAGCATTCGTTGAGCATCAGGCCCTGTAGAAATGAGACCACAAATCCTTCCAATTTCCCTACAAAAGAAGTTTTACTTTTGCGTGAGGCCACCGCGCGGGGCGGGTAAACGAAGTAGCTGCGCCCAGCAGGGCAGAGGGAGAGAGACGGGACCCCCCCTGCAGCGAGCAGAGCAGATACAAAGGCCAATGGACGTGAGCACCTGCGCTGAAGGACACGAGTAAACACAACACACCTGTGCCGAGTAGCACGGCGTATAAATGCAACACAACCACGCGGAGCACGGGTGTAAACGGGGCACGCCCACGCCGCCCAGCGGCAGGTATAAATCCCGACGTGCCCGCGGCAGACGCCGGCGTACCTGCGTTAAGCAGCACCTTGACGCAGTCCAGATGCTCCCGGGCACAGGCGACGTGAAGAGGGGTCCCGAAGTGACAGTCGTGTGCTTCCAGGTTGGCCCCGACGTCTATAAGAAGCCTCACACATTCGGAACTTCCTGAAGACGAGCGGCAAAGGGGGAGACCCGTTAATGAACACGCGTCTGAAATAAGCCCGAGAGAAACGCCAGGAACGGTAAGCCCCACGCCTGGTGCAGGGGGAGGGCGGGAAGCCAGGGCCGCGTGGCACCTGAAAGCGGCTCCCAATCCCACGTGGCCTCGTGGAGCTGGGAGGGGGGCGCACGGGTCCGCAGCCCGACCTGGCAGCAGGAGGGACAGAGGCTCGGGGGTGCCTCCTGGGGAAGAGCAGCAGGTTTGGGAACAGCACCCCTGAGCAGTTAGACCGGGGAGGAAGATGCTCCCCACCTCTGGGGTGTCCTAAGCAGTGTTGGGGGCACCGAGCCTGGAGGTGACAAGCTGAGGCCCTTCGGCAGCCCGAGTCCAAGCTTCCTGACCTCGGGGGGTCCCCCAGCCTTCTCCCTGGTGGGTGCTTTTTCCACCCCTTTCCAGGCATCTTTAACTGGCTTTGGCTGGAGGTTCCTTCTGTCCCAGACTCCCTCCTCTCTCACTTAATCATGTGTCGTCGGTAACCTCCAGGTTTTCCACCTGTAGCCCTGAAATCCAGCCTCCTTCCTACAGCCCTCTGCTGGCCCCTCTCTTGGGGACGTCCACACCACTACATAGTTCTCTCCCCGTACTAAATCCTACTGATTCCCCCTAAAGCTTTCTAAGTGAATCCGTCCGGCTTGGGCTCCAACTCCACTCTCCATGTCAGGATACCCCATCCCCATCGCTCTGCTATGGAAGCAAGGAGGCTATGCCACCCCCAAGATTCACTGCATTAGCATAGGAATTATTTTTTAACTTAAGGCAATTACACAGCAGATAGCAGAAAAGCCCTCTGCCCCTTCCCCATCTGCCGCAAAGCAGGACAGGAATTTATAAAGTTCCCTCGCCCCACAACCAGGAGGGACAGAAATTAACCAGAGAAAATTCCAGAGCCTTATCAGCTCAGAGAGCAGATCCGCAAGCTCCACAGAAGAGGTGGAGCAGGTAACATCTAAACAGGATTCTCCAGTCTGCAGAGGTGCGGCTCTCAGATGCAGGTGTGGAAGGGCGGTGGGCATGGGCCAGCTTCAGGTGCCAGAGAGTGGGGAGGGGCAGGGGGTGGGCGAAGACCTGCGCAAGGCCCAGGTCCCCACCCCTTGGGATGACCCGAAGATTTTGAGGAGCATGTGGACCAACTATGTGATCCTCCATAGGGTCCTGGGTTTCATACGGTGTCCTTGCAAGTGTACCGTGTTCTCTCAACTTGAGTGCAAGTGCCGTGGCCTTGGCAGAGAAGGCTGGCTCTGAGCGGAGCCACGAAAGAACACGCGCCCACACCCCAACACAACGCGGGCCAGCACTGCACAGGCCAATCAAAATACTGGCTACAAGCTTGCAAGCCCTGCTCCAAAGAGTAGAATCTAAACTCCTTACGGTGGCATTTAAAGATTTCCCACCTTCCGGTCTCGCCCTAAGCTTCCAGTCTTCTCTGCTCCCCCTCCCCTGGGAGCTTCCGGTCCAGTGAGCCTGGAGGAGTCCCTTTCTCTGCGCTTGGACGACCTTCCTCTTGCCCTCCCACCATCGGAAACCTGTCCCTTCTTGCGGGGCGGCCGAAATCCCACCAGCTCCCCGAGCCCCCGGGATGAGTGCCCTGTCCTCGGCACGTGCTGGGTCTCCTCAAACTACACCAGGGGCCCCCAGGGCAGAAGATGGTGAAGACTGAGTGAGCCACCACAGGGCAGACCGATTTCCAGCCTTAGTATCTGAAAGGCACTGGAGACCCAGCTAAGAAAGGGAATCCTACCCTAGACCCAAGGCCCCTACCCCTGGGTGGAAATGGGCTGAGGATTTCCATAGCCGGTGCCCGAGCTCCAGAAACCAATGGGGAGTGCCCCTTAGCCAGCTGATGGCTTCCCGGCCACAATGCTGGCTTTGCTCGCGTGGACTCACCGTTCATGCAGGCCTCGTGCAGCGGGGATGCCGTGTACAGCGGGGGGTTGACCTTGGCCCCGTAGGAGAGCAAGAGCTTCACACACTCGATGCTGCCGGAGGCACAGGCATCGCAGAGGGGCGTGCTGCCGTCGATGTTGCTGGCGTCCACCTCGTGGGGAGGAAGAAACAGGCGTCAGGGTGGAGGGGGAAAAGCGCCCGTGACTTGCTTTCTCCGCCTGACCCATGCTCCTCTTTGCAAAGACCTTTATGAGCACTCGCTTTCCGTTGGCAGGCAAGGGCGTTCAGGGGCAAGGGGAGCCGGGCTGGCAGCGCCTCTTAGCCCGCCAAGTGCGGGAGGCGCTCTTTTCCGGGCTCTTCTCTTGGGACAGGGTCAACACCCGCCCCACCCCCGTCCCCCCGAAGCAAATCCCAATCTTGTGTTTAGAATCCGGCTCTTGGACCCGAGCAGCAGCTCTTCGGCCACGGCCTGCCAGCCCTCACAGACGTCTCCCGTGCTAGAAACTAGAACTGCCTTCTCTGCCACCAGTGTGCTCATGGTCGCCCAGCCTTGACCACAGATGGCCCAGAGCAGGCTGCTCTGTTGGCCTCCACGACGCCCCATCTGGAGGCTTCCTTCCTCTCCGCCGTGGTTTCTCTACTTTCCGAGCATTTGCATGTCCCAGCGCTCATCCCAAGCCTCTTCGTGGGCCCCTGTCCCCAGGACCTGCCCCGAAGGGCCACTCACCTGGGCCCCGGCGGCCAGCAGCAGCTGAACGCACTGCGCCTGGCCCTGCAGACTGGCCACGTGCAAGGGCGTGATGGAGTCCATGGTGAACTGGTTGACACAGGCCCCGCTCTCGATCAGCTGCTGCAGCTGCCGGGTCTCGCCGCGCTGGGCTGCCTCGTGCACAGGGGTGCGCTCCACCCAGAAGCCTGGAAAGGAAGGCGGACCTGGTGACACAGGGAACACGGTACACTTACAAGGGCGCCATAGGAAACCCAGGACCCTCGGTAGGATCACGTAGTTGGTCCAAACGCTCCTCAAAAATCCTTCGGTCATCCCCACTGCCCGAGCGTCGAGGTCCCTCTCGATGGCACAGCCTGTAAGGGGTGGTGACCTGGGCCTTGCTCGCGTCTTCGAGCCCTCCCCGACCACTGACCCTCAGCGCTCCCTGTGGCTGGTCCGTGGCCCCTGCCCGTCCACACCTGCATGTCTGCCTGAGATCCCCGCCTCCGTAGACTGGAGGGTGGTAGTGGGAGACTCTGCTGCTTGGATGTTACGTGCTCCACCTGCACCCATTTGACATCTTCTCTGGGAAATCTTTTCTCCACGATACTCGTGCACACCCTCATTTACAGCTTGACACGTCTCCACCCCATCCTTGTCCCGGAGTGCCTGGACAGTGGGGACCACCTTTTACTCCAGTTTAACAGATTCCTCGGGAATTTGTGCCTGTACAGTCATGTCCTCTGCTACCAGAAGTAGTTCTGCCACCTCCTTTCCAATCCGATGCCTCTTCTCTTTCCTGCCACCCTGCCCTGGCTCGGACTTGACGATGCTGAGCAGAAGTGGTAACAGCACGTCCTTATTGTCGTCTTCACGTCAGGGATGAGATGGGCTGAGTTTTTCACAGGTGGTCTTTACCAGGTGGAGGACATTCATTTCCCTCTCTAGTTGAGTTTTTTTTAATCACCATCAGATGGTGTTGGGTTTTTGTTCAATACTTTTTCTGCATCTGCTGCAATGCTCACACCAGCCTTCCTTAGTCCTGTGGAAATGGTGTAGTGCGGGAACTGCCTTTCAGATGTCAAACCAGCGATGTATTTTGGGGCAGCACCTCCTTGGTCATGATGCTATGCCACGTTTGGCTTGCTAGCGTCCTCGGGATTTGTATGCCTACATTCATATGTCATCTGTCTTATGACCGGTGTTTTTAGCTGGTTTTACTGGCTCTGTAGAATGAGTTGGGAAATTATTCTCTCCTACTTTTTGGAAGAGTTTACAAAGCACTGATATTGAATACTTAAATGCTGGATCAAGTTCATCAGTGAAGATCTCTGGCTCTGGGCTTTCCTTTGCGAGAAGCTTTAATTCCTAATTCCATCTCTTCGTTTGCTACAGGTCTATTCAGAGTTCCAATTTTTTGAATCAGTTTTGGTAGGTTGTGTCTTTATTGGAATTTGTCCACTTCGTGTGCAGTATGTCATCTGTTGCCTACAATTTGTTATGGACTGAGTTTTGCCCGCAAAATTCATAAAGCCCAAACCCCACGAGCCTCCAAATGTGCCTGCGTTTGGAGTGTGCACCGTTTCCGAAGTAAGGAAGTCAAGGTGAGGTCACTAGAGCACGCCCCAAGGAGTCCTGGTCAGGGGAGATGAGGACACGGGCACTGGGATGCACCTGAACAGAGGAAGGGCTATGGGGGGACACAGTGGAAGGTGGCCGTCTGTAAGCCAACGAGGAGCCTCGGTGAAACCAGCCCTGCCGAGCCCTTGGTCTTGGACTCGCAGCCTCCAGAGCTGTGAGAAAACGAACGGGCGGTGTGCCGGCAGCCCTGGCAGGATGACGCCCCGCCCTTCACCGTGGCCCTCGTTTCTAGACAGAGTAACAACACTCTTCATCTTTGATCTTAGTGATTTGCTCCCTCTTTTTCCTTGGGGTTGTCATTCATTGCTCTTTCCGGAGAACTAAGTTTTGGTTTTGTTGGCTTTCTATGTTGTTTATTCTCTAGTTCATGGATTCATTGTCTTATCTTTATTATTTTTTCCCTTCTACGTCTGTCAGCTGTAGTTTTATATTTCCAGTGTCCTAAGACGGAAGGATACTGATCTGAGCTGTTTCCTCTGAGTGCAGACGTTTACAGCTATCCACGTCCTCCAAGGGCTTCTAGGCCTTCCTCTCAGGAGTTTGGTAGATTACCCTCATTCTTATTTCTCTCAAACTGAAACCATCTTTGCATTCATTCCAACCTCAATGTATACATTTGACAAATCTGTAATTGATCAAGGCCCTGCTCCGATCCCCAAATGGGGTAAAGTTCTGTCTCCTACACTGGTTCACCCCTCCCTTTCACTCCCCTTCGGCTACACAAAAGGTGTTCTGACCTCCTCATCTCTTTAACCAGTGGCTGTCACACTTGAGCATCCAACAGGTCCCCTGGGGGGGCCTCCGAGAACGGTCTGCTGAGTCCCACGCCACAGCCAGCCGGTCTTCGTGCCTGAGAACCGGCATCTCTAACAAGTGCCCGCATGGCGCTGATGCAGCTGGTCTGGGGACCACGCTTTGAGAACCACTGCTTCACACAGTACTTCTCCCTTGGAATGAAGCCCCTTTTCTCACTCCCACCTCTTCCCACTCACCCCAGACATGCCCTGCTTGTACCTCTCCACGCTGCTATCAGATGGTTATTTTTCCCAGGAGGATTTGCCCCACCTCTGCCCCCACTCACCTGGGTTAGGGTCTCGTCTGTGCCCGTCAGGCTGCCTGCCCCCACCAGCCCGTGGTCACTGCCTGTTTGCCTGCCATCTGCCCCACTGTAGAAACAGGCCACGTAACGGCCACAGAGGTTGGTTCCCAGAACCACCCGTTCCGCCCCACATGAGGGATCTAAGTCAATCACCGTAATCCTTGTCCCCCCAGAACATCCGTAGTTCCCAAGGAGGGAGGGACGGCTGGTGAGTGGTTTCAGGGCCTCTCTCCCCCAAGGACTCCCAGGAGACCTCTCCCTCTTCCCCTGGATACTGCCTACACATGAACGTAGAAATGCCGCAGCCACCCGCCTACATGCCTGTGCATGGAGCAGAGGGCTGACAGCGACAGAGCCTGGACCACGGTGAGTCCAGGGCCCCATGGGGCTCCTGCTATGTGACACTGAGGGTTGCTGCCTGAGCCAAGTGCAGACGAAAGCACACTAACTAGCAGAGACGGTCAACTACCCGAATGCACACAGCATGGCTATGTTTTCTCCATGTCCATGACAGCACCTAGGATACAATGGGTCTTCCAGACACTAGGCTGTAAGAAAAACAAAAGTCCTAAATGACAATGCTGGGTTAATACTGACCTATGCTTACTGTCAAGCCTCTACTTCAAAAGACAAGATCATGTTACATATCTCTTCATGATAGCAGTTCCCCTTCATTACATTTCACATTTATTATTACATTTCTCTGAAAAACCTTTCTTTTTTTTAATGTTTACTTATTTGAGAGAGTGGTGTGTGCACTGCTGGGAGAGTGGCAGAGAGAGAGCGAGAGAAAGCATTCAGGAGCAAAGGGAGAGGGAGAGAGACTCCTAAGCAGACTCTGCAATGTCAGTGCAGAGCCTGATGTGGGGCTCAATCCCACGCCCCTAGGATCATGACCTGAACTGAAATCAAGAGTCGGACATCCAACAACTGAGCCACTCAGGCGCCCCCTAGAAAACCTTCTAAATCCGTTCCCAAACCTTACCAGAACACTCTACAGCTGCTAAGTGGGGCGAATTGATCTCTGCAGAGGCCTCACTTCATCAGTTACATGTTGATGACAGATGGCCACAGCCCTACCACGTGACGGCCGCCAAGTGCGCGGCCGGCGAGGTGAGGGGTAGGACAGCCCAGGGACTAAACTCGGCTACATCTGCAACTTGGCTCAGCCATTTGTCAGCTTCTGCAGGACCCAGCTTCCCTTGACGGTCTCTTCACCCGTAAACTGGGGTGACGGTAACAGTTTATTGATTGGTGGGTTATGAAAATTAAGCAGATTATAGTGAGTAATAGCACTTGGTGTGGGGCCTGGCACACACTGCACAGTAAATGGGGTCTATTTACGATATCCCTCCTCCCTCCTGTGCCCACCTGTCTTGCGTGCCAGCCAAAGAGCCTGGGATACCATGAAAGGGGACTTGACCATGAGTGGGGGGTGGGGCAAAGGGAGGGCAGAAACTCAGATCTGATTCTCACAAAATATAAAAGCCAAAAGCTTGTGGAACTTTCTACTGACCACCTCAAGAAGGAGACCCCACTGTGTTGGCTTAGCAGTGACTACCAGGCATGGGCTTGCCTGGCTTGGGGGTTAGTGAAAAGTGGCTACGACTCCGAAGCCAGGCTGGAAGAAGCCAAACCCCACGGGTAGGACGAGGGACTACAGCCTTCCAAAGAGGAGAGCATGGCGAGGCTCTCGATCTTGCAGCAAAAAGGGAAATGCAGCTCAGGAAAGCCCGCGCACCTTCCTTCCGTGTCTTGCACTTGGCAGATAATTGCGCTTTCAACAAACTGAAGGTTTGTGGCAATTGTGTTGCAATTTTTCTAGCAGTGTTTGCTCACTTTGTGTGTCTGTCACGTTTGGTAAATCTTGCGATATCTGAAACTTTACTATGTCTGTCCTGGTGAACTGTGACCAATAATCTTTGTTAGTGTTGTGATGTTTGGGGCTCCCCGAACCGTGCCCCCGTAAGACGGTGAATTTCATCAATAAACACTGTGTTCCGGCTTCTCCACCACCCAGCCATTCCCCAGCCTCCCTACTCCCTAAGACCACCTCACTGAAATTAAGACCCGTTAATAACCCCACGATGGTCTCTAGGTCTTCAAGTGAAGGGAAGACTCCCGCATCCCTCACTTTAAATCAAAAGCTACAAATGATTACACTCGGTCAGGGAGGCATGTTAGATGCAAAGACGGGCTGAAAGCTAGGCTTCTTGACCCCAACAGCCAAGTTGTGAATGCAGCATTTTCTTGAAGAAAATTAAAAGTGCTACGCCAGTGAACACATGAACGAAAAGAAAATGAAACGGACTTCTGATCTGGAATAGAGAAAAAACTGGAGGCTAGCAGAGGTGGGTTTGTGAGGTCCAAGGAAAGAAGCCATCTCTAAAACGTGGAAGGACAGGGCGAAGCAGCAAACGCTGGTGTCAGCATTGCAGCAGGATACCCAGAAGACACAGCTAAGAAAACTGAGGAAGGCGGCTACACCAAACAGATGATCAGTGTAGATGACACAGCCTTCTAATGGAAGAAGATGCCATCTGGGACTTTCACAGCTCGAGAGAAGTCAGGCCGACTCCCTTGCTGGGGTTAATGAAGCCGGTGACTGTAAGTGGAAGCCCATGCTCACTGACTATTTCAAAAATCCTAAGGCCCTTAAGAACGATGCTAGATCTACTCTACCGGGCTCTCTAAATGGAACGACCATGCCTACGTGACAGCACGTATGTTTACAACATAGTTTACTGGCTACGTTAGGCCCCCTGTTGAGACTTCCTGCTTGGAAAAAGATTCCTTTCAAAATACTCCTTGACAGTGTCGGCTGGCCATATCTGATGTAGATGGAAGAGATTCATGTCTTCATGTCTAACACGACGTCCTTCTGCAGCCCATGGATCAAGGAATCATTTCAGCTTTGAAGTCTTGTTTTAGGAGGACATTCCCTAAGGCTATAGCTACCACAGTGACTCCTCTGATGGATGTGGGCAGAGGAAATTGAAAACCTTCTGGAAAGGATTCACCATTTCAGATGCCATTAAGAACTTTCATAATTCATGGGAAGGTACCAAAATATCAACATTCACAGGAGAACGGGAGTTGGGGGAAGTTGGTCCCAGGCCTCATGGATGACTGGGAGGGGCTCATGGCCTCAGTGGAGGAAGTCACTGCAGATGCGGTGGAAACAGCAAGAGGACCAGAATCAGAAGTGGGGCCTGAAGACAGGAATAATGGCTGTAATCTCCTGATAAAACCTGAACAGACTAGGAGCAAAGAAAGTGGTTTTTTGAGATGGAATCTACTCGTGGTGAAGATGCTATGAAGATTGTCAACTGAGATGACAACAAAGGACTTAGAATATTACGCAAACTCCGCTGACAAAGCAGTGGCCAAGGTTTGAGAAGACAGACTCCAATTTTGAAGGAACTTCTGTGGATAAAATGCTAGCAAGTGGCATCACATGCTCCATAAAAAGTTTGTGAAAGCAAGAGTCCAGCAACTCGGCCACGCCCATTGTTGTCTTGTTTTAAGAAACGGCCACCCCAACCTTCACCAGCCAGCAGCTGTCGCCATCGAGGCAGGACCCTCCACCAACAAAACGATCAGATGACAGTTAGCATTTTAGCACTTAAGCACTTTTACAATTAAGGTATGTTTTCAGACGACGCTGTTACATACTCCACAGGCCAGTGTAAACAGAACTTCTATACGCACTGGAAACCCCCCAAAATTCACGTGATTCTCTCTACTGCAACGTCCACTTACTGCAGTGGTCTGGAACTCAACCCAGAATATTTCCAAGGTGTGCCTGTGTAGGTCCCGGGCACAGGGACACAGACCGAGCTGTGCTCCTGATGGTGGGCCCCGCAAGCAGAAACCTGGCTCATGGCCGGAAAGGCCATGTGGTATAATGTGGAGATAGAACGTAGGCAGTAAAAGCCTTCCACGTCCCCTGAAACCCACAGCAGGACTCGGCTTATCCATCCGTCCAGCAGTCCAAGTGACCCTACAAACTGATTAGAGATGAATCTATCTGATGTGAAGGGTGTGAGCCTTTCAGCGTAAATCTGGCCACCCAGGAAACCCCGCCTGGGTTTAAACCTCACCCCTGCCTCTCTCTGGCCGTGCGAACTCCGCTGTACCTCCAAATTATCAAGAAGGACTGCATTGCAGCTGCCTCTGGGCTTGTGAGCCGCACTGGCACATCACCTAAGCAGCTCCAGGCTTATCGTGGTCCCAGAACCCGTCTCTCCCTTCTCCCTCCAGCTGACCGGATGGCAGCGATACCCCAGAAGGCAGCGAGCTGGGTCAAGTTCGTCCTAAGGATGACAGAAAACCAGCTTGCCTTGCTTAGAGCCTCAGACCCTTAAGGTACCCTTTTGTCATCTTCTGCTGGCCTCTCAAATACACCTCTTGAGTACAGATCCTGAATAAGATAACTTTTCCACTTCGCAAATGGATGCTTGCCTTGGGTCAGTAACAAACTGCATTACGTTTGCTAAGTTATAAATATAGGATTCACTTAGGAGGTGACTTGCCCTAAATTCTCTGCAAAGCCTTTCAATATGGCTTTAATAAGTATAATCCTACCTCTGTGAGGTGTTCTATTAAAAAATTAAAAATCTCTGTGCTTTGAAGTAGATACACCACACATCTAGAATTTCAGATTAGAACTTTCAAATGAGTTGTAGTCCCTACAGTGGGGCCATTGCTTCTGCTGGGCTAGCAGTGTTCTGGATTCAGTACATTCAGCATATCCACTAATGGTGAGAATAAAAATATCAGGGCCTATTTTTAAAGGAAATAAATAAAACGACAGTCAAAAATATCCAAGAACCCCAGAAGCTGTAAAAATCTATTGGCTGAGTAAGCTCTTAAAGACTCCTTAAACAATGCCAAAAAATAAAAACAAAAACCTCAGAAGTGAATCCTGTGCTATTAAGGATTCTACACGAACAAAAACATGAAAACCTGTCCAGGCTGCCCTGGTTAGCCATTCTTTGCTTATTTAACTGAACTAAACACAGATCGCTCTGGTGGGGTCAAAGTCTTGTGCCTGCCTGGGGTGGAATGCCAAGTAAAAACAGAGATTTATTAAATGTCTTTGATCATGTTCAAGGTGGCTATTTTCCAGGATCCATTCAAATAACTACCTTGCTATGACTTCCAGTCCCCTTATGCTAAATTTGTCCTTAAAATGTCTCCCTTTTATTGGCACTACTGTTTTTACCAGTGTAAAAGTTCTTTAGGGTTTTTTTGAGGGGGGGGGGGTTCTTGTTGGTTTGTTTTGGTTTTTTTGTTTTTCCGCTTCCAGCCTTTCCAAGGGCTTTCTCGGCTCACTTCACCTACTGCAATACCACTTCACAGGGAAGTTTGCTTCTCCAGAGAATGTCCCTTTGCCTTCAAATCCATTTTATTTTCCCGTAGCCCGAATGGCAGGGAAGATTCAGCGAAGAACGGAGATGGCATTTTGTTTTTTAAACGTGGGGTGACCTGTCACAACGGCATTATCTTTCCTCTGGGAGCATATGCCTTTGGTCACTGTAGGATGCTAATGACAGTGCGACACGACCTTCCCAAAGGGCCCCTGGGAGATGTCTCAGCTCCCACACCGGGCTCTGCGGGGCTGCCCTAGGAGCGGTCCCGCAGAGGCACCTCTGGGTGCTCTGAACTTGGGGATGACCATGCTCACCCCTCCCTGCGCCTCCCCCCAGGTGCGCTGGTGGGACTGAGGTTGGGAAGTCCCACGACTGGCGCGTCACAACAATGACCAGCTCTGCAACGCGCTGGCCGGGGACGAAGAGCCGGACGCAGAGAGCGTCTGAGACGCTTGGGGTTACCGACCTTGCTCCCCGTACCGGCACGGCGCTCCAACCCGGGCCCACCGAAACGCCCTACCGGCGTCCCCCGACGCACCTGTCCGGCCGGGAGAAGCCCCGCGGTCCCCGCTCCTGGGCCCGCGCACCCCGCGCCCGCACGTACCCACGTAGCCCAGCAAGCAGCTGTCCGCCGCGCCGGGTTCCATGCCGCCCGCTCGATCACCGCTGCGGTCACCGCTGCCGCC